>NC_134409.1:11553159-11918600 GCF_038048845.1 Mixophyes fleayi
CAATTTAATCATGAGGTGTTAAATGTACTAAAATTAATGTTCTCTTCAGTTTTCTTCAGGTACATAAAAGAGAGATTTCATGGAGAGGCAGAGAACAGACTGATACATATTTCCTGATGTCAGAAAAACAAATCTATCTAAATGAAAAAGCAAAATATCACATTTCAGTAGATAGAATTAGTGATGCACAGGGTACAAAAAACCATTAACTATATGAAATTCATCTAGCATTAAATGGGATACATTTGATAAATGATGCAAAAAATGCTTATAAAAGTATGTGCAAATAAATAAAAGTCTCATTATCTGTCTGGCTATATCATATCTATCTAATATATGTCTTCTATCTATCTATCTATCTATCTATCTATCTATCTATCTATCTATCTCGTATCTATCTATCTCATATCTTTCTTTCTATCTGTCTATCTATCTATCTATCTATCTATCTATCTATCTATCTATCTATCTATCCATCTATCTATCTATCTAACTTGTATCTATCTATCTATCTATCTATCTTACTCGTATCTATCAATCTATCTATCTATCTATCTATCTATCTATCTATCTATCTATCTCCTATCTATCTATCTATCTATCTATCTATCTATCTATCTATCTATCTATCTATCTATCATCATCATCATCATCATCATCATTTATTTATATAGCGTCAACATATTCCGTAGCGCTTTACAATTGGGACAAACATAGTAAACTAATAAACAAACTGGGTAAAACAGACAAAGAGGTGAGAAGGCCCTGCTCGCAAGCTTACAATCTATCTATTAATCTATCTATTAATCTATCTATTAATCTATCTATCTATCTATCTATCTATCTATCTATCTATCTATCTATCTATCTATCTATCTATCTATCTATCCATCTAACTATCTTATTTAGCATTAAATCCAGAATGATATAAATCAGTTTCACCCTATAGCAAATATTCACCTTGCTAATCTAGACAGACAGTCAGTGCATTGTTATGAGAGTGAAATTAACTATTATGCCCAGTGTGAACAGAAGCAGTCTCTTATTATACATTATATCATTCTTCTAGTTAGGGTAAGCTGAATACACTACAGTTAGATGCAAGCAGCTTGCCCTTAATAATCAGCACAGTGTGAAATGGGACATCCATCCCAACTGTCCTTACAGTCCGGACAAAGTTATGTCTGAGAGGGATAGTCGCCCAAAATCAGGACTGTTCCACCAGTATCAGGACAGTTGGCAGCCTGCTGATTTCTCCTACCTGTTCTAGCAGCTTTCACTACCTGTTGCTGTCCGTGTTTTAATCTCAGTTGCTGCTTGCCTGGATCCTGACATGTTGGGGCCCTGTTTGGAAAAAAGGGATCGGTACATAGGGAAAGTCTAGCAGTGAATTAACTATTTAGGTCTCTCTCCTCCGAACCAGCCCTGACATTAAATCAATTGCACCTATATTTAATTAGGCCTCCCTAACTGAAACCAGATCTGACATTAAATTAATAGCATTCACATTTAATAAACAAACCAATTTCCTTTTAATTAGCCCCAACATCACATTAATAGCATACAAAATTAATAGAGCTATTTCATCCAAAAATGCCCTGATATTAAGTTAATGATACTCACATTTAAAAAATACACATATTTCCCTCTAAATAGCCCCACTATTAAATAATTAGTAATCCTGTTTATTAATTATTATAATATTATAAAATTATAAAAATAATTTCTGTCCCCCAACTCGGCTGCCAAGGTATCACCCTTGACTCCTTCCTCTCCTTTTCCCCCCACATTCAATCTCTTGCCCAATCCTGTCGCTTCCAACTATGCAACATCGCCCGCATCCAACCCTTCCTATCTTGCAACCAAAACCATTATCCATGAACTCGTCATTTCTTGGCTTGACTACTATAACTTACTTCTCACCGGTCTCCCCCGCTCCCACCTCGCCCTCATTCGTTCTATACTCAATGAGGCTGCGAGGCTTATCTTTCTTTCTGGCCGCTCCTCTTCTGCCTCCCCTCTCTGCCTTGTCCTACACTGGCTCCTCTTCCCCTACAGAATCCTTTTTAAACTTCATACCCTCACCTACAAGGCCCTCTCCCACTCTACTGCCCCTTATGTCTCCAATCTCCTCTCTATTCACACTCCTGCCTGCTCCCTGTGATCGGCCAATGACCAACGCCTCTCCTCCACTCTGATCACCCCATCCCACTCCAGAATTGAAGACTTCTCCCGAGCTGCCCCCTGCACTGGAACGACCTCTCACGTTCCCTCTGACTGTGCCCTAGTTTGTGCTCCTTCAAACGGGCACTCAAAACTCACCTCTTCTTTAAAGCCAGCCTCCCACTTAACCCTCTCTCCATGATCGCTCTCATCATCTCATTCCTCTCTCCATGCTCGCTCTCATCACCTCGCTCCTCTCTCCATGCTCGCTCTCATTACCTTGCTTCTCTCTCCATGCTTGCTCTCATCACCTCGCTCCTCTCTCCATGCTCATTCTCATCAGCTCGCTACTCTCTCCATGCTCGCTCTCATTACCTTGCTTCTCTCTCCATGCTCGCTCTCATCACCTCACTCCTCTCTCCATGCTCGCTCTCATCACCTCGCTCCTCTCTCCATGCTCGCTCTCATCACCTCGCTCCTCTCTTCATGCTCGCTCTCATCACCTCACTCCTCTCTCCATGCTCGCTCTCATCACCTCACTCCTCTCTCCATGCTCGCTCTCATCACCTTGCTCCTCTCTCCATGCTCATTCTCATCACCTCGCTCCTCTCTCCATGCTCGCTCTCATCACCTCACTCCTCTCTTCATGCTCGCTCTCATCACCTCACTCCTCTCTCCATGCTCGCTCTCATCACCTCGCTCCTCTCTCCATGCTCATTCTCATCACCTCGCTCCTCTCTCCATGCTCGCTCTCATCACCTCACTCCTCTCTCCATGCTCGCTCTCATCACCTTGCTCCTCTCTCCATGCTCGCTCTCATCACCTCGCTCCTCTCTCCATGCTCACTCTCATCACCTCGCTCCTCTCTCCATGCTCGCTCTCATCCCCTCGCTCCTCTCTCCATGCTCATTCTCATCAGCTCACTACTCTCTCCATGCTGGCTCTCATTACCTTGCTTCTCTCTCTCCATGCTCGCTCTCATCACCTCGCTCCTCTCTCCATGCTCGCTCTCATCACCTCGCTCCTCTCTCCATGCTCGCTCTCATCTCCTCACTCCTCTCTCCATGTTCGCTCTCATCACCTCGCTCCTCTCTCCATGCTCGCTCTCATCTCCTCACTCCTCTCTCCATGCTCGCTCTCATCACCTCGCTCCTCTCTCCTTGCTCGCTCTCATCACCTCGCTCCTCTCTCCATGCTCGCTCTCATCACCTCGCTCCTCTCTCCATGCTCGCTCTCATCTCCCACTCCTCTCTCCATGCTCGCTCTCATCACCTCTCTCCTCTCTCCATGCTCGCTCTCATTACCTCGCTCCTCTCTTAATGCTCGCTTTCATCCCCTCGCTCCTCTCTCCATGCTTGCTCTCATCACCTCGCTCCTATCTCCTTGCTTGCTCTCATCACCTCTCTCCTCTCTCCATGCTCGCTCTCATCCCCTCGCTCCTCTCTCCATGCTCGCTCTCATCACCTCGCTCCTCTCTCCATGCTCGCTCTCATCACCTCGCTCCTCTCTCCATGCTCGCTCTCATCACCTCGCTCCTCTCTCCTTGCTCGCTCTCATCACCTCGCTTCTCTCTTAATGCTCGCTTTCATCCCCTCGCTCTTCTCTCCATGCTCGCTCTCATCACCTCGCTCCTATCTCCATGCTCGCTCTCTTCACCTCGCTCCTCTCTCCATGCTCGCTCTCATCACCTCGCTCCTCCTGCGCTGTTCCCCTCCTCTGACTCCCTTTGTGCCATCCTTTAGGATGTAATCTCTTCCCTCCTGTCTCTCTACCTACTCTTCTGCTCCAACTTCACTATAATTGCTTTGCCTGGAGCCTCTGAAGTCATGGTATTACTCGTTTAATGTACTGTACTGTTTTTCCTGTATGGTCTTTTGTTTGTATGCTGTACGGCGCTGTGAACACCTTGTGGCACCTTATAAATAAATGATAATAATAATAATATTAGTTAAATCTATTTCCCCCGAAACCTTAAATTCAATACTATGTCATCACTATTAAATGAAATAATTCCCTTCATCAAATAAATAGACCCCCACCAATACATTCATATTTTCAATTCACTATTTAATGATTATCAACTACCCAACCCATTAAATTAATACCCAGCCTCTACCCTTATTGCAGTAAGTATTACTCCCCCCCATACTTACTTCTACCATTGTCCATGTACTTGAAAGAGGTGGGAAGAATTGGAGCAGCCTAGCACTGTCTCAAATGATAGCTACGCCCCTTTGCATACACTCTGGTGGCTTGGCATGGACCCCCCCCCCTCTAGAAATCCTGTGATTGACCCCAATATTTATATAATATTCATAGGTGCACTATATCTTTTATTGTTTTTTCAAGGGGGCACAAATATTTTTTATTTATCCTAGTGTCTACCGGCCAGTGATACCTTCAAATGGACAGTTCTGCATAGCATTGGATCGGGCAGCTATAGGTGCGGGGGCCCGAACGTTTCTTCTGGACCCCTGCTAAGGAGAACCATGACCAACGCTAAGTTGCATGGCTTGGTAAGAAGTCGGAGAGGAACCTAAAGTCTTTCATTTTTTTTTTTACATGCAGTCAGGTGAGATAGTAACTTTTACACTGGTCCTTTTGACAACGGCAGTTTTTCAGAAGTGTTCTATCAGTTATCACTGTCGCAGAGATTCAAAAAACGATGATAACCCATTATTTTCCAAAATCTCAACTAGATACAGTTCCCCCTATATCTGGATTTAATACAAAGAACAAGGGGCCTGATTCATTAAGGATCTTAAATGAAGAGGATTCTTATTTCAGTCTCCTGGACAAAACCATGTTACAATGCAAGGGGTGCAAATTAGTATTCTGTTTTGCACATAAGTTAAATACTGACTGTTTTTTCATGTAGCACACAAATACTTGTTAGCTTATTTGTACACTGAAATTTAAAGTTGATATTTGTGCGCTACATGAAAAAACAGTCAGTATTTAACTTATGTGCAAAACAGAACACTCATTTGCACCCCTTGAATTGTAACATGGTTTTGTCCAGGAGACTGAAATAAGAATCCTCTTTATTTAAGACCCTTAATGAATCAGGCCCAAGCTGTTTATATTTGCTGGTGGCACCGAGATCTGTAGCTTAATTCTGGTCACCTCCACTATAGTTTATTGGAATCATTACAGTATTTAAAAACATTTAATAATGAAAACACATCACCCACAAGACTACTTTACTGGTTATTCCTGTATAAAATCATTGCAGTGAACCATTTCATTCTCCTTTATAACAATACCTTGATATGATCGGCTTGTATTTGCACAAATAAAACATTCAGTACTTAGATTGTACCAGACTTTTTGTTTTATGCAACGTATATTTATAGAGTCCATGAAACTGGTTTCTTCAAGTTAAAACTATTCGTATTTTTCCATGAAATCTAACATAAACTTTTAACTCACAGGGATTGTTACCTTCCCGGAGCACCCGAGAGGTTAGGCAGTGCAAGTTATAGAGGAGATGAACATGTATTAACTGTGCCCTGGTAAATGTCAAGTACAATTACCAGGATCGGATTATTTTCCATCTTGTTTGGAAGGCAAATAACCTGTCTGCCTGAACCTGTCTGGTCTATTCAAACTAGAGATGCTCAGGCTCGGTTCCTCGAAAACCGAACACACCCGAACTTAGGGGATCCGAGTACCGTGTCGGCTCGGTACTTTCACGCGCACTCGGAATCGAAAACGAGGCAAAACGTCATCATACGTCGTCGGATCTCGGATCTCATGATTTTTGGATTCCTTTTTAAGATCCAACATAACGGCGGGCCCAAGGACAATTCCATCTTGCACCATTTTTCTTTTCTGCCACTGCTGTGTGCCAATGTGTCCTAGATGTGCTAGGAACTGCCGTGTGTTTGTGTCATTGTTCTGTCGCTTACCATCCAGCCAGGTCGCTGCAGTATTTGTCCCAAAGTGTATGAAAATAATACTGTGACCTGTGAGGTCGTCAAAAATGACTGCAAATGACTTGAAATTAGTGTTAATGAGGTTAATAATAATGTAGGAACAAAAAAAAGAGCAAAAATATGGGATTTTAGCATATTTTAGGATTTTTTCTAAAAAATCCAAAACCAAAACCAAAACTTAGCATTTACTTGGAAATCACAATACAAATAAGATTAACAGATTAGCGGGTACTTTGAATACATTTACATACGTTAGAGCACTGACGGGCAATAGGTGGCCCTCCGAACCATCCCCTGCGGCCAATTCCTGCTTTATTTTCAGATGTGTTTGTTATAGCTTGTAACACTTGTGTAAGATGCTGCTGATACGTTGTTACAGATAGGTGTCTCTTTCTTTGATAAAACATATTATTTTAACTTATCACTGTGATTAAGGATCATGTGCGGCCCTTTTGAAGGATAGATCACCGCACCACTAAAGTGTGTCAGTCAGGCTGCCTATTACTACATTAGACGGTACTGAGGGTACATGAGCACACTTTAGTGGGTACTTGCAGGGCTGGATTAACCCGAGGTCTAACTGGGCTACAGCCCAGGGGCCTCGGGCATCCAGGGGGCCGTTAACAATGCTCAGCAGCATTATTGATTGGTGCGGGGGCAGAGGCCCCCCCTGGCCCGATCAATGCTGCTGAGCCTGTCACTCTAGTCCTTCCGCGGCGCTCAGTGATCTCCTTCCTGAGAAGATCTCGTTAGAGTGTCACAAGATCTCCTCAGTGAGGAGCTTACAGTGTGCCGCGGAAGGACTACAGTGACGGGACAAGGAGGTAAGTGCTTGGGGGCGGTGGGCTGCTAACAGGGGGGACCTCATGGGGGGGCGGCTCACAGGGGGGGGCCTCATGGGGGACTGGAGGCCCCCTTAGCCCAGGGGCTGCCATTCCCTAAATCAGGCCCTGGGTACTTGGTTAAAACATACCATAACTTGATATCACTGTATTGATGGGATCTGCCATCCTCACGTAGTTGGGAGAAATTAAAACCAAAACTAACATTGGAGTCCTGCTACTTTGTACACCGGTTATCTCCATGTTTTACTGAGAGCCAATAGAATCGCTTCATTTGTCATGATTGTGAGGATAATTTATAAACCATTGCCAGATTGTTAAATCAGTTATAACTTTGTTGTCATTTCCATAGAAAACTAAAAACCTTATGTCACTTATTTATCAAAGTTAAATATGTGTCGTCAGCAACACAAAAAAAAAAAATCACCAAAAAACCCCCCATAGGTATTTTTCAGTCATATTAGGATTAGCTAACACTATAGAGCTGGGACCACAGCAATACTATAAAACATGTAAATAGATAAATCATATAAAACAAAAGAGTAGTGTGGTTTAATCTCTTGCAAATCCACAGCCAGTCAGTAGGAGATAATCATCATTATAACCATCAGTCATTGCCCAAACCATATCCACCCCAGGCGGCTCTATAGGACACCTTGGCTACTGCTAGGAAGGGTTGTTCGCCCATATTTGTGTACCTGAAAAGACCAAGGACAAAATGCACACTAGGTACAAAGCACCACAAGCAGATTTTAGAGCGCCCATGAGTACCCCTTGCCTCTTCTATTGGCTGGACATGTAAGCCCACCCAAAAACTAATATTGATGTTACTAACATTAAAATATCAGATACTGTAGAACTGATTGGGCTTCTGGAATCAGTGCTGTGAGTCAGCTTAGAGCAGGAAACTGTAGAGTAACACATAACACAACACACACACATACATACACACAAAGCTCAGTTCTATGACTCGCCCAGGTTGCCTAGTGGTTCCAGGTCCCAGACACTACTCTATGTAGCCTTGTGGGTAATCTGTGATGTAGATGGATTTTTATTGTACAGTCGGTAAAAAAAATAGTTTTGTGAGGTCATGCACCTATTTTTGTGCAGTGGTGCTTTCTTGTACAGACACATGGATGGGTTAGAGCAAGATGGTGTCAACTGCGAGGGGAGCCATATGGCATATGATGGGAAGAGCTGGCGTTGGTGGGATAAGGGTGCTCTATGGTGAATGAGGTACAGCCACTTCTGCTCGCACGTGCCAAAATGACATTCTGTCTAGCACTACAAGATGTTCTAATGAACTTCCAGGGATCATCATCAGCAGCAGCTATTTATATAGCGCCACTAATTCCGCAGCTCCAGTATAATCTACCAGTATGTTTTAGGAGTGTGGGAGGAAACCGGAGCATCCGGAGGAAACCCACGCAAACACGGGGAGAACATACAAACTCCACACAGATAAGGCCATGGTTGGGAACCCATGAGCCCAGTGTTGTGAGTCAGAAGTGCTAACCACTGAGCCACCGTGCTGCCCCAGGGATAGAGAATGCACATTTGTGAATGGATTTTCTAGTGGAAATACCTTTATATGTAAGATATACAAAATAAAGTCTACAACAATCAGTATTTTAGGTGAAAAAAGTAAACGGTATTGAGCATTGAGGCAACATTTTTCCTCCTCCTGAGCACACTTCTGTCATGGATCATATGCTAATCAAAAGTCTGCACTAGGGTCTTCAAAGCATGATACAATGTATGGTGTGTGGTGAAAAACAGAAACATTAGTCATTAAGGAAATTAAGGCAAATAAAAGAGTAAATGTTCTCTAGGACAAACCATGTTCCAATGCAATTAGAAATTAGCACACAAATACTTAATAGTTTTATATTTACACTGAAATTTAAAGGAGATCTAGGACATGCCCTACACCAACTATAACTCTGTCCTCACATTGTAAATTTACCTCCCCCTCCAATGCAACATGGTTTTGCCCATGTGCAAAGTTACTCATTTTTTATGCTTTACTCTCCTTAATGACTCAGGCCAATTTGTGCATAAATATAACTATGTTTTTGCATTTATTTTCCCTCCAGTGATTATAGAATGGTTTACCGTGTACATTGCTTATACAATGCACCTCCTTCCTTCCACAGACAAACATCTATCTAAGAGGTTTTCAAAAGGCATTAAATGAACACTCCAGCCAATATATCATGTAGTAATATTGACATAGGACACCATAAAGTCTGATTGATTTCATTACAACTATATTAAGTGCACAGAATCCAGCTAAAGTAGCATTTTACCCGTGTACCACGCGCCGCTTCCATATGCTTAATTAAGAGAAGCTATTGATGTTGCTTATTACAGAATGACTGCCTTATTTAATGGCTTGTTAATAGAATCTCTGGTTCCCCTCTGCAGAAAACACATTGAACTGCTGCCATTAGTATAGGAATAGATAAGAGGGCTTGTTAGACATATAAGCAATCACATGGACTGGAAAAGGCTGAATAGCTGTCAGGATTCTGTTCATTCAAATGAATTTGATAAAAGTACCTCTAGGTCTTATTTTAAAATAGAAGTAGAGTAGAAACAAAGGAGAATTCCAAAGTTAACACATCAATCAATTTAAATAAAAAAAAAAATGTCACTGCGGACACCCAGAACTGGGACACTTACTACAGTCTATGATTTCGGGGAGTGATCGGGACGAGGAAGGGGCGTTCTTCCGTAGTCAGTGCACAATGCGGGCATGCCAAGCTAGTGCGCACGCAACCACGTACAAATCCAGCTCTGCCCATCTCAAAGTTACTTGTTTTTCTGGGCAGCCTGGTGGCTCAGTGGTTAGCACTTCTGCCTCACAGTGCTGGGGTCATGAGTTCAATTCCCTACCATGGCCTTATCTGTGTGGAGTTTGTATGTTCTCCCCGTGTTTGCGTGGGTTTCCTCCGAGTGCTCCGGCTTCCTCCCACACTCCAAAAACATACTGGTAGGTTAATTGGCTGCTATCAAAATTGACCCTACTCTCTCTCGGTCTGTGTGTGTATAGTAGGGAATTTAGACTGTAAGCTCCAATGGGGCAGGGACTGATGTGAATGAGTTCTCTGTACAGTGCTGCGGAATTAGTGGCGCTATATAAATAATGATGATGATGATGATGATGTATCTCTTGCTCCAGCTACAGAGCTAGTCTAAGCTCCGAGTCCCGGTGATATCAGTATCGTATGCATGTTATAACATGGGTCTGCGATCAGGAGCAGCTGTAAAAATGTCCATTATGTACAGTAGACATTGAGGACGGCCTAATAAATGTTTTTTCAAGGGGGAAAAAAATATTTTTATGAAAATTCCATTTATAATCGTAAATGACTATATTATTGGCAACTAACATTAAATGCTTGATCATTTATTTTCTGTGCGTTCTTTTGAGATTTTATATTCCGCATGAGTATTGTACGGCATCCTACAGTGTCTGGTCTAGTAAACCTACCCCCTGTAGTCATCACCACAGGTATCTTGAGATTCGTTCCTTGTTGACTTGGGAGTATTTAGAGATGATTTACATGCATTTTAAAACAAACGCCCGTTGCGCTCAGTATGTGTGCTTTAATGACTCAGGCCTAAGGCTGGGTACACACTGGAGGTTTTTCAGCTAAATATCGAGCCAATCACCTGATAAACAGCCACTCGGCCACATATGGCTCTAGTATGTATACTCACACGATAAATGACAGTCGTTCCACTGTGCTCATTGTTGTTTTATTTGGTTGGTCGTACTGTTTAATAATCTCGTTTCAGTCACCTTCTGATCCTGCAGTGTGGGCAGCATGTTGGCTCAGTGGTTAGCACTTCTGCTTTACAGTACTGGTCATGAGCTCAATTCCATGGCCTTATCTGTGTGGAGTTTGTATGTTCTCCCCGTGTTTGCGTGGGATTCCTCCGGGTGCTCCGGTTTTCTCCCACATTCCAAAAACATACTGCTAGGTTAATTGGCTGCTAACAAATTGACCCTAGTCTGTCTGTCTGTGTGTGTGTGTTAGGGAATTTAGACTGTAAGCCCCAATGGGGCAGGGACTGATGTGAGTGAGTTCTCTGTACAGCGCTGCGGAATTAGTGGCGCTATATAAATAAATGGTGATGAGGATGATGATGTATGCTCTCACGATCACGATTACCATAGAGTTTACAGAGTTATGGTCCTTTCAGCCGATGCAATGAACATGTCCCAGTGAATAAATGTAGAGAGAGCTGTAGGTGGAATAGTTTGTTCGTTCTGAGACTGAATTTTTTTTTTTTCAGAGTCACAGAAGCTGACGAAATTTGTAATGACACGTGGATAGCTATAACAAGGCGGTTTAATCAGTGTGACAGGAATGAATGAATGAGTGACTACTGTGCTGTCATTATCTTAACGACTATAGGACCAGGTGAAGAGCACAGATCTGAGGGTAAATCGTGTCAGTGTGTACTCATGAATCACCCGACCGGTCGCACCTTCAGTCGTAGGTACAATCGTTGTAGATAACAGATTGGTCGGAAAATTCTCCAGTGTGTATATTTTTGCATACATCTCAGCAGTTCAAATTTTCATGGGACAATTACAAGATTTGGAGGCCAACGGGGTGCGGGATTTTGGAAAAGGGACGTGGCAAGAACAGTCAGGACTGTTGTTATTACCTATGTCACTCTCATACCTTTGCAGTGTATTTCCATTATTGGTGAGAAAACATCTAGCAATGCGTTTTCCCTCTAGAAACTTTAAAAGCCGACCCACCCCAAAGGTAGTTCGAGGCCTGATCCCTGCCCCCACTGAGCATGTTTAAAATTCAAGTCCTTTTGTGGAGAGAAAAAGCCTCTGTTGCAATATGATAATTACAGAATACCGCTATAAAAGAACTCTTTACAACCCTTGAATTTTATCTAAATAGCTTGTCCCCCAAAACCTTTTTTTCACAAGTTGGCTCAATATATACATCTATATATCCACATTCAGCTAGGGACACCCTAATCCGTCCATCTCCTCTCTTCCGAAGGATTTTGGCAGCCCATTTTGGCAAACAGAGCCAAGTGTTTCTAGTAAAACTTGGGACAAAGAAATAGGAACAGGGCAAAACTATAGTTTGTCTACTCCCTCACAATGTCCAGAGGAGATTCCCGAATTAGGGGAAGACCCTTATGACTACTCAAAGAGCAGACCATACTCCCGCAAGGGCTGTTAACTGCCCACAAGGTTAGACTGAGGAGCTCACGTTAGCTTGAACGCAAATTGCGTTCTTGGCGTAGAATACATCAGAGCATGAGCACAAACCATTGATTTAGGAACTAGGACTTTGTGCTCTTGCCCAGAAGTAAAAGAGAGTATTATACGCCAAGAACACAGTTTGCGTTTTACTTAATATAAACCCCTGTGTGGGTAGAAGTAATCATCATACAGATTGCACTGTTCAATTGATGACGCAAATGTAGCAGAAGCCATCTTTCTTTTTAAACAACTGATATAATGATTCTCTTCCCTCCCTCTCACTTCAGTAAAATGACTTTTGTTTTCGGCAGGAGCCCAAACAGATCAAGAACATAGATTACAAAAGGAAAGTAACTAAAGTATAAATGCTTCAGGTTAATATTTCAGAAAGCGTCATCATCTTGTTCAACCACAATGCTAGATTGCAATCTGATTTTGCAAAAAAAATGTCTATTCACAAGTAAAATTTGCTTTGCAACGATTGTCATCTGTATACATATATAGTTTATATTTCTGTATCTTTAAAACAGATATCAAATCCAGGTTTCTAACTTTCTTTTTATTAACTTTGAGTTAAATAGTCGAGCTCTTAAGATCTACTTGTCGGATCTTGAGAGGAGCTGGGGATTAGTTGGTACTTATAGAATAATTCACTGCCATTTGGTTTAAGTGTTTTATAATTCAGTAAATCAGCACTTTAGTACAGAAAGCAGCAGAGATAAGAGGGTGGAAGTCTTTACACAGCACATGTAATCTCAGTGTATAGAAGCAGACCACAAGAATCTTCTGCAATTTGGTTTCTTCATCTTAGTTAAGCTCCGTCTCTGATGATTTTCAAGAAAAGTTAAAGCGGATTTTCCGCTTTTTAATCCCTTTATAAGTGGTCTCCAGAAAGGATCACTAAATATATTGTGTATTCCCAGCTCTCTTCTGTGCTTTTCAGCAATGCTTTTATATCATGCTGATCATTTATACCGATCCTCTGTGTGCTGGTATTTGTACATGGTCTGCACTATGCTTTATTATTGCATTTTAATCAGGAAAGATCAATACCTGGCAAGTATTCTTATTCTGTGTTGCAGTTTTTATTGCCAACAACTTATTAAGCAATATTCATTGGGTTTATCATCCCTCCAGATTCTCTGTGCGTTGGTAGAACTTGGCCTCAGTCTGCAGTCTTCTATATTGTATTATATATGTTCTGTATTGTGCTCATCTTTATTGTTCGTAATTGTCCTTTTGTTTATATTATTATACCCAATAAATAACTTTTTGTAACTGTTGTGCTTCTTTGTGTTGTGTAATCCTTCGCAAAAGGTTTTGTGTCTTCTGTCTTTTGTGTATTGAAATAATCTATCACAGCCAGACTGCAGGCTTTTGTTCTTAGAAATTCAGTCCTCCGTTACTACCTTGTCTCTGCCAGTCTGCCCTGTTGTTATGTAATATACACATTTAGACACATACTGGGCCTGATTCCGTAAGGGACCCCTGCTGAGCGCAAAGGGGGTTTGTCTTAAAACGCACGTAAATCGGGGATACGTACGCCTGAATTCAACACGAGCGGATGTGAAGATACGGGTGCTGGTGAATAAGGGTCTAGGTCCGTTCTGCTCTAATTAGACAAGACACTGCAGGATGCTTTCCAAAAATATGTGGAATATAAACTCACAAAAGAACACACAGAAAAAAAAAATATTCAATTAATGTCACCTGGTAATAATATATTCATTAAAGAGAAAATGTTAAAAAAAAATAAAAAAAAATTCACACCATGAAATACATTTATTAGGATGTTATGAATGTCTAGTGTACATAAATTATTTCTTTTTGCAGTTGCTCGTGATTGCAAACACATGTTCTAGCATGTATACACAGCAGTCATCACTAGTAATGGGCACTTAGACCTTAGACTAGCCCTGTAGCTGGTGCAAGAGATACGGCTGAAAAACAAGTACCTGAGAGATGCTCAAAGCTTGAATCGGACGCTGCTGCGTGCACTCGAGATTAGCGCGCTCGTACAACGTATATAACACAGGCTCTGAAGTGTGTCTGATGCAGATTGCTGTTTTTGATAACAAGTGACAGGAGGAGGGAGGTTTAAAAGGAGAACAGGATTGTCAATTATATTTGCTATTCTATACACCATTGAATGATTCCTTCTCTTTCAAACATCTCCCACTGGTTTATGTATAAAAAAAGGGGGCATCTGTCCCCCCCTCTGGTCTCTTAGTGGGTTACCTTGAGCTGGGTCATTTGGCTACCTGCAAATCATCATTATCATCGTTGTTATTATTATTATCATTATCAGTAGTATTCTATATAATCTATATATAAAAGGCTAACGCTGCTCCTCACCTTTACTGTGTGTGGTGAAACACTAGGTGGCAGTAACGAGCTATCACACAACAGATAACTGAACTGAAATGCATTTGATGTCACTATATATATAGGCTGCTGAGCTGAGTCTTGTGCTCCCCGTCCCTGGGCTAAAATTTGCCAGTCCTCCCCTGAGGAGGGGTTAGGGTGTACCGATGGTAGTCAGCATATCAATGCTGACTACACCGACAAGACTTACCACGACATCTTGAGTCCGGACAGCTTCTTCACCGACGAGGATCCATCATGACTCTTCTGTGAAGCGACTTGAAGCACTCCCGAAGAAAAAAGACGACGGCGTAGTTGGATGACGTCACTGACATAGGTGACGCTGCTCTTAAGGGGGTAATGTAACTATGCGGCCATATACAATGCACAACCCTTTGTAAAGTACATTGTACATGGCCCCATTATTCTGTACCCCACCCTTCTGCTTTAAACATTTAAAGCAGAAGGGTCTCTTCACAAACACTTTAAGAGCCTTTGCTTTAAGAGCAAATTACCATCTGAGCACTCTGCAGCGACCAAGAGTAGATTTAATCCTTTTCATTCTAGGGAATCACCAGTCTTGTAAGGGGTACCCAGATTTTTTTAATAAACATTGCATGAGTCTGGCACAGACGGACAATTCTCCTCCCTTCAGGAGGCGACATACAAAGTGGCAGAAAGGCAATAAGTTTATTCCCTGCTTCTTAGCAACCTCAGCCTCTAATCTTGACTCTCCATTTTCAGTGGAGAGTCAATAATGATGATTTGTTAACAATTGATTGTTTGTTTTCTCAACTAGGAGAGCAAACTGGGAATCCTGCCACTACAGCATGCATTTCAAACCAGACGTCTTCCAGGACTCGTACCAGTCGGTACAAATAGAATAAAACAATAGTAAAAAACAGTGATAACATATATTTGTATATAATTATTAAGAACGGGGGGAGGGGGGGGGTCTGTGCAATAGAGCTGGGAGTACTGTGAAATTTGAGTGACACTTACGTACAAGCTAGACAGGGTTCTCTGCCCGGGCCAGACTCTCTGTGCAATATGTGCCTGGAGTTCAAAAGAGGGGCCCCCAAAACTGCAGACCTTCTGAGGTCCTACTTAGGCTTTTTTTTTTTTTGTTCTTTAAAATGTATGACTTTTTTTTAAGCAGTACAAAAATATTCTGTACATAAAGATAGGGAGTCACATAACATCCTAATTACAGCCCCTTGCAGAAAAATAAATCCTATCAGAAAAAAAATAGTGAGGTTTTTATAGAATTTTCCATTTCCAAATCAAAACATATTATAATTTTTTTAAATTGTAATTTGTACTCAAACTCATAATAGAATCACTTTGATATTAACGTTATATAAGTATTATTGTTCCTGAGCGCAACAGCTCATTTTACATGGAGATTGTATCATCTAACAATTATTTCTTGTATGTAAAAATAAAAATGGTTTAAGTGATGGAAGCTTGGAAACATTCAATTAAAAATAAAACTGTGAAAATTTATTTTTTTTGCCTGAAATTCAGAGTAGTTTATTATTATATTACATAGCGCTATACAGCGAACATTAATTCATTCACATCTGCCCCTACCCCATTGGACCATACAGTCTAAGTTTTCTACCACACACATTCAATTTTAATCAGCAGCCAATTAACCTAGTATGTTATTGGATTGTAGGAGGAAACTGGAGCACCTGGAGGAAACCCACGCAAACACGGGGACAACATACAAACTCCCCACAGATAAGGCCATGGTCGAACTCATGACCCCAGGGCTGTGAGACAGCAATGCTAAACACTGTGCCACCATGTAGTGTCTATAGAGGTCTCAAATCTGACTTTAATACATCTACAAACATTTATTGAAATTTATGCATGGACTCATAAAAACAATTATGAACAATAATAATGACCTTTTCTAGGAAGTCTAAAGGGTCTTGCTTGCTAGATATTCTTGCTACATGCTTCCAACATTTCTTAGTCTTCACACACTAATAAAAAGGTCATTGCCTGAGATGAAAAGCAGAAAAATAGAGATAGAGTAAAAATATGTTTATGTAGTTTCTGCAGAATTTCAAGGGGAGTGTTGGGGATCCAGGGATTTGCCATATATGCAATTCTTACTGAAAATCTAGGCAAAAAATGTAACTAGTCTTGCCAAAATGTGATGCGTTGATGCTTTTACTAGATCATTTTATTTTAGATTAGACAACAAAATTCCGAAACTTTTAAAATGTTGGGAGGTTAGAACATTAAATACTCTGGGTGGGACATTTGACTGCCGGTGATTTGGCTCGTGGACATCACCACGATATCCGGCCTGGCACAATGCCGGCAATTATGGTAGGAATCTAGCTAATATTTTCTCGCACTAAAATGAGCGGAGATTCCAGCCATAACATCGGCACAAGGTGTCTCGAGGTGTCTCCCTCTGAGAGTAATCTATATGAAAATTAGAAAAATTCTCACTTAAGGTTCTTGGGAAAAACTTTGGTGGTCGTCTAGTGCAGAATATATATTCTTAACAACATAGCTATATAGTTTGAGACTAAAGATTATACTTTAATTATTTGTTTAGATTTGAGGATAAGTAGTTCAAATAAGTAGGAACAGATGTTTAAATGAAGCAAGTTCAGGAGATATATTTATAATTCATGTAAATTAAATGGTTTGAGAGGAGAACTTAGGCAGTTACAGATGAACAACATGGATACAAAATACTTCAATTAAACGCACAAACCCTTATATGCGTAATCAGTGTTACAGAAGTTGTGGGAACATTTGTGCATGTTTGATGAGGATGTAGGGAAGTTTCCATTACTTGGAATAAACTAATGAAAATGAGAAAAAAAAGTGCTTAAGATTTCCATTTATAAAATCGCAATAGTGCACCAGCCCAACCCGCTACTGGATAAAAAAATATTATTGAGTGGGCACCAGGTGGCCCCACTTATTACACACAGGCTGTATAAGCTCACTGTGGTTGCTGGGAGAGATAACTGCTCTTTTCTGCTTCATTTACTTTCCCTTACAGTCCTATTAGTTGCCCGGATATCCTGATTATTTTTTCCTTAATGTTCCCTGCAGACTCCCCTCTGTTTTCCCCTTCCAGTCTATTGTTCTTTCTTTTCTCTCCTTTAACGTCCGGTTAACTGTTGACCTCCGCTCTGTGGGTCATTCCTTCTCTGTTCACTCCTTTCACCTCAAAAGCTTCACACTGACTGCCAAAAAACCTGCCTGGCAGACACCTCTCCGTTATTTACTCTACAGGAGTGAAGAGTGGCCTGCCCAGTTCACTTCCAGCTCCAATCACAATATTGGTCCTATAAGACTCCCATAGGCTATGGGAGCCCTGTAGGACCAATGTCATTGAATGATATGGCCGCATAGGCCTCGCATAGGCGGCCCATGTCCGCATCAATCAGTACTTGGCCGACAAGATGCCAGCCAAAAACACTCAGTAGGGCACCAGCCAAGCCAACTCCTGGAAACAAAAAAATTAATATACCTTGGGTGATGACCAAGTGGTGCCTGCTTGCTGTTTTGCTAGCCTACTCCCCAACACAGTGGAGTTTTCACTTAACTCCTTCCTTTGGTGCTGGGCATGCCAGAGATGAAGCAATGGTAGCACTGCAGAGGCATTATGCCCTGCTCCTTCATCCCTTCCTTTCCATCAGGCTGCTGAGAGATGTAGTTTTTCCAGGGGCTAATGCCATTAGAGCTCAAAAGGAATCATGGAGCTGCCCAACGAATTACCTGTCCCTAAGTCGCCAATTCAACTGGCACAAGTAATGCAGCGGGGTGAATTTGACAGAAAGGAAAAAATATAAAATCCACCAAAGAAAGATCATTTGAAATAAAAAAAACTATTTTCGGCTTCAATAATCCATATGCTGAAAAATTGCAAATGTCTTAATTCATTACTTAAAGATCTTTCTTTTTCCTTTCTGTCTAACCATATATTTTCTCACTTTTGACTCCACAATAGTAGAAATGCAAATTTAGCGAAAGAACTTTCACCACATTTACCCTCAGTCCCATCTACACTTATTCATCACAAATACGATTAAAGATTTGTTGTTTTCAGTCATTTTTTTACTTCTGAAAAAGCCAGCAGATTGTTTTATATGTGCTGTTTAATTCCTTAATGGCTGGGCACTTTGTAGCTTCGTGACCAGACACATTTTATAATGTCTAATATGTGTTGGTTAAATGACAATAACTTATTTTATTTGTTGTTTCTGTTTAGAGTGAATTTTATATTGATTTTTTTTCTTGACAGATAGGACTTTCTTTTAGTTGTATTATTAATAGTCTTTTCATTTTGAGCCTTTAAATTTTTAAGTTATAAAAATTGTAAAAAAATGCACTTGTCCATTAGATAATTTATAAATATTTTTAAGCAATGAGTGGGCCTCTACAAATGTGTTCCTTAGATGTGTTTCCTAATTTATCCTGTTTAGTATGATACCTCAGATGTGTAGTTTTAAATTTAAAAATTGTAATTATTTTTTTATTTTATTAGAATGTCTAGTAGGTCTGACTAGAGTTTGGGGGTTACCACAGATATTTTTCCATTTTTCCATCAACTTCTGTAATTGTAGTTTAAAAACATTTATATGTATGACCCAAAAATAAGGACACTCACTGAATACAGTTAGGACCACCCTATTAGAAGTGGCGCCGTGATGTGGCGGGTGGCTTATTATGCATGTGCAAATGTGTGTAACTAAGAATTCTGCATTTTTATGTACAAGTAGAAATAGCAGCTTTGTTACTGGTTACCAGTGGTGTGCTGGGAGATTTTGTTCTGTATTTGCTCCATTCAGGATAACCTCACCCTTTCAAGCACCTGCTGTTACCCTATAAGTTGATTGAGCAACTTTCCTTTCGGTAGCTGTAACTGATCAACTAAAGCTAAAACAGTTATCTTTATTTTATTTTATTTTGAGAGCTAATATGGGTCTCCTTAAACCTAGTAGCCATATTTTCTGCATAGGGATCTCAACAAACATGTGATCACCATTGGGGGGGGAGATATAGGAGGCAGAGGTATTTCTATCAGTGACACATGCAATTTTTTTCATGGTATATCTATGTTGCGTTTTTAAAATAATACTGCAATTGTCCTACTGACATTTGGCTGAAGTAATCCACATAGCTAGAACTTCCCCCAAGGTGAGGGAATTAATGCCTGATATTATTGGTTTTCCACGGGGATTTATAGAATCTTTACATATTTTGGCTAGGAAATAAAAAAAACTGGTACATGTTTAATGTTTAGAAACTCTAACTCATTTGTATTTAAACGCTTTGAGCAACAATTTATATAAATTAAGCAATTTATTTTAATTAAAACTTATTTGCTCCTTTAAATATTTCTTTTTACCCACAATTAACATACCTCTTCCTTTATTGGTGGACTAGATAACAATGTCAGAATTATTCAATTAATTCTATCACAATTTTCTTTTCCTGTAAAGATATTTTTTTGTTATTCGAGGTGGATTTATCAAAGCCTTTGTCAAGATGTTCTGTGGCTAATCTATGGAATTTTTCTAAAAACAAAATCCTTTTACAAAAAAAAAAATTAAATGTGGACTATGGGTGTGTACAATACACCCAGTACTTTGTTATTAGCTACACCCGCATTATAATTTTCATAGGTTCTTAATGGTGACTGACGCTCCAAAATAGGGGATGAATGTAAGACCTTTATTAAGAACAATAAATGCAAAATCAGGTGATAGTACAATTTATTTATAACAGTGCCTATCTGAACTGCTGCTCCTTACAACATGGGTCTGAAGCCTGTAAAAAGTAAATCAAAATAAAAGCAGGGGAGCGCTCTACCAATAAATGATGAATGTATTAAAATAAATTAAAACCAATAATAATCCTAGACTTGTTGCCAAAATAATTGCTGCTGCATATCACATGAACCATAAACCATAACATAAATGCATATAAAAGTATATATCATAAACACCTAAAATAAGGCTAATTCTAAATAAAAGATAGGAGTCAACTGTTGTGGGATCCCATTGGATTCAATAAATATTCCACACTTATTCAAAATCAGAATTAAACAGTGCAACAGCAGATAGATGATCAAATTATTTATATGCTCTCCAATAGTAATAGAGCCTGTCCCAGAAGGTAATTGAACTTTAAAAGGAACCCTCTATGATAAGGGAACAGATGACAGGACAGTGGACTGCAAAACTGTTCGTGTTTATCTCAGACAACATACTTAACATTCTATGTGTTTCACTGAGGTTCTGTAAAGTTGTAAAGATCCCAACAATGTTCCAATAATAAGCAGTTATCTCAATGAGAGCGGTAATGTCCATGTGGAGCAAACCCTGGGGGGTGCACAGGCTGATAACTTTACTGTTAGCAGATTGGTCTCCTCTAACGCGTTTCTTCGCCCACTATTTAGTAATTGACAATTTCATCCATCCCTGAAGAAAACATGTTAACCCAAATGGTAATCATCTTTTCTCCTGCGGAGATCTATGATAGAAGCTAAAAAAAAAAATATTCTCTGATGGCGGAATGTTGTACTATATTCATAGTATTGTTTCATACATAAATATTGGTGACCACTTGTGCATTAAGATTCATTTTTTGTTGGATTTGATAAATCACTTAATACTCTTCTATAATTATTTCTCCACCCTTTGGACTAAACACTGGACTATTCTCTGTAGTGGTACAATGGATATTAAATCCTCATCCTCTGTATTTTCTTTAAAATTGTTTTAATCCAGCATTAATGGTAAGGGTTTTAAGATCTTATACAGCAATCAAGGAGAGCCTTATAATTATTTATTACGAGATTTGATCTTCTTATATGTTTCAATACAGATAAAATCATCAATCTAAATCTAATTGATTGATTTAAATCTTGAGATACCTGCAAACAGCTGTCACCTTATAGCAGGTATGTATGATTAAGTTAAGCTACTCATACAACTCAATTTATAAGACCTATAGTAATGCCATTTCTATGAGAGGTGCTAATTTTGAGAACTAACCCCAGCATAATAATGAATGGGAGAGATTGCAGTAAAACGTATGAGTGTCATTGTGTTTTTGGGAGAAATAACTGTGCAATTTTTTAATTTCTATGCCAATATAAACTTGCAATTTTTGTAATTAATATTCCAATTAGGATCAGAAGGCAATTCCATCTGATCCCTTATTATCAATTTGAAGCCTCTGCTTAAAAGAAATAAACTAAGATTCTATAAACTATTACAGCTATATATAAATTCAGTACATACACTTATCTCAGTAATAGGGTATATAATTCTATACTTATTTTGACGACACTAATTGGGACATAGCGAATAAATCGAGTTTAATTTATTATGTGTTCAGCCAATTTCACGGCTTCCTCTGAAATATCTCATTGTAACTGCAGATGCCGTGCATCACTATACACGTATTAGGATAAAATTCTTTTTTTTATTTGATGGTTTTTCAATATCAGGATTATATAGATTTTTGTTTAAAGATTTATTGACTTTTATACAATTTTTTTTGTTCTGCAATTGATACCAGACTGCAACCAGTCAAACGGTACAACAGTTCTTATATACCGATCCCTTGTACAGTTTAAACCACTGTTTTCTCATTTGGAGAGATTCTTACAGAAGAATGGATTGTTTCCAGAGAACGTTAATAGATCATCTCACGGCATCCAAAAAATTTGCATCCCCGAAACACAGTTTAGGGTTCCCCGGCTGATAGTTCCTGTGCAGGAGCCTGTTTGGCTGTATATCTTTAAACAACACAGTGAGTTGTTTACCTTATTTTTTATTTTCAGATAAAAGCCTAATATACTATCATATGAATTTCAGAATAAAGTTGCTATGAGCTTAACCAATACAACTGTGGATAATACATTCCTTTAAGGTCAAAGGTCCTTTTATCCACCCAAAAGGTGAGTGCTATTTTATTTTATTCGCACAGATATTTCTCTTTTACACAGTGAGCACTATGAATTTTTGTTTTTACCATAAATTGGAAATCTATTTAAAACACCTAACTCAGCTGAAATATTTGAGTTTAAATGTTGCACTTTTTCTAAACACTTTAACACCAGTTACAAACAATACAAACTATATTATATTCTTTATTTCTGGGTCTTGTGTATTCTGCTTTGTTCTGATAACAACATCCTGACATGAATAGGTATCATGGAGGTAGTTAAATCGGCTTCCCCATGCCCTACAGCTGGCGAAAAATAGACCCATAGTCACCAAGCATTGTCCTCCCAGCATTATGGGAGATTAAAAAAATAGTTGTGTGATATTAACTGGGATTAATTCACTACAGATTCCCAAATACACGAAGAGTGCCTCTCCAAGACCGATCCATAATAACTGAGATGACAGTATGGATTGTGATGATAACAAATACTTCCTCCCCCAAGTACAGAGTCAAATGTCAACTTCCGGTGTGAAAATACTGTGACAAAGAGGGCTATTTGCCACCTCTATCCTATATAGTGATAGGTAGAATCCCAAAGAGTCTGCATGTACAGGCTGCAGACAGGCTTAAAATTCCCACTCAGTCTTTCCGATAGCACACAAACACACAGGTGCACCACAGGGGGCTAATGGAGTAACTATACAAAAGGAAGGGGTTTATTGTATTTAAACCTGTATTGTCAATTTGTGCAGCGCAACTGATGCCAGCAAGCTGCCCGTTGACTAGGCAGAAGGACTGTGTCTAGCCAGAGATAGGGTCATCAGGTGTCATCCTGACGAAAGTGTGCTGTCTAATTGGTGATTTGAACAATCAAAGAACCATTTATTCTAGAAATAAGTTGTTTGTGTTATCTGGTGGGTGTCAGTCTCATTATACATTACAATTAATGTACAGTGCATTATTTCAGTGGCTTTGAAATGTATTTTCTTTTTGATACTCTTTTAGAATTTTTAATTGCTTCCTATTGTGTCATCTTGCATTGTTTGTTGTCTTTCAAGTAAATGTCCCCTTTGTCACAAATAGGCTTCCATTATATATAACAACCTTGACAAAAAAATCATTAAATGTGGAGAATAACAAACATTGGTTGATTTCATCCAATATTCAATCCAACTGAAAATCCTCCAAATAAAAACAAACAAACATTAACAATAGAACTGTTCAGCTATAATTTGCTAATAGGACTATGAAGAATGTGTTATTGCTTAGAGAAAACTGACAGATGTTTTTCAATGTTAATGTGATGCAGTTAAACAGCTGTTTATGTAGGCAAACAACTTTGTTTTTTATTTGAATTACTAACACTGGAACAGATCCACAAATATATTATTTATATAGCCATGAAAGACATTAGAGCTGGCAACTCATTTTCTGTGAATGTGTGAAAAGGAACAAGTACAGTGTTTTCTTGTTTAGGGTCTTTTTGATTAAAGTCTACATCCCCTTCTCATCCAAGATGTCCCAGGGCATTGGCCAGTGAGATCATTGCAATGGTTGCAACATATTTCAGGAAATGAGCAAACTGATATTGCTGGAGGCAGTGATCTGTTCGGGCCTGTGATTGTGTTAGTGAGATGAGTTCTTCATTGCACAGTGCCTATGTAAAACTTTCTATTCAATTTATTCAATCACCATGCCTCAGCCAACCTTGAGCACATCTGAAAATAGATAGGTCCCAAGACACATGAAATGGAACAGTCGGTGTTATTGGAGAGGGGTATCTGCATTTTTCAAAACGAGGCTGTAGGTCACTCCAGAATATATATATATATTTTAGCAATGACAATTAGCAATGGAGCAATGGAGCTCTCCTCTTTGTGTGTTACCTATATAACACAGTACAATGTGACTGCAGATTTAGAAGACCAAGGGGTAAATGTATGAAGCTCCGGGTTCTTCAACACCTGCGAGTTCGGCGTCTTCAGCGCTTAAATTTAAAGCGGCGCTGCCTTGTAAAGGGAAACTTCCCTTTACAAGGCAGCGCCGCTTTAAATTTAAGCGCTGAAGACGCCGAACTCGCGGGTGTTGAAGAACCCGGAGCTTCATACATTTACCCCCAAGCCTGCCAGACCTATTATTTCTATTTTAGCAATGACAATTAGCAATGGAGCGCTCCTCTTTGTGTGGTATCTATATAATACAGTACAATGTGACTGCAGATTTAGAAGACCAAGCCTGCCAGACCTATTATTTCTATTTCAGCAATGACAATTAGCAATGGAGCAATGGAGCGCTTCTCTTTGTGTGGTATCTATATAATACAGTACAATGTGACCGCAGATTTAGAAGACCAAGCCTGCCAAACCTATTATTTCTATTTCAGCAATGACAATTAGCAATGGAGCAATGGAGCTCTCCTGAATGTCACTGGAGACTTTGAAGAACACTGCTACCCCTCCTCTTTCTTTTCTACCTATGACGCTGCGGTACTCAGATCTGTTAAGTTCGGGTGTGTTCGTTTCTTGGGGAACCGAGCCTGAGCATCTCTACTGTGAAGATGGAGGCAACGGGAATGGGTAATGAACTGGATATGGGGAGTGAAATTTAGGACGGAGTCAATGATGACCCCCAGGCAGTGTACTTGGGGAACAGGGGAGAGGGCAACACCATCTACCTTATGGTAGATCAGAGGAGGTGATGTGATGCTAGGTGGAAGAAAGATGATAAGCTCAGTTTTGGAAATGTTGAGCTTGAAGTAGAAGCCAGCCATCTTGGTGGAGATGGCAGAGATACAGTCAGACACACTGGAGAGGAAGGAGGCAAAGAGATCAGCGGGGAGGGTAGATTAGAGTGTCATCGGCATAGAGGTGATATTGAAGGTCAAAGGAGCGGATGAGTTGACCAAAAGAGGAGGTGTAAAGAGAGAGAACAGTAATGGGCCAAGAGCATACCCTTGGGGAACCCCAACAGATAGAGGGACAGGAGCGGAGCAGGTAACAGAGGAAGAGACACTGAAAGAATGACCAAAGAGGTAGCAGGTGAACCGGAAAAGGACAGTGTCGGAAAGACTAAGTGAATGAAGAGTGTCAAGGGGGAGAGGATGGTCAACTGTGTCAAAAGTGGAAGAGAGATCAAGGAGCATAAGCAGGGAGAAGTGGCGCTACCAAGAGTAGATCATTAATCAGCTTGGTGGAGTTGAGAGTGCTGAAGCCTGATTATAAGGGATCAAGCAAGTCGTGAACAGTGAGAAAGTATGCTAAACATTTACACTAGCTGTTTCATTGGTTTGGAAAGGAATGGGAGTAGGTATATGGTGTGGTATCCGGAAAAAGAGGCAGGGCTGAGAGATGGTTTCTTGACAATGGGTGTGATGAGGGCGTTTGAAGGCAGAAGGGAAGATGTCTGTAGAAATATATTGGTTGAAAAGCTGGGCTAGGTGATGGCAAGTGTTAGAGGAGAAAGAGTGGAGGAGGCTGGAAGGAGCAGGGTCGAAAAACATTTTGATGAGGAAGAGGAGCAGAGGAGAGAGGATCTCTGAGTCCGTGACTGGAATAAAGGTGGACAAAGTGGCTGGGGTGGGATGAGGGACGGCTGTAATGAGAAGATTACATCTTGGATGGAGTTGATTTTTCCCTTGAAGGTAGATGCAAAGTAGTGGACAGTGAGAGTGGGCGAAGGGGGTGAAGGCGGAGGGCAGAGAGGGGAGTTAATGGTGAAAATGCGCAACAGGGGTCTTTGAAGTAGGACTGTTTGGCATGAGAGAAGGCAGCGTAAAAGGATGACAGGATGAATTTTAAATGGATAAAGACTGTGTCAGCAAGATGTTCTCTTGTTCTCATATAATCACGCTGCTTGGGGAGTTGTGACCCAGTCCATAGACCTACATATTGAAAATCTGAAGCACTACCCATAGAGAAATCTATCTTCAGTGTGTCACTAAACACAAGTACTCACTAATTATAAATGTGAGGCCAATCACATGGGAGTCACCCTCATCACATCCCTTCTTTTCTCAGGTGTCCAGTGATGAACAAAAAATGGCTCCCCCAAGTGTCTTAAGTTGGGTCTGAACTTTATCTTCTGGTTATTGTCAAAACTGAAGCTAAGTAAAAAAATAATATTTTTTTTATACAAATTCCTGAGTTATCTATCACGTGACAGTTTCTGTGTGTATTATGTATGTGCATGAGTGTGTGTACGTCTGTATGAATGTGTAAGTACCTCTATGACCAAGATATTTTGCATTATGTATATGTTTATATTAAGTTTACCGCTCTGTCTGATCACAGTTGTAATGTGTGTGAAACAATGTAGTAACTAATTTTTTGACGGCCGTTTTAAGTATGAACAGTTTGTATTGTGTGTGTTATTCATTCGTATCGATGTGATTGAAATAATGATAAAAAAAATCATTGTGTTTAATTAGGTTACAGTTAATAGCATTATGAAAGCTAATATGTCAGTGTAGTAGAACTAGCCTTTGAAAAATCCTTTTGCTATCATCCTTAAAATTGTATATATAGTTTTAAAATACTTTATACTGAACTAATTTTTAAAACATTATGGGTTTGTAGATGTTATTTGTTGCAAACGCTTATATCTGATTGGCTTTATGTTTGAAACATGGTTGTTAGGCAACAGCAAAGCAAACATTCTGCAATTAGTTACAACAATTTAAATCCAGGAAATTACTGGTCTAGAGTGGATGCATTTTTATAGATACTGTTTCACTATGGGGCAATAAATATGAAAGTTCCTATGAATATTAATAAATATGTTTCTCAGGAAAATAATTGTACTCATATTTTTCACTGAACATAAAAACCCCACAGATTGTAGATGTTTACCTTTAAAGAATTTGGTTTCTCACTGCCCGGACGAGCAGTAAACTATTGAACAGAAATTAGTAGCTATATAGACAGTACGTTATGCCAGTGATCATATATCCAGTGGTAGCCTCAAAGCTTCATCGGCTATGTATTATAATGCAAATTTCAACCTTTATTTTACAACTCTTCGTCCAGTCCATAAAAGAAATGTCATTCTGTTTTGCAAAGTATCTCATAACGAGCCTGCTGGCTGTTTTAGACAAGCAAACTAAATATAAGCTGTATGAATGTAAAGGCTAAACACTTACTGTAACCCCTATGTGAAGTTGTGAAAATTTCATGGTTTATGGTGGACCAGACTGTTTTGTAGAAGTGCGACGTCCTGGCGATACAATCTTTTCTTTTCGCTTTGTGTGGCTGTTCCATGGGATGGTTACAGCGCTCACCTTGGAAATTATTATTTTTGCAGAATTTATAGCCCGTGAATTGAGCTGGGACAATGAGGTCCCTCTTTCTGTCTGTCTGTCTCCCTGTCCTATCTATGTGGTCTGCCTCCCCGTCAGTCTGTCTGTCTTATTGTCCTGTCTCTGTGGTCTCTCTCCGTTTGTCAGTCTGCCTCCCTGTCCTGTCTATGTGGCCTGTCTCCATATCTGTCTGTCTCGCTGTCTGTCTCACTCCTCGTCCTGTATATGTGGTCTGTCTCCTTGTCTGTCTGTCTGTCTCCCTGTCCTGTCTATCTGGCCTGTCTCCATGTCTGTCTGACTGCCCGTCCTGTCTATCTGGCCTGTCTCCATGACTGTCTGTCTCCCTGTCTGTCTGTCTGTCTGTCTGACTGTCAGTCTGTCTCTCTGGGTGGGAGAAGATTATATTCATTTGGTACATTTACCTTAATTTGTATTTACATTGGCTTTGGCTGTTCCTGTATGTTGGATGTCATTCACAGTATTTGCCCCAAGGGTTCAAACACAAAAGGTTATCATAAAATAACAGCATATTCCCTGCAGTCCAGTCACACGGTGGACACAGCTAGAACTCCTGTTATTATAGAGATGTTTGTTCTCTATGGTAATGTATCTATCATGTATAAACGACTGTCATCACTATCACTCTGTACATACACCAGTCCTGCAGCTGGTGCAAGTGATACGGTTAAATGTCATATACCTGAGAGATGACCAGAGCTTGAATTGGACGGATGTGCATGTGCTCAACCTCAGCACGGCCTTAATGGACACTAACTACGTGCATACACCCCTGCGCTCCTCGGTTCCACTCTTCAAAACGTAGGATGTCGCTTGCGTTTGAACGTGAATTGCATACACATGTGCTCATTGGCGTTTTGCCCGTATCTGAGCATGTGCAGAGCAATTTTACACAAAATACAGCGCGTAACTGGACTTAGGTCCGAAGATGAATCAGGTCCTAAAAGTTCACAGAATTTTTTTTCCAAAAAAGTAAAAAAATATTGTTAGTCGCACCCATATTATGATATAACTCCTTACACTGTTGACCCAACTGTACATTTTATTTACATTAGCAATTTTGAAAACAACACAAGAGTCTGTTGTCGGCTTATTGTTGTTTATTTTGTGTGCTTTGTTCTGAAATAAAGCATTTAGACACAACCCTCTAAAAGCCCTGTAGTTGCCCCTGGGGTCCCATGTGACACTGTGGTACAAGCCCCAGTCTGGTCAGCAAGGGGCAAAATGTCCTCGGGTATCCTGGCCTCCTTAGGGCAAACCAGCCTTGTGCAGAATAGTGATTTAATAATCGCGTATGTTTGTGGAACAAGTCCCAGCAAGAACTGGCAGCAGGGCCGGCTCAAGCCCTGGAGGTGCTCTAAGCAGTGCCCCCCCCTTCCTACACACACACACACACACACACACTTGGAGATGGCGCCCCCTACCTCTCGAGCATTGCGCCACCACTGCTTCTTAGCAGGTTGGAGGTGGGGGCAACATCCTTGGCTCCCTAACAAGCTTAAAGGGAAACTGTAGGTTCATAAATCAGTGCCACTTCCTCAGAACCTATCTTCTCAATAAAGAAAATACAACAACAAAGGTGGTTAATGATATAACAAACTTTATTAAAAAGTGGTATGGGAAATGATAAGAAACATCAGCATTTTATCCAAGACACGTTACTTTTCTATAATTTTATATTTCGCTGGTTTTAAATGCAGAAATAAACCTATAGACATTAGCAAGGGACATCAATTTAATTGAATAGAATAAACTTTATGTTTTCAATAAAAGGATTATAAAAGTTTGCAGAGCATCCCGGATATATAGACTCTTCTTTTACTTTTTTTGTGAATTTGGAATTATGTGATGTGATAACACCTTTATATATAATGTAATAGAGAGAACACTAACTATTGACTGGCACCCTTGGCAATCACCTAGGTTCACCTAATGATGACGCTGGACCTGACATTAAGAATGCAGCCTATCCAGGCACTAGGGACCAGTGACATCACTGAGAATGCAGCCAATCACTTCACTAGGAACCAGTGACATCACTAAGAATGCAACCTATCCATTCACTAGGTACCAGTGACATCACTGAGAATGCAGCCTTTCCATTCACTAGGTACCAGTGACATCACTGAGAATGTAGCCAATCAATTCACTAGGAACCAGTGACATCACTAAGAATGCAACCTATCCAGTCACTAGGAACCAGTGACATCACTGAGAATGCAGCCTATCCATTCACTAGGAACCAGTGACATCACTGAGAATGCAGCCTATCCATTCAATATGAACCAGTGACATCACTGAGAATGCAGCGAACTTACTCCTTTTTTGCCCTTCTCCTGCTGTCTTAGGCTTTCAATAATGGCTGCAGGCAGGGGCGCACGGAGGATTTTTATTGTCAGCACTGTACTGTACAGCAGCCGCGGCGCTGTCAAAGAAGCGTCCGCGGCAGTGCTGTATAGTACAGTGCCGCTATGTAGGGCACTTTTTTACCGGAGGGGAGTGGTTTCTGGAGACCCAGAAACCCCCCCTGCGTGCGCCCCTGGCAGGGGTGGGTGTTTGATCTGCCCTGCCTAAATGGGATGGTGGGCAAAACCTGTATATATATATATATATATATATATATATATATATACATATACACACACACACACACATATATATATATATATATATATATATATATATATGTACATAGATATATATATACATATATATATATATATATATATATATATATATAAATATATATTTATTTAGTTATTTTATTTTATTTACATATTTATATCCCTATTTCATGGCAGCTTACTACTGAGATTGAGGCTGCTATGTAAATAACTATGATTGGGGCTGTCCAATCATATGGGAGGGGGTGGTACTAGAAGGAGGAGGAGGAGGAGTAGGCAGGGCACAGGGTGTCAATCTGACACCAACGACCACAGTATTTTGGTGCCGCAGGGCTCCCAAATACTAGGGGAGGAGCACATAGATGGCCGCATTGCGTATTACTCAATGCGCCCTCTACATTCATTAATAGAATATTGAACTATAGCTTGTGGTACAATGTTCTATTAATGAATGACGCTAGCCTGAATTGAGTATTGTGTTATGTGGCCTCATCTGCACTGCTTTTACAACTAGCCGTCTCAATATAGATTTAAATGATCCGTCCCTGGAGGCCTATGCCCCCCTGCCCAGCACGCCCATACTTCTATTCTACTCAAAAGGAGGCTCTGTGACTTGAAATTTCAAAGTAATGGCAATTTACTGAGCTCATGATGGTGTCCTGATCCTTCATGGTCGAAATCTGGGCGCACTTGTGCGAATGGAACTGCCTGGCGGGTCCAAAGCTGATTTTTGTGCTGCACCTCAGTCATTTTTTTTCGTTTTGTAAATGATCTTTATCATCTAATTTGAATAAGAAAAATCAAAAAAGTAATTTTTTTATCAGTTGTGATGGTTTTAGTGCAGATTTGGAACCTGCCACATCTCTCCTGTATATCTAGAGAGATCTGATATTGACCTTGCAGACAGTCTTGAGTCCTGCCTTATGTCAGAGATATAATGTATATCAGAGTAATGCAATACACTTTATATATAGGAGACATTAATGCATTACTTCTACCTGAGCTACAGGCCCATCGCTCATCTCCTTTCACTTCCATTTAACTGTATTTCTTCATGAAGCTTGTCAGGCTCTTAATGTGCAAGCTGAATAAATAGAGTACAGACATTCATCATACATATGTCATATAAATCCATCATAGCTGCTCTGTGCTCACAGTCTCCGACAGATGAGTTATATTGATGTGGATTGTTCAAATAGTACGGCAGCCATCTTTTAACCATTGCACTGCAGATGTGCACCAATTAGCCACGGCAATAAAAACCACCTGCCTAATACTGTATAGATTCCCCTCGTGTCGCCAAAACAGCTCTGACCCATCGAGGCATGGACTCCACAAGACCTCTGAAGGTGTCCTGTGGTCTCTGGCACCAAGACGTTAGCAGCGGATCCTTTAGGTCCTGTAAGTTGAGAGGTGGGGGCTCCATGGATCGGACTTGTTTTTCCAGAACATCCCACAGATGGTCGGTCGAATTGAGATTTGGAGGCCAGGTCAACACCTTGAACTCTTTCTTATGTTCCTCAAACCATTCCCGAACAATTTTTGCAGTGTGGCAGGGCGAATTATTCTACTGAAAGAGGCCACTGCCAGCAGGGAATACCGTTGCTATGAAGGGGTGTACTCACTCTGCAACAATGTTTAGGAAGGTGGCACATGTCAAAGTAACATCCACATGGATGCCAGGACCCAAGGTTTCCCAGCAGAACATTGCCCAGAGCATCACAATGCCTCCACCAGCTTTCCTTCTTCCCATAGTTGATTCTACTGCCACCTCTTCCCCAGGTAAAAGAAAATGCAATTCATCAGACCAGGCCACCTTCTTCCATAGCTCCATGGTCCAGTTCTGGTGCTCACATGCCCATTTTAGGTGCTTTTGGTGGTGGACAGGGGTCAGCATGGGCACTTTGACTGGTCTGTGGCTGCGCAGCCCCATACGCAGTAAGCTGTAATGCACCATCATAGCCATCATTAGTTTTTTCAGTAATTTGTGCTACAGTAGCTCTTCTGTGGAATTGGACCAGACGGGCTATAGCCTTCACTCTCCATGCACCTCAATGAGCTTTGGGCACTCATGACCCTGTCGCCTGCTCACCATTTGTCCTTCCTTGGACTACTTTTGTTAGGTACTAACCACTGCATACCGGGAACACCCCACAATACTTGCCGTTTTGGAGATGCTCTGACCCAGTCGTCTAGTCATAACAAATTGGTCACAATAGTGACAATAGTGAGATTTATGATAAAGATTACTCAACATGCTTAGAGTATAAGTGGAGTTGGAACACTTTATACATAAGGTACATGTATCAAACTGTCCTGATCAGGTTTTCTTTCCTAATTTACTGCTCAGTATAGCACCAAAAATGGCTTTAATAAATTACAAGTATGAGGGTATTTTGTGATTTAATTACACGCATCACTTTTGTGTGCATGAAACTGTTTATTTCATTCTTCGGAGTGCATGGAAAAATGTATCACTCAGCCGAAGCCCTGTATATTTTAATGGCACCATTTCCGCAGGGAAAAACATTTGCAGATGCACAGTCCCTTGTGTGTACATTATAGAAACACAGAATTTGACGTCAGATGAGAATCATTTGCCCGATGTAATCTGCCTTATAGACATAGACCTGACTTGTTCATTAGCATTTTTCTCAGATTTAGGATTGCCATATGTCTTTCCCAGATATGTTTAAATGCTAGAGATGCTCAGGCTTGGTTCCCTGAGAACCGAACACACCCAAACTTAGCAGATCCCAATACCGAGCCGTTCCAGCTCGGTACGTTTGTGCGCCCTCGGAATTGAAAACGAGGCAAAGCGTCATTGTTACGTCATCGGATCTCGGATCTCGCGAACTTTAGATTCTATAAGTAGCGTCCTCCACGGTGACCCAGCGCCATTTCACGGAGGGTCACAGAAGGGGTAGCACAGTTTTTGGCAGTCTCTAGTGCAGTTGGGCAGCGTCATAGGTAGAAAAGAAAGAGGAGGGGTAGCAGTGTTCTTCAAAGTCATCATCATCAGTATTTATATAGCGCCACTAATTCTGCAGCGCTGTACAGAGAACTCATTCACATCAGTCCCTGCCCCATTTGAGCTTACAGTATAAATTCCCTAACATACACATACACACACACAGAGACACTAGGGTCAATTTAGATAGCAGCCAATTAACCTACCAGTAAGTTTTTGGAGTGTGGGAGGAAACCGGAGCATCCGGAGGAAATCCACCCAAACACGGGAGGGAACATACAAACTCCACACAGATAAGGCCATGGCCGGACATCAAACTCATGACCCCAGTGCTGTGAGGCAGAAGTGCTAACCATTCAGGAGAGCTCCATTGCTCCATTGTTAATTGTCATTGCTGAAATAGAAATAATAGGTCTGGCAGGCTTGGTCTTCTAAATCTGCAGTCTTTTTTTTAAAGTGTATGAAAATAATATTGTGACCTGTGAGGTGGTCAAAATTGACTGCAAATGACTTGAAATTAGTGTTATTGAGGTTAATAATAATGTAGGGGGGGGGGGGAAGCAAAAATATGTGATTTTAGCAAAAAAAAAAAAAATCGGGATCCAAAACCAAAACACGCAAGGACGGTTTTGCCAAAACACAAAGTTAATCCAGATCCAGAACCAAAACCAGAACACGGGGGTCAGTGAACATCTCTATTAAATGTTCTTACTGTATTATTATTTATTAAAATGACATTTTCCTCAAGTTTTCTGTAGGGAGAGGCTCTAACATAACACTGGGTCATATTTTAAGACGCGCTAATTATTATTCATTAAATATTCCAACTGTTATATCTGGTAATAAAAAGCCTGTTTTATAGAAGCCAATCAAAAAAGGAGCAAATTTGCACCTTGGCAAAACCATGCTGCACTGCAGGGGACAAATTTAGAGATGGGAGGGGGCGTGTCCTAGCTCAACTCTAAATTGCAGAGTAAAAATAAAGTTGTCCAGTAGTTGTGTGCCACATGCAAAACCAAACAGGATTTTTCCTGCATGGAAAAAAAATAAATACATTGGCAGCCCGTAGAGTGCAAGATGGTTTGTCCAGGAGTAAATTTGCACCTTTTTTTAATCAACTCCTAACTCTAACTGAGGACCAAAATGTAAATAGTGATTATCAGATTATTTGTTATTATGTATCTCTAGCACGGCAGCCCTATTAAACTTAGCAAGTTCTTTTCTGATATTGGACAGAAGATAAGCACAATAATAAGCTTTTTCCAAAAACCTGTTCAATAAGAAGGATGATTTTCTTTTATGTGCAGCCGCTGACTCTTCAGAAGTCTTTATGAACACTCTTGGTAATCAAATACATGTTTGAGCCTATTTCTAGGAAGTGAGTGCTAATAAGGACCCATTAAGATTCAGCTTTTAGCAAAACATTCATGAATACTCTGGCTGGCTATATGAATAGAAGATAGACTGAATCTATTTAAATATAAATATGTAATAAAACTGTCTAAGTCTATTTCAACCCTGTAAGGAAGCAAAGAGGGGAAAACCCCCTTCTTACCTGATCTGAAAGCCCAATTCTTTATTACAGATTACCCTACTAACACCTATACTACTCACACTAGTGCACCCTCACACCTACCCTATTCCTACCTATACTACTTACACTAGTGCACCCTCACACCTACCCTACTCCTACCTATACTACTCACACTAGTGCACCCTCACACCTACCCTATTCCTACCTATACTACTTATACTAGTGCACCCTCACACCTACCCTACTCCTACCTATACTACTCACACTAGTGCACCCTCACACCTACCCTATTCCTACCTATACTACTTATACTAGTGCACCCTCACACCTACCCTACTCCCACCTATACTACTCACACTAGTGCACCCTCACACCTACCCTACTCCCACCTATACTACTCACACTAGTGCACCCTCACACCTACCCTATTCCTACCTATACTACTTACACTAGTGCACCCTCACACCTACCCTACTCCTACCTATACTACTCACACTAGTGCACCCTCACACCTACCCTACTCCTACCTATACTACTCACACTAGTGCACCCTCACACCTACCCTATTCCTACCTATACTACTTACACTAGTGCACCCTCACACCTACCCTACTCCTACCTATACTACTTATACTAGTGCACCCTCACACCTACCCTACTCCCACCTATACTACTCACACTAGTGCACCCTCACACCTACCCTATTCCTACCTATACTACTTACACTAGTGCACCCTCACACCTACCCTACTCCTACCTATACTACTTATACTAGTGCACCCTCACACCTACCCTACTCCCACCTATACTACTCACACTAGTGCACCCTCACACCTACCCTATTCCTACCTATACTACTTACACTAGTGCACCCTCACACCTACCCTACTCCTACCTATACTACTTACACTAGTGCACCCTCACACCTACCCTACTCCCACCTATACTACTCACACTAGTGCACCCTCACACCTACCCTATTCCTACCTATACTACTTACACTAGTGCACCCTCACACCTACCCTACTCCCACCTATACTACTCACACTGGTACACCTTCAAGTATACCCTACCACCACCTATACTATTCACACTAATGCACCCTCACAACTGTCCCAATCTCCACTCTCTGTCCCACTCCCTCTTCTTGTTTAAACTGTGCCGTTTTCCAATTAGAAAATAACCTCTCTCATGAGCATGCAAACTACCCTTTTTCTTTATGTATGTCCTGTGTTCCCTACTGTACGGCGCTGCAGAGCACTGTGCCACCTTAAAAAACCTATGCCAACAATTATAATAAAAATCAGTACTATAGATATTCCCTCTAAATTTTTCTACCAATTTCTTCAGCTTCGTCATTTTCACCACACAGCTAAAACTCGCCTCTCTTCCCGTCCCCTTACCACGTTCGAAAATCTCTGTCTCCACCAGTCTTCTACGAAACGCCTTATTTCAACACTATACTATGAACTCGCCCCACCTTCTTCAGACCTTAGAGTTTCGCATGAACTGGCCTGGGAACGTGACTTTGGTGAAGTCCTTTTGAGCGAAGAGTGGTCAGAGATATATGAGAATGCTGCCTCCAGTTCAATCTGTGTTAAAATAAAAGAGAATGTCTACAAGATATTGTACCGGTGCTGCTACGTTCCCTCCCAGATTCATAAAATTCTCCCAGACTCTTCTGACCGCTGTTGGCGGGGGTGCTCCCATGAGGGTAATTTCATCCACATATGGTGGACCTGTCCCAAGCTGACAAGTTTTTGGGTCGAGATTAAAAAACTGATCCAATCATTACTCCAGATAACGATACCATTAAAACCTAAATTTTTCCTCTTGCCCTAAGAAGTGCCCACGGCGACTCAACACCAGAATAAGCTGGCTAAACATACCGTATTTTTCGCTCCATAAGACGCACCTGACCATAAGACGCACCTAGTTTTTAGAAGAGGAAAACAGGAAACAAAATATTCTGAACTAAATAGTGTCATCAAATATTTAATAAATATATATTGACAGTGGGTATTGGCACAAAAAAGGATGATAATAAAGCTTTCGTTACCACAAGTATGATTACACACACATAGCAATTTATTCTGTAAGTATCTCTGGTATCATATATCAACTGTCCAACATGTGGAGAAAGTGTCTAGTAATGCCGAGAAGGTAAACCGATAATGTTTTATGAACCTGCAAACTCCTTGGTGGAGATATAGGAGTGGGTTTAAGCAAAATACTTGCAGTTCGGTTGTCCACTCATCGATGGTTCTTATTTCGGTCTCAGCGTCCGGAAAAGTCCTGAAGCTCCATTTGTAGTGAGGTGCGCACCTCTCAGCCGTCCGGATAGCTACAATGTAGCTGAAGAACTGTTCCGTTCTGGTAAGTAGAGAAGATTTAGCAGTCTACTGTCCGATACTTCGTGGACTCCTTTTTGCAGTATTCGCTCCATAAGACACACATACTTTTCCCCCCACTTTTTTGGGGGGAAAAAGTGCGTCTTATGGAGCTATCATCATCTCCGCCATCACTCCAGGCTATTATTAACAGAGTATGTCAGGTACAACGTCTGGAATACATGACCAGCATCGTCAACAGGACTTCAAGATCGTTCACTAAGGTATGGGTTCCATGGCTCTCGTTTTTTCAGGCTTATTCTCCTTTCACCTGACAATCTAACTCCATATGTCCGTCCTCCTCCCCTCATTTCCTCTCCCTTTCTTTTTTCTTCTATTCTGCTACCCTCTAGTCTCTCTTTCCTTCTCTCTGCGTTATGCCCTTTTCTCGCGTGGCATTTCGCTCTCATCTTCACCTCTTTTAAAAAAAACAAAAAATTTCCTGGTCAATCTTTATAAATACATGTAATCTGATCCATCCGCATTATTGTTTCATGATGGTTCGTTGATTGTATTTTATGCTCTTATGGATGTGTACATGCTCGGCTACACTGCTTGTTGGTGACTTTGTTACTTGACCTTGCAAAAATAAAATTCTTAAAAAAAAATCAGTACTATACAGCAACCTCATCTTCACTGATTTAATAATGAGGCACTACATTTCAGTTAGCTGCACATATATATATATATATATATATATCTATATATATATATATATATATATATATATATATATCTATACATATCTATATATATATATATATATATATATATATATATATTGTGGCAAGAGCCCGCTACTGCAGAAGCACACGCGTACAACTTCTTCCTTTTTATGGTTCTTTATTATCAGGATGGTAATAATGTTTTGACACCGTATACTTGCACAGCAATTATGGAGACCCTCAACGCTTACTATACATAGTCCAGCTCTCTGTCCAGATCAGCCAGCTAGCTCAGCGTTGATCTCCCTGAACAATGAAACAAGCAGGGTTTTATACCTGACACTCCTCCCACAGGCCTAGCTTGATGGACAGGTGACACACCCACCGTCTCTATAAAAGGAAACGCCCATCCCTGGCTCTGTTTAGACTATCAGACCCACCCTGTCTGTTTGCTGAGAGGAAGCAGCTTTTAAATCATGTAAGTAAACCAATTTTAAACTACACATATGTTTTTACCTGGTTTAATCTCCACCTAGGTACATAACTGTGCCAATGTTTTACTCTACTTCCCTGCTTTCTCTGCATATTGCCGCTAAATGCCTCCTTTTCTTACAATATATATATATATATATATATATATATATATATATATATATACATATATATATATATATATATATATATATATATATATATATATATATACATATATATATATATATATATATATATATATATATATATATATATATATATGTCATACCACCATTTCTCCTACTGCTTTAATTGTAAACCTATTAAATTACATTCGTTTACATTTGTAGCATTATACAAATCATAATAAAGTTGACAATAGCTTTATAAAAAAAATCCACAACCAGCAGCAGATCAATCTGAAGATTGGATTAAAAACACAAAAGATCGCCCATTGTGTAGCATTATATGAATAATAGCTCTATAAACCTTGATTCATCTGCATACTACCTGGGGATGGTCTAATGTATAGGGGTGGTTTCAGCAATGACCATTCTTGTGTAGTATTTAAAAAGATTCTTGTTGCAGGGTTCATGGCCAGAAAGTGAAGTCATCAGCCAGTGATGCCCAATCTTTAGATGTATGATGGATAGAAACATGAGGTTACCCTACACTTTTTTCCTAAAAGTTCATTGTATATACATATTCAATATGTGTTATGCTATACATATTGTGACAAAGACACTGGAATAGTGTTTGCAAGCAGGTACATTAGTCCCAGGTTTATAACCTATATGTTATAAAACCCCAGAGAGAGTGTTTATATTGGAGAAATACTTCCCATTGAGATGTTCAGCTTTAGGGAAAAGCTGGTAAAGGGTCCCTGGGGTGTAAATGGAGAGAGGAGGGTGGGCTCCATTGACAAGGCCCCGCCCAAGTCGTCTGTTCTGCTGTCAGACTGATTAATGCTGGCACCTATGAGCTGAGTTTAAAAGGCTGCTAGACAGTGGATTCAGTCTCTCACTACCTGGGGAAACGGACTGCAGAGTTTCTGTGATAGGAAGCCTGATCTTTGTTGTGAGAAAACCGTGCTGGAACTGCTTATGTTTTGTTTTAGCTTCTTAGTCAGGTGCAACTTGTATTTAATTAGTGCCGAACAGGCAAGGTGTTTATTTTGAAGTTTCTTTTATTTTCTTGCTTAATAAATCTGTCTGAGGCCAGTTGTACCCAAAACCTTGGACTTGTGTGATCTCTCGGCTGCTACACACTACCATATACCCCAGGAGATTCCACCTGTTCTCCTACCCCGGAACAGCATTAATTGTGTATTTGGCGAGTGCATATTATCTATGTTTTTAGCTTATAGAAAATGGACAACCCCCTCTTGCACCCCAGTTTATACATGGAGAGTGTAAAGGATAAAAGTTATTTTGTAGCTTTGAAGTTTATTATTTTATTACCACTAACATTACTGTATAGTGCAATTTCTTGGGTGGACTTATATTGCATTAAATGTGAACCTTCCAAAACAAGTAGATAGAGGACACTTTGCGTTACCAGATCTTTGATATGCTCATGTTCAGTAATATCCTGCAATATCAGTACTTTTCCTTTCTGTAGTGTCAGCTCTCCAGTAAATTGTAATACCAACTGAAGTGGCAGTTACCAACAGAGGTTAATTCCCCATCTCAGATACAGCTGAATATTTTTCAATTACATTGAGTGAACTGGGCGCATTGTCCCTTCCTCCCTACACTAACGAAAGTGAATCCAAATATGTAGGAAATAAAATTTTAGCAAAATTACCTTATTTTTAATTCAAGTATTTTTACTGGTATATCAAAAATACAAATATACAAAAAAGAAAGAGAAAACATACAAAACAGAAAAATAAAACAATCGCAAGTACGACTCAACCAAAGTCAGGAAAATTATTCAAGTAAGTACATCACAGAATTTACATATATGCGCTAAACCCAGGATCATAAAACAAGTATTGAAAAACGGGGGGGAATTGCGCTCTACTCCCAATGTTGCAAGAGCTGCACTAACCAACGGTACCCCTCCCTCAGAAATTACAATATACAATAAAGCTTAGGCGCTCCCTGGCTAATGATAGTAACTTATCGATAATATGCTATGCTGTTATAATTCATCAATAGTATAGGTTATGTGTGAATGGAAAGCATACCACATCTAATTTATTCTATTAAGGTTCTATCAATAGGTTTAATAGCCAAGTGTACATATAGGAATGCATAACGATATCCAGCCAATCAGATGTAAACTGGCAAGTGGGAGTGATATATACTGATACAGAACTGATCAGCTAACTTTCTACCCTTGAGAAAGTCCTTTTCCAGACAAAACGCATTGGGATACGCCCATTGAAATTCTATTCGCTCTGAACGAACACTGGAAGTGACATTTGCGATCCACAGTGGAACGCAGACGTTTTCTCGCTTTCCCAACGTCGGGCTCCGTCTTGCCGCTGCCTACACTCCAATATAACTAAGGAACTGCTGGGTACCCGGCCAACTTATTCGCACAGCAAGTATCCACATATATTTGAATTATCCTCCCTATTCAAATTCATTACCTCTGGCACATTTGGGGACGAAAATCCGAAGACTGATTCAACACAAGCACTGTTTAGGATTCTACAGTGCATTCTCATTTCTTCTCTTATCGATGACAATTGGTATGGTGTGGGCAACACAGTGGCTAAGTGGTTAGCACTTCTGCCTCACAGCAATGGGGTCATGAGTTCGATTCCCAACCATGGTCTTATATGTGTGGAGTTTGTATGTTCTCCCCGTGTTTGCATGGGTTTCCCCTGGGTGCTCCGGTTTCCTCCCACACTTCAAAAACATACTGATTAATTGGCCGCTAAAAAATTGACCCTAGTCTGTCTGTTTGTCTCTGTGTCTCTGTGTGTCTGTGTGTATGTTAGGGAATTTAGACTGTAAGCTCCAATGGGGCAGGGACTTATGTGAATGAGTTCTCTGTACAGCGCTGCGGAATTAGTGGCGCTATATAAATAAATGGTAATAATAATAATAATGGACTTTTACAGCATAGGCATTCAATATTAATCTCCAATGTTTCTGCATGCAGTGGCAACCTAAGGTGAGGGTACAAAAGAATATTTAAAGCTATAAATTATTTCATTTATATAGCACCACCGTATAACGCAGCGCTGTACAGAGAAAATGTAATCATTCATATTACTCTAAACACTATAATGCGCATACCTTTGCTTTTCGACCATAAAGCAATGCAGACCTTGCTGTACAAAGTTTAGGTATTTCTTTATTAGTAGAATTAGCATACCACGTTTTGGATAAATATTGGAAGTGGCAGTATTTAAGTATGTGTAATTTGGGGAAAGTCATGCAAAAGTGATTTTCCACCCAAATTTTCCTGGTTTTTCCCATATAATGCCCCTGAAATAAAAATATATTTATTCTACTATGCAACCAAAATGAATCCATCTCTGTCATGAAAAATCAGAGTAAAATTGACTTTTGTGGATGTGAGAGAACGGTGTCTACCCTGGCTGAACAGCCTACCGAGTTCGCCTGTACGTGGGTAAATACTTACACCCAGGCAGATATCCAACTTAACTAATGGTAGCTTTTATTAATGGAAAATCAACAACAGGCACAAAACCAACATATGTACAAGAGTAAAAATTACAGGTATGCACAATGGACATGAGAGTAGTACATACAATACAATACCAGTCCTATTATGGCCATTTTGGGAAATCCGTCTATAGGATTACGCTTTCCTAGGAGTACGAAGCCCCACTGACTGCCAGAAGGGCAGTGGTCCGGTTCACTGTCACCTCACTTTTGGCGAGCACACAGATTCACAAGACCTGGGGTAACTTATCCAAAGGAAGAGGAACAAGGGTCCTCACAGTCCTTCTCCAGATCTCTGTCCTCCGTCAGTTGGCAGGAACCATTACCTCCTACACCAGCCTGATCTTTCCTCCATCAACCCCCCTGACACTCCACTGCTCTATCTTATACCCAGAGAATAACCTCAGGCTGTAGGGGTGTGTTGACTGTCTGCTGTGTTTTAGGATATTAAGGCATAGGAATATAATACACGTTTCCTAATTAAGGTGCTTCAATCAGACACAGAAAGCCACCATGTCTGGCTTGTGAATACACTACTAAACATTACCTCGTTTGCCTACAGATGTAGCTAAAAGCCATACTTACCAACTCTCCCTGAATGTCAGGGAGACTCCCTGAAATAGGGGTGATTTCCCTCACTCCCTGAAGAGTCTGGCATTCTCCCTGATGCTGAGCCAGTACAAGACGTGGTTGGCTTCACCATCTGTGGCATGATGACACAGTTCTGAAATTGTGTCCTATGTCCATGTATTGATGCCTATGGAGGTGGCCATTTTCATGGAGACCAAGATTTAATCAAAGACTGACAGGTAAGACAACATGACTTCAGTAATGGAGACAGAAATGTAAAAGACACTTCAGTCTCTAGGGATTCATTAGCTGCTTTTCTTTAACGCATAGTTGCCTACTCTCCCAGAATGTCTGGGAGACTCCACATTTCTGGGCGACCTCCCAGGTGAGCAGGGCAACCTCCCGGTTCTCACCCCCATAATAGATAAGTGGTGGGGGCGGGGCTTAATGAAGCAAATATTGTGCTGTCTTAGCCCTGCCCCCTGCTGTAATTGGCCTAACTTGTGACAATCAATTAGGGGGTGGGGCCAAAATGTCGCAATTAGTGAAGCCCCACCCCCACACAGCCGCCTCCCCCAGGATCTCCCTGAAGCCAAGGAGGAAAAGTTGGCAAGTTTGCTAAAAGCACAATATTTCAGTTTCTCATTTTTAGCCTGTAACGTGTGGTTAACTAGCAATGTAAATAGCAGGGCCAAATGTACACAATCTATATAAATGGTTACAGCATAATGTAATGGTGAATATTCACTCCATTGTGTTTTAAACACAACACCTTCCGGACTAGATTTTAACAGAAGAGAGGACTGTACCCCTAGCTACATCTCCTGTTGTTTAGACAAACAAAGACAGCTTCTGTTAAACAATAGTCTGGTCTACCTGATAATATAATTATTGATGTATTGTTTCTGCAGACCTAGAATACACATACTTACTCTTTTGGCATAAGTAAACAATAGGAATTCCTCAGACTAACATGAATACATCACCTACAGGGGGGAATTCAATTCCCCCCGAATTTCCGCGGCGTTAAAACTATTACCATAATAACCGTAATAGTGCGCAGGCCACGCCTCTTTTACCCTTAACACGGCTGAATTCCCTCCACAGTGTAATAGATAATATGACATAATCTCATTTAGTACCAATCCTACAGATAATATTCAAACACAGTATGGGGGTGAGCACAGACATGCTATGGGAATGAAAACACACATACTGAAACAACAGTCAAAATGTGTGCTAGACACTCTAGGGGGACATGGGGATAACAGTACATGCTCCACGGTACCGTGACAGTGAAAAAGAAATTAAAAAAGTATCCCTCCATAGAGCATGCATCACCAAAATGGTCATTAAGCTGGAGAAACCGGACAGTAATAAAGCAACTAATTACACAACAACAAACTGAAAAGTGCAAGACAGTTAAAATGACGAGCTGCGAATCACACACCAGTCATTCATTATTAAATAAATGCCACTTGTAAAGCTACAATGAAAAATACTTTTCATAAAGAAGGAGCAAAGACTCGTCGTAACTAAATGTCTTCAATATAATTTCATTATGTGCTTCAATTTACATTGTTTTATTATCCTCATCCAGCAGATTATATGTATCACTGAACAGATATGGGAATAGCTCCCCCTACAGGCCAGGAGTAGAATGCTTATTTATCATGTCAAGGTGCCGTTATGGCTCGGGTCTGTGTTTTTACAGTTTCCTCGTGCATCCCTAAACAGCTATGATCTGATGTGGGGAGGTCTGAGTGGCATGTGCAGAGGTCTGAGTTGAAAGTGGGGGAGTTTTGGGGGTAAATGTATCAAGCTGAGAGTTTTCTGGTGGGTTTGGAAAACCAATCAGATTCTAGCTATCATTTAGCTGTCAAGAAGCATCCGCGGCAGTGCTGTATTATACTACAATACAGCACTGCCGCGGACACTTCTTTGACAGCGCCGCGGCTGCTGTACAGTACCGTTGGTTTGCGTATGGGGGGGTTTCTGGAGAACCAGAAACCCTCCCTGCGTGCGCCACTGCTACTAGTTTGATTACCTGTTGCCTGACTTTCTGCTTGTTCCTGATTTTCTTTGTCTCCTGCCCGTCTTGGCCTTTGTCCTGGGGCATCTGAGTACCTGTGAGAACATTGCTCTTTACGGGAGAGGGGACTCAGGCCTGTCTTAGTCTGTTTCTAAGAACTTATCCGGCGACATTGGGAACCGTAAAAGCCGTGTATTAAACCTGACAACACAGGATTGTTTTTCCTCTATACTTTATTAGTTCATGTTGTTGCATAAACAAAATTTACAACTCAGTTTATTTGTTATGTACACAAACTTTGACATGCACTTAAACACAATATGTTTAGGTGATTATACAAGGCACTTGCTTTCTAAGAGTTTTGTCAGGCCATTCGCCAACAACCATTGAGATCCGTTGGGAAGGTTCTTGAGTTTTCTATATAGGTAACCTCCTTGGTTAATACAGCCTCTTTTGCTGCACGAAATCCCTCCCTGCCTGTTTCAGTCAAAGTTGTTGTATATTGGATGCATGTTACTCATTTTTCTACTCCTTACAGACGAGGCATAGTTGGCAGGAAAGCGTTGCGGTCATTGGCTAGTACAAGGCGCTTTGGTTAATTGGCCGCAGGTTACTTCACCTTCAAGGAACTTTGGCTCGTGGTCCGTTGTGTGGGGTACCGCTTGATCTGTTTGTGTGAATACGTTTCTGTGAGTCTGCAGAGGGGCGATGTTTCTCTGACACCAAGTTAAGTTTAGGAATTTAATCCTTGGTTTTAGTGGATTTCTGGGCAAGTTGGCCATCTACTTGGTTCTGTTTATTACAAGCCTAGTTTAGCTGTACTCACCGTCTGCTTTCCTCGCCACCCGTTTTTAATTTCAATTAAATTAAACTGTCTCCTTGTCTATGACCATGTCTTATTTTCATTGTTAAGGTGATATGTTTGAAAATCATCTCTATTACCCTACTTCCAAAGATCTTTAATTAAGAGATAACAATCGGTTTCCTTAGAACAACAATGTTTCATTCACATCATATTTATAATTTGCCATCCTGTTTAAAGTGTGGAAGTAAAGAAGAATGTCAAATAATAAATGATATTATTGAACATATTACTATTATTATTAATATTAGTATTATGAAGAAGAAGAAGAAGAAAGTCTCTTGAGAATATATATGTTTTCCCCAGGATGACCTCTCTAAAAATAAAATTCCTTATTTAATGGAAATATTTTATGATGCATTCGGATGGCTTGTGTTTATTGGATGTATGTCTGGCATTCACTTACATAGCAGAAGTCACACAGCCCGCTGTACACACAGTCACGTTTCTGTGTATTTTCTCATAATGTGCTGTCCTAATAATGTGACATTATTAGCATCTGGACAGTGTTGGAAGTTGGAAGAATTTCAGGTTCTAGCAAGTGGTGCTGGAATATATTTCCGACCATAAAATAGTAAGTCAAAGAGGATTATTTTTCTTTTATTGTTCCTATTATTTTATATTTTTAGGTACATTTATCTGGCGTGTGAGCACTTGTTATGTTTGAGGTGTGTGTGTTAGAAGCAACATGCAGCACATTGGACCAATTTGCAGCCTACCAGAACATTGGAATGTTCACATAGACCAACTGATAGCCAATCACAACGATAGAACAACAACAAAGCCAGACCAACCAGTTACCCCACAGAAAAATAGAACATTCACAGGGTTAGACCAATCTGTGAATCCAAACGGTAGGCCACTCACAGAACCCAACCAACCTGTGGCCAATCATATCAGAGCATTCTGTACAATTATGTGTAACCAACTGTCTTTCTGTTATCTCTACATGGATGTCCTTACACTACCACAAGCTCAAGGTATCCTAAACATCTTATTATCTTCCCTCCAGCCAGAGTCACCACCTCCCCTCATATCTCCTTCACTGTCAATAACACCACAATTTCCTCAGTCTCCCAAGCCTGCTGCCTTGGTGTCACACTTAACTCCGCCCTCTGCTTTATTCCTCACATCCAGTCTCTCTCCCAGTTCTGTTGCTGCTACCTTAGAATATTGCCAGAATATGCCCTATTCTTACTCAACATGCTACCAAAACTCTTATCCATTCTCTTATCATCTCCCTTCTTGACTACTGCAGCCTCCTGCTATTTGGCATTCCTGACACCCATATATCCACACTTCAATCCATCCTAAATGCTGCTGCAAGACTGATCTTCCTCTCTCACTGCTCCACATCTGCTGCACCTCTCTGCAAATCCCTACACTGGCTCCCTGTGTCCTCCAAAACCAAATTCAAATAACTCACCTTTACAAAGCCCTCAACAACACCACCCTGCATACATCTCAAATATCATATCAAAATACTCTCACACCCGCCCTCTTAGATCTACCTCTGACCTGCACCTTGTCTTGTCTCTAGTAATCACCTCTCACACCCGTCTACAAGACTTCTCCCGTGCTGCTCCCCACTTATGGAATTCCCTACCACGCTCAATCAGACTTTCCCACAGCCTTCAAATCTTTAGATGCTCTTTGAAAACCCATCTCTTTTTTAGAGGTGACCTTATCCTAGATAACACTATTCACACTAATACACCCTCACAACTGTCCCAATCTCCACTCTGAGCCACACTCGCTCCTCTTGTTTCAGCTGCGCCCTCTTCCCCTTAGAATGTAAGCTCTCTAATGATCATGGTCCTTCATATCCTTTGTTTTCATGTCTGCATTTATTTTGTCTACCTTGTATGTCCCTGTTTTATGTATGTTCTGTTTTCCCCACTGTCCGACAGTGCCGAGCACAGTGGTGTGTTACAAATCTACTATAAAATAATGCTAAAAATAACTCACAACCAAAATATATATCATATAATACAAAGCAAGAAGAGTTAGAAAGAAAGCTGTCATAGAGTAGCTCTTTCGTTTTATTTTCTAATATTGTCAAAATAGTTGAACTACTGTAGAAAAAGCACATTGTGATGATCATTTCTACTACATGAGAGAGTGTACTTTTCCCATGTACATGAATATATTTACCATCAATTTTTCCACGCTGTCAGTATTTCTTGTATTGCAGCACTTTGGGAATAAAAGTTATGAGTTGGTCACAGATTTTCTTGCCAACTTGAGATAATAAATTTACTATTGTAGACAGACATATGTCTTCTGGTTTTAGCTGCCAGACATCATCACCATTTATTTATATTGTGCCACTAATTCCGCAGCGCTGTACAGAGAACTCACTCACATCAGTCCCTGCCCCATTGGAGCTTAAAATCTAAATTCCCTAACATACACACACACACACACACACAGATTAGGGTCAATTTGTTAGCAGCCAATTAACCTACCAGTATGTTTTTGGAGTGTGGGAGGAAACCCAAGCACCCGGAGGAAACGCACGCAAACACGGGGAGAACATACAAACTCCACACAGATAAGGCCATGGTTGGGAATCAAACTCATGACCCCAGTGCTGTAAGGCAGAAGTGCTAACCACTGAGCCACTGTGCTGCCCTACACTTTTGATTTTCCATCATCATCATCATCATCATATTCTTCATTCAATGCCTATGCTGACATCACCAGACTGCCGGCCAGGGGCAGGCTGGGCTGGGGGGCAGGGGGGCATCTGCCCCTTGGCACATGAGTCGAGTCTTGCCCCTCGGGCCAAAATTTGCCAGCCCTCCCCTGCTACCAGCCCTGGAAGGAGAGCTACGCAGACAGCCACGATATGTGTGCTGAGAATAGATTCGTATAGCTTTATATCTCATTTATATGTCTTTGTTTTGTGTTAGCTCAAATATTCATTTATTTTGTTCTAATAAATCAATTTTTATTTTTTTTTATCATATTATGATTGTCCTCCTTTAAGCTCCTGGAAAAAGTCACCACTACTCTCTGTTCCAGGGTCACTAAGATCTTCATTTGCAGCCATAATACTATGGTTTTTATTTACACAGAGCCAGGAAGTTTACTATTGGTATTATTATTAGTAGTATATTTTATTCTTTATTTATAAATCAGCTATGTATTCAACTTGTGTTACAAACATCATACTTAAAATGACGTTAAAACAAGAGATACAGGTGGCCTAAGCAATTGTTTCCAACACCTAATACTGTTTCTCTCTTCTGAAGTCATCAAACAAAATATCGATCTCTTTCTAAGCACAACAGGTTTACATGTCTCTATAAAGCAAAGTGAGAATCAATTAATACAGATTTAGAATGTCGGCAAAAGAAACATTTCATTTATTTGCAATGACGTACTGGGGCATGAAGGGCCCACAGGGGGAATACAATGGTCGAGGCCCACCAGAGGGGGTGTGGCCAGTCACTAGAGAGGCGTAACCAAACCACAAGAGGGGGTGTGCTCAGCCCACAAAGGACAGCCAGCACCAGAGTGTAATATATAAAGAATGCAGTGTGTACATAAAGAGTAGACAGTCTTGACCTGCCTCTTAGATTGGGCAGAACAGTCACCAATTATTGGGATTGTCTCATTAGAATCAGAACATATGACAGACTGCCCTGCTCTCTCCTACCTGTTCTTGTCACTTTCACCACCTGTGGCTGCTGGTTTCTTTAGTTGCGTCTTGTCTGGATCCTGGAATGTTGGGAGCCCTATTTGGATAAAAAATGGGTACATTTAGAAAAATCCAATCAGCCCTGGCATTAAATCAATATGACCCACGATTAATACTTAGGCCTTCCTCCAGCTCCCAACATTAAAGTAATAGTATTCACATTTAATAAATAGATCTATATCCCTCCAACCAACCCCAACATTAAAGTAATAATATTCACATTTAATAACTAAACCTATTACTCTCCCTCCAAACAGCCCCAGCAATAAATTAATAGCATTTACATTTAATAAATATACCTATTTCTCACAACCGTTGCTGCCACTAAATAATTCATATTCAAATTTGATATAGACCTCATGCTCCCCAAACTCACCCGCACATTCAATAGCCCCCAAACCACCCCGTCTTAATTTCATAGTCCCCACTATTAAACACCATCTACCTCTCACTCACACACACACACATTACATTGCCACAAGCAATGTAATGGGGGCTATTGAATGTGGGGTCGAGTTTTGGGAGCATGAGGTCTATTTATCAAATTTGAATATGAATTATTTAATGGCAGCAAACTCCAGGTTACATGGGTGTCGCAGGCAGGGCCGCCATCAGGAGGGTACAAGGAGTACAGCAGTATGGGGCCCAACAGCAGACTGGGGCCCCACCAGCCCAGGGCCCAAAGAAATTTATTAAGAGAGGGTGCCTGCACAGTTAATCAAGGGAGGTAGCCAGCACCATTGCTAGGCAGCAGTTGTTCTTGAGATGTGAGAGATGGTGTGGGGGGAGACCTCTGTCCATAATTAAGGATGCCGCAGAGGGTCCACTTGTAGGCAGCATGTCTGCCACCACTTCCAAGATGTCGGGGCCCCACATCTGCCGCCATTTGCTTCAGTCCCAACTCCCCTGGTCCCCGGTTCCCAAGCAGAGAGGTTCCCTGCAGCATCGCTGACGTCATGTAATTAATAATGTCACAGTGCTCTCAATAGAGAGAAGACGAAAGGAGACAGCAAGAAGATGCAGAGAGGTAAGTAAACTACTGCAGGGGTTAGATGGAACCGGGGATGGGGTAAACTGTAGTGAATGGGGGGGGGTCAAATATTGGGCAGAGAATAATTTAAAATGAGGGTGGGCTGAGAGAAGGAAGGAGGGGGCCGTGCCTTCTACATTTGTACTGGGCCCCGCAATTTCTGGTGGCAGCCCTGGTTGCAGGTTTTCATTTACAAATTATTGAAGCCTTCTTTAATTGTCACCCACATTGAAGCCTATGTTAGAGCATGACAACACCTTCTCAAACACTGTCCACTGTATGGTCTTAGGCTGGGTACACACTACAGGTTTTTCATCCGATTATCGTGCCAATCACACGTGAAAGGCCCGTTAGGACCGCATTAGTGTGTTCGCTCCAACGATCATGTTTTATCGTTCTAAAGCCCATCTCTTCGAGGGGAATACATGATTGACATTCTGAGCGCGGGATAATCATCACCGCAAATCCTGCTGGCACTCAAAGGGTTAAGCCACTTTGTAAACTAATAAAGGATGTTGCAGCTCTGTCCACATTAAATAGATTTCCAGATGGCACTAACCAACTTCCAACACAATCAGCTAGAGCCTGACATTTATCTGAAATATCATCAATGGACACTTAATGTTCCAAGCTATGGTATAAGATTTATTTCCAGGTCCTTAGCAAGCGCCAACCATATTTCCTCATGTCCACATATTAAATACTGGATTCAAGTACAAGTTATAATTCTCAAACTTAGACAGAGATGATGAGTCAATCTCATTATGTTTGCAAAACACATTTTAATTAGCTGCTCTGTTATTGAGTATCCTAGTTTAATCATCATTGGAAAGGACTGCGGTGTATGAACATGTCAAACTACCATCAAAGTTCCATATAACTCGGAGAGAAAGCCCGCAGAGCTCATTATTTGTACAGTTGTAAGTCTGACAAAGTTTTCCCACCACCTATTCATGGTAAAAATATTCTACGTTCCTTTATCTTCTGTCCTGGGAAACAAAACTACCATGTTCCATAGAGCTCTGTTATCACCTCATAAACTCGTAACACCAACTGCTGAAATATAATAGTCCAAACTTTTGCAAGAATAATAATTGAGTGAAAATATTTTGTGTTTGAACTTAAGGATACCAAGCTATTTAAGTTGGGGTCTCATCCAAATAATTCTGCTTTCAAGGACACTTCAAAATAGCAATCTAAAACTGTGTTGTAACAATAAATGACCCACGTCTTTGGGTCATTTATTAGACGATTGTGTAGCTCTTGTCTGTCTAATCATCGCATTTTGGAGGGGACCGATTATACTGTTATGTGCGTATTGTCGCTAACCAATAACGATTGTCGAACCTCGATTTGTGTTTCCAACGCACAAATATTTATTCGCAATAAGTGGAAAAAAATATGCTCAAGCGAAGTAATAGTAAATACAGCCGTTACTTATCGCAGGCGCTCTGGATCCAGTGCAGTCATTCAATCCTGAAGTCTGGGGACAAGAAGTCTGCACTCTGGATCACAAGCTGCTGCTTATATACACAATCAAATACAGTAATACAATGAAGATGGTATGGCTTGCATCTATTGGTCCGGGTCTCAGGAATGTCCAAGGGGTTGTCAATCATTGGCTGGTTCATCCTAAGGAATCCAAAGGAGGGGGTCATCTCTGCAGGGGGTATGCTCTGCTCTTCCCGCCAGAATTCCTTAGTCTTAAGTAGTTCATAATTCCCTATCATTCATAACTTGCGCATGCACTCTGCGATTCCCTCGCAGAGCGCACCAAACAGTAGGATATGTAACAAGGTTCATTATGATACCACTCATGATGTTATTCCTTTAACCCGTTCTGTGTATTTCACTAATATGCATGTAACTCTGATATAACATATAAATACTACTATATTTCGACATAACTGACTATGTGTTGCTACTACCAATAATGTGTACTATTTTATGAGTATGCGTGTTTGTGCGAATGTATGGTAAAAGACCAATTACTGTTGCTGCCACGTGTAGTGGATGCGTACGCCCTTTCACGCCGTAGCGTGCCCTTGTACGTCATAGCGTACCGTACGCATCTTTTCAGACAAAGACAACCAAGTTTGCTAGACTTTAATTGAAATGACTTTATCCAATTTACTGACTTCGACAATACGCTTTACTATTGGTAGATGTTACGATATCGCCTGATGATGTTGAATGTCCTGGGTGTCCGCCGCTCTCTCTGACCTCTGCGCTAGTCTCAGCAGAATGCAAGCGGTTTACATACCCACCTGTCAGAGTATTTCTCTAACAGCTCAGACATATGTTCAAAGCAAATGGTGAAGACCCAGCGGATCCACTGAAAGCAGAGGTTACGTGATCCGTAGCAGAGGTTAGCATTCAGGTCTGGGCTCTGACAGACAGGTGGTTGGATATTCTGGTAATGGGCAAGTTTTATATTTTATAAATTGAAAAGTTAATAAATAAAATAACTATATAGTTAAGTCCTCTGCAAATAATAATGTATGTGGCAGTGTATTTTGGTGGTATGTATGGTTCCGTGTATTTATTTTTGTGTATGTCTCTATTTTAATGTATATGTTTGTGTGTCAGTGTTTAGACCATCCTATAGCCAATCGGAGCATTAGAACATTCACAGGGCTAGACCAAACTGTAGCCAGTCAGAGCATTAGAACATTAGATCATTAACAAGACTAGACCAACTGGTAGCCAATCAGAACATTAGAACATTCACAGAACTAGACCAACCTGTAGCCAATCAGATCATTAAATCATTCACAAGGCTAAAACAAGCGAGCCAATCAGTGCATCAGAACCTTCAAAACATAAAAGTTAATAGATCTGACACCCACCTGTAGTAGAAATAGGGTCTCAATATGAGACAACGTTGAAACATCAAACTTGTTTGTTTTGTTGGCTTTAACTCTTATAGCCTTCCTACTAAGAGCTAGCTGATCTAAAGTAAACTCTCAAAAAACTTAAAATTTAGTATGTTTGAACAGTGTTATGTTTTGGCCTTTTCCTAAATTATTTTCAGGGTTTTTTAATTTAATAATCTCCTTTTCTACTAACCTTTACTTTGTGAAGTATTTTGAGCACTCAACCACCGACTGGCCACCATAAGACCTGATATGGGAAGCCTCTGAAGTATATCTAGAGAGCTGTAAACAGAGTCTTACACACTCAACCGTTGTAGAGATGCTTAAGGACTAGAAGCAGCAAAATATAGAAGCAGAGGATAAGACTAAGAGAATTACATATAAAACATTTCTTTTTGACCATTTAAAGTGTTATTATTTGTTTGTTTATTAGTAACAGTTATTTATACAGCACCTATATATTAAGCAGGGCTTTTTGAGACAATATTTAATCATTAACATCAGTCTCTGCCCCAGTGGAGCTTACAATCTATGTTCCCTGCACTCCAAAAAACCCTCGGCATTGAATGATAATAACACTAAACTGTTTTTTTAACCTCTTATTGATGTTATTTTAAATTCTATATTGATTATTATTTTGTATCGCCTTTATTAACTCTCAAGGGTGGGCCCTAGGTAGTATATTTAAATAATTAGATTACTAGAAAAATAAAGCTATCAAGTATGTGTGTGCTACATGAATAAACAGTCAGTGTTTTCCTTATGTGCAAAATAATAAACTAATTTGCACCCCTTGCTTCGCAGCATGATTTGTCCAGGAGCAAATTTACTTCTTTTTATGCTTTAATTTGCTTAATGACTCAGCCCCAGTGAGTTTAACAACTTTTTCAGGAAACCTCAATTTACTTAATGGATTAACATCCTCAATAATCACCCAGAAGTAAAAACCAATTCATTTTTTTTAATACTGTACTTCATGCATTATCGTCTTAAACGGTGGACAAAAAATAAAGAGGAATGAATAAAACATAACTTTTTTATTATATAGCCATAAAACGGTATTTAAAAGCAAAATATTCCAATAATAAAATAAGTGAGTCAACTATGTGTAATTATCTGTTGAATCCGTGCATGTCAAAATGAAAGGTTATAATAAACTTAACCTCCATGATTTTTTATGAAAGTATATCTAGGGCTGATTCTCTTCCTTGTAAGGATTTTATATCAGACTTAGAGCCAGTTTCAAACACTGTAGATATAGGGCCTTATTCATTAAGGGAAGTGAAGCAAAAAAATGAGTAACTTTGCTCCTTGGCTAAACCATGTTGCATTGGAGGGGGAGGTAAATTTAAAATGAGGGGACAGATTTATAGTTGGGGTAGGGCATGTCCTAGATCAACTTTAAATGTCAGTAGTGTACACATAAAGCTATCAAGTATTTGTGTGCTACATGAAAAAACAGCCAGTATTTTCCTTACGTGCAAAATAATAAACTAATTTGCACCCCTTGCATTGCAACATGGTTTTGTCCAGGTGAAAACTTACTCATTTTTTTGCCTTACTAATGAATCAGACCCATTGTCTCCTCAAAATGTATCTGTTTTTGGGTTTTGCAAGGCTCTATGTTCCCTACCACACATACACATACGGTTCAATTTCGTCACTAGCCACAAGTTAGTATATCTTTGGAGTGTAGGCGCAAACCCAGACAAACACAGCGGCAACATACAAACTCCACAACACAGATAAAAGCAAATTAGGAAAAAGAATATTGACCAGAATATATTTCAATAATGTTCTTTGTTAGTCTACTTTTAAAAAATAAAGTTTTCCAGTCTATATTATTTCTTTGTCTTCAACCTTGCAGTAAATAACATTGGGTGCCAAAAGTTTACCCAGCTGTATTGTACAATACATTTATAGAATACCAGACTTGCCTGGTATGTGATGGGAAATTCATTCCCGGTCATAAATCAATTTGATGGAACGACATAATAAATGTCCGCTTACAGTTTGTATTGCCGAAACGCACATTACCTAGTGTTAGGTGAGAGAAGACGATATTTCAAATATCATTAAGAAATAGCACCAAAAATAAATGCAGCTTGTTAAATGGGCCCTAACCTACACATTTTTCCATTACTTGTGTGCAGGAAAGTTAATGTAAAAATATTGGGCCTGATTAATCTTTGAATGCAAGTCTGTTTGCGCAGTATCTGGCGTGACATTGCTGTGCGTCAGAACGGGACTTACGCCAGTAAGAGCATTAAGAACGTCCTGATTTATGTGTCAAAAAAAATGAAAAAAAAATTTCAACAAATTTTCTTTTATCAATGGTTATAGTATTGAGAGTTTTAAATGAATTTTATGAAATCTTTTTTTTTTTTTGCGTGCGCTCTGATTGGCCTTTATATTGCACATATACATGGTCGTACCCAGCAGTGTGCTGTGTCTGTCTGCACACACCATAGCGTATAGCCAGAGCGTACTGACACCCAGATTCAAATGGAAACGTTTCTTGATATGCGCTTGTGTTTGAATACGGGCGCTCGTGCGTATAAATTAGGTGCATTTTTCCTAAACGTAAGTTGCATTCACATTGCATTTAAAGGTGAATCAGGCCCATTGTGCTTGTACGTTTTATCTTTAGATAACAATATTTCAGAGGTTGGCATTGATTTTGTTGACACACAGCAGGCGACCATGAGTTGTCCTTCTCGGGTCCTTCCTGCTCCCACCCCTCAGTGGCGAATTGAGAGGGGGACGATGAGGGCAATAGTCCCCCCCCCCCCCGTCCTCCCTGAGCAGCACTCTACATACCTCTGAATTGCGGCTGAGAGGTCTGATCAAAGAGACAGAGGAGGCGGGGCCAACTGTGGCTAACCAATGATAGTGGTGGAGGGGTGTGGCCAACTAATTTCCCTTTCCCTAAAAAGAAGTCTAGGTTCATCCCTGCCTCCCCTCTCCCTCTACCTTACACCCCCCTTAATCTAAACATATATCTGGTAAGAAAGTAACACACTTGTATCTATAGTATGGAAGGAGAGTTGGTTGAAATGGGAAAGGGGACTTTAGCACACATATAGAAGTGCACATCTGAAAAGCCAAGAAGAATAATGGTGGTGCTTCAAATGGACTGTTCCACTGCTGTTTGTACAGAAAGGCACTCTCATAGACTCTACAGAAAGCCTGTACAACTCTATTAGGTAAATCGTTTGGGGGAAGCTTTAGAAATGATTTACATACAAATCAAATTAGAATTGTTATGATAAATTACTAGAGTCACTTCAGAGACTTGAAATAGGACTTGTGCCCGAAATCAGCAGTTGAACAAGTTTGTTGCTGCCAATTTGTTGCTGTCATTTTACAAACATGTTGTGAATAATTGGCACTGCTTATCTGATGCCATGGAAACAGCCATCGCAGTCTAGAGTTTATTCCCGTGGTCACAGATGCTGCTAAGAAGTGTCATTTATTCACAACGGACACAAAATGAGGTAAATTACGCTTAAAAATAAAAAGCATGGAAACAAGCGTACCCATCTCCTGATACGTCCGCCTCCGCATCAGAAGCATATACACCTAGTTTACAATAAATTATCATCATTAGCGTTTATTTACTACCACCCTATACCAGGTGTAAGAGATACATCTCCTAATACATGTGTGTTTCTGCAGGTGTGCTGAGCGGCATGTACATGAACATGCCTGTAGTGTACTCTGTCTGCATTTGCATGCTTCTCTCCCTCCCTTGCTCTGCCTCTCCAGGCACAGATTGGTGTAAGTGCCAGAATCATGTCTAGTCGGCATAGGAGCATCTGCGTGTCCATTTCCTGAGCAACCCCATCCCTCTGATTAAAACAAACCTCCCCATCGAAGGGTCACGTTTACATGACGGCCACAGAGGAGCACTTTGTCCACCCTGCCCCCTGCCATAACATCTCGCACCGCTCAAAGCCCCTGCACCAATAGTTATCCCACTTAAACTGTTGCCGTAGCAGTTCATGGCACGCGGTGTGTCACTTTACCAACTTTAACAACCATTCGTTCCTGAGAAGACGGCTGTGAGTAAAAATCTGAACTGACCAGGAAGTTACCAGGAAACGGTGGTGCCCACTTAAACAAAAGGTTCAGTGGTGGCTGCAGCTGCTTGACTGGCCCAAGAACCTGAAAGTATGTGATGGGTATTTGGGAGTTCCGGGGACTTTTGTGGCTAGGTGCCGGCCTGTATTACAAAGTAGGAAAGGATCGTACCAGATGTAATCGAGCCTTCCAGACAATCTGAAAGTTATGTGGCAGAGGTGCCCAAACTCAGTACTCAAGATCTACCAACAGTTCATGTTTTCAGGATTTCTTTAATCATGCACAGATGAGTTAATCTATTTGGCTGGGTCAGTAATTATTGTAAACATCTCTCCTTAATTCAAAGTATTTTTGATACAAGAATCTATCTCCATTAACAATCGGATGCCTATGACGATATTTGCAATCTTGGAATATTAACTCTCTGTGTTGCTGCTAATGATTTTTATAACATCTGATTGAGCAAGAGAGAAGTTTGCTGTATTGTGAATTCTACCATGAAAGTGGTGTTATAAGATCTCATTAACTGTCATGAGCAAAATCGACTAAGAGCTATTGCAACAGAGTGTTTATAGAGATAAGGTTGCTGTATATTTACATCAAGTACCATTAAGCATAAAAGTCACCAATGAAATTGATGAGTGCACCAACTATTTCATATTATAAGTAGACTATTGAGATGTTCACAATTGATTGCTATATGATTACATTGATTTACAAAACGTTGATTATTTATGCAATCTTACATTTGTTTTGATAAAATAGTTTTTTACTCCTATGTACTGCTTTGGATGGTGCTGATAATTTTTATGTGTTTTAATGATTTTCTATATATTTTTTTTTAACTTAATTTGTCTTCTTTGATCTGTCTAAATTGAGGATTTATTCACAAAAATCTGACAATAGGAGCTGCTATGGATCTATTTCTCTATTTTCATAAATATTTTTTAGAAACGTGATACATTTTATTCATTAGCGCCTGATCAAAGTTCTGAGAGACTAATTGTTGTATGGCAGTAATTACTAATTACCCCATCTGTTTCTACAGACAGAAATCCTGAAAACATGATCTGTTGGTAGCACTTGAGGACTGGGTTGGAGCACCTCTGCTCTAGGGGTAGCCAGACACCCTCAATCACCAGCTGTCACCCAGTTTAATCAGTCCCAGCTCCTCTCGCTACAGTCCCAGTTGGGTGGGGTACGGAATAATGATGCTGATTATTTCTGACAAAACTTACGACGATGTCTTCACACCGAAGGGCTCCTTCCCGGCGAGGCTCCAGGACGACTGATGTGCCAAGCGACTGGAAGCAATCGTGATGAAGACGCCGCCGCGACTGGATGACGACACTGCCAACCGCAATGCTGTTATCGGTGCTGTTAAGTGGGTAATCTAAGTATGCGGGAATGGACAATGTACTTTACAAAGCGTTGTACATCACGGCGGCTTCTTTATTTATCGCGATTGCTTCTAGTTGCTTGGCACGTCAATCGTCCTGGAGCCTCGTCGAGAAGGAGCCCTTCGGTGTGAAGACGTCGGGGTAAGTCTTGTCAGGGTAGTCAGGGTAGTCAGCATCAATATGCTGACTACCACCGTTCCGGTTAAGTTATTTTTTTTTTTTTTTCACTGGAAGAATCATGAGAATAATGCCAAAAAGCCTGTGTTAGCTTTAAATAACAGCCACTAGCCAGGCTTACCTTAAAACCGCTGTCCAGCATTGGCTACCCTTATTGGATTTGCACTGTTCCAAGTTGCGGCTGTAACCCTTGGTGCTTACACTCGTCGCTGTGTTCCAGGACTCCTGGTTCCTCACACTCATCCGCACCTATAACTGATGACAATGTGCTACACTGTGACAGCACATGGATTGATCAGTCACTGTAAGCCACAATATTCTTACAGTACAAGTGCTGAGCCTGTACTTGTAGTGGGCAGCGGGTATGTGATAGATATGGCTAATGTCTAATATTGAGACAAGATGCTCATAAACAGGGAGGGTGGTATCACAAAGATAAATAAAGTGTTTGGAGGAACAGTTTAATGCATTATATCCAGTGTCGGACTGGGGCGTGAAGGGCCCATCGGGGGACTGCAACTCTAGGTGCCCACCAGAGGGGGTGTGGCCAGCCATCATAGAGGTGAGACCAGACACTAAAGGGGGAGTGGTCAGCCCGCGAAGGACAGCTAGCAGCATAGTGTGGTATATAAAGAAAGCAATATGTATATAAAGAGTAGACAGTCTTAACCTGCCCCTTAGATTTGGCAGAACAGTCACCAAAAATCAGGATTGTCCCACTAGACTCAGAACATTTGACAGACTCTCCTACCTGTTCTTGTCACTTTCACCACCTGTGGCTGCTGATTTCTTTAGTTGCGGCTTGTCTGGATCCTGGAATGTTGGGGGCCCTATTAGGATAAAAAATGGGTACATTTAGAAAATTCCAACCAGCCCCGGCGTTAAATCAAAAGGACCCATAATTAGGCCTTCCTCCAGCCCCAACATTAAAGTAATAGTATTCACATTTAATAAATAAACCTATTTTCCTCCCTCCAGACAGCCCCAACAATAAATTAATAGTATTTAAGTATAATAAATATAGCTATTTCCCATAACCATCACTGCCATTAAATAATTCATATTCACATTTAACAAATAGACCTCATGCTCCTCACATTGGTCGAGTACAGCTCAGGCAGACCTGCAGAATCACTCATATACTCCCGTCAAAAGGTGTAATCTTTGGCACTTGCTACAAGGCAGGTGCGAATGCTCGCTGAGGACAACTTGTTGTAAACCAGGCGCATAGGAAGTGAACGTATCTCGACATGTGTAGAGTTGTGCATATATGTTATCTTTCCGCGCTCTTTCTCTAAGAGTAATTTTTTCCATTTTGCAGCCATCTCTGCATTTAGATACAACATTTGCACTGAACATAGCGATTAGATTTTACGTGTCTACTGCAAGTTAGACAATGACAGCCAGCGTTGGATCAGTTGCAGTGGTTTTGTGCACATTTTACTATCTAAATGCAATGTTAGTAAATAAGCCCCAATGATGAAGGATTTTCTTGAAAGTAGCAGAGAGTTAATGCAGCATAATATTAATGCAAAGAAAAACGTTCCACCTTATTTTCAAGCCTTAAATCTTTGTTTAGTGATTTTCTTTCAGGAAAATGGTGTTGAGAAACATAAAAAAGTATGTTCGGTGTCAAGTTTGAAATAATTTAATGTAGTTTTCTATAAAACATGATAAACAAAAGTTTGAATAAAATATCAAACAGAAACTTGGATTTTACAATGCACCCAATTACCAATGTATCATTTTACATAAAGCAGTATTTTTAAACTCCAAATCTGTCACACACTGGAATATAATTCCACACTTGGAACTCTATGATATACTGTTTTTGAAAGAGAACAAAGCAAAGAACAATCTCCTTAATCAAGTATACATGCTCACTCTTGAACATGAATTTATCATTTTATTGTGCAAAATCATTCCAACACTTTCAGATAGTGTCAGCTAAGTTCTGAAATTTGAGCTGTCTCCAGACTTTCCCCGTTAGATACAGCAGCTCCAACTTAACTACACAGAAACATACAATGCTCTAAGGGGTCTATTTATTAAGAACTCTCCAATAACAGGATTTTCTATCATTGCTTATAACAAAATATTTTACGGGGCAGTTTAACAAACAAAAAAAGTCACAGAGTCAGTTGACTTTTTTCGTTTGTTAACTGCCTGCTAAAATATTTTGTTATAAGCAATGATAGAAAATCCTGTTATTGGAGAGTTCTTAATAAATAGACCCCTACAGCACTGGTCCTCAGCGGTAAGAGGTGTGTTACCACTTGCCGGGCCAGTGGAGGGCGCTTCTGTGCAGATTCCAAATAAAAATGGAATATATAGATAACAAAAGCTAAATTTTTTACATTTAAAACTGTACTTATAAAAAAAAGGAAAATATGCTATATTTTAGGAATACAGTATTTATTTCCTGTGGGCAACCATGGCTAACACTATTCTGAGTTGGTGTTAGCAATCTGAAGACAGCGATGATACTTTGCTTGGGGAGCACCCCCTTACCCCCCAGCAATAGCTGGATGATGGTCTTTTACAGGCGTTTTGGTAAATAATAGACCCCCATCTCTCTGTGAAGATAAGGTTTTATGCACCTGGCAGGTAACACAAAGTTAATCTACTGGTGAGCTTTTTTATAAGTTGTTTTTTTCTTGCTTTATTTAATATCGTTGTATCTACAGAATCCTGGGGGTAATAATAGAGTAAGGACCAGTTCAGGGATGCTCTGTACTTTATCTTTCCTTGTGCCCTAGGGGCAGAGAGTGTTACTAAATCTTCTATGTCTGGTTGATAATATTAGTGACAGGTGAAGGTAGGGTCTGGCTCTGATTTTATACTGGGGCCCAGGGTTCGTTATCTTCCCAAGGAATCGATCTCCGTCTTTAGCCTTTTGTTAAATTACCCCAATAGTAGTATTTGCCTTAATCATGTGAGTGCACTCACTCTCTTTACTTATTTATGTTGTAAACTGAGATAAACGGAGCAGCATTATAGGAAAGAAACTGAAAGTTCTATTTCATGAAAGGGGTAGGAGGCTGGAGTTTGATGCATTTGCACAGTGCACCTCCTAAAGATTACCCTGTCTTCTCTTCACTTTATCTGCATCTGAGTGCTGAGAGGCGGTCTATACCCCGCTGTGGGCTGAATGGACCATCAAGATGAAGTATTGTAAAACTCAATAAAGAGACTTCATTACTATGGAGAGATAATAACCACTGTGCCACAGTTTTGCCCATGGACCGATGGGCAGAATAGATAATAAACCACTAAGATAAATGGAAATTAACCATGAAAAGTCTGTGTTTGGACAGAAAACCTCGTATACTCAAATAGGGCCATGGAAGGAATTGAACCTATGACCCCGATGCTGTAAGGAAGTAATGCTAACCACTGTGCCACTCACTCATTTTAATATGAGTCAACCTTATGTGGATAATATTTGTGCTATGACCTGCTGATAAATTGAATTTACAGCTGTACACAGGTTTCCTTTGTAGAGCTGCACGCAGACCAGAGAATCTTCGACTAAGACCTGTTTCTCATTTAGAAGACGTCTCGTTGTCTGTAACGCCTCGCACCAGACCATCCATCTGTCTAGACTCACGCACCAGATGTTGAAAAGGTGCCACAACCTCATGGATCTTTCTTTGAAGAGATCATTTGTTTTCTGTAAATAGTGCCACATATTACAAGTGAGATTGCAACATTGAGATTTCAGAGAATCCAAAATCCCAAGGATTAATGACCATCAAACCCTGATATTTATCTATTTAGTTAAAGGTGTAACTTGGAGTAAGCAGTGGGGGCAGAGAGCCCAGGACACAGATAAGGCAGGGTGGAGACGGAGCCACAATATTTACTTAAAAAAGTTTGGAGGAGGAGGCAGACTTGAAAAAATAGCAATAGAAATATCATTAATCTCTTACAAGGTGGTCTGTACGATGTAGTCTGTACAATGTTATCTGTACAATGATGCTGACAATGTGATTGTACAGTGAAGGTGTAATTCACTATATCTAATTATTTCTATAAATGTACAACTGCATATACCCACTCCTACAGTACTTTTATAAGCTTTATATTATAACATAATTGTCATGGCCTTGGGTGATATAGGAAGGTTGAAGGCGGGGTGTTGTATTGTGATAGGAGGGTGTTGCCTAGTTACACCTCTGATGCATAGAGTGCAGCCACACTGCAATCTAGGCCTAGGCCTGGCCTTTACTGCCTACGCTGAATATAGTCAACAGGTGCTCCTTAAAATGTACCTGTCATTTACACACCACGGAGGCTGCCATTTTGTGGGCAGTACCAACATTCAGCCAATCAATTAAATTGGAATTAATGACCTGTCACCAGTTCCTAGCCAATTGAGAGGCAGAATTTACACTGGTTCAGTCATATGGGGTGGGTGGGTATTTGAACACTCCCAATTATATTAAAATGTGACTCCTATATCTGTTACTAAATATGTTGCTTTATCATTTTTGACCTTCTTGAGAGAGACCTTTATTTTTCATGTTATCTAGGCAGAGTTGTTCTTTTTTGCTGCCCTTGAATACAACACAGCTGAGCTCTGCCGTGTGCATCGGAAGCAACAGAGCGGTTGTGTGTCATATCCACTGGCAATGAAAATAAATGTCTTTAAATGAGAGAAAACATGAAAACCGCACAAGTAAGACAGAAAACGTTGCAGTAGACATGAACAAGCCTATACATATAAAAGGACAAATCCCAATGGCGAATCTAGCACATTTGCATGGGGTGCAGTGGCCAGATGAGGGGAGCCCGTAGCCACTGCACTGCGTTCAACGACTGCAGTTATTACCCGATGGCGCAGGCATTAATAGCGGGTTCAGCCATTGTGTCCTCCCACTATTATCTATTTAGGCTTCACTGCATATGCGCAAGCCCTGAGGAGCTGGGGGCTGCTGGAGGAAGGACATCACCCCTCCCCAATTTGCTATGGGCCTTGCGATTTAGGCTTGATAAGAAGGTAGTAGGCAATTCAGGATGTCGGTTCATTAATTGTAACCGAGCACTCAGGATACATCTTACAAGATAAACCAATGTCTCAGCGTGATGATATATCATTTTATTTTACCGTCATTCTGCATTATAAAACTTTTTAATTGCGGTAAAAGCACTTTAAGTGCGGAAGAAAATCCTTGTTTCCTCCTCATTCTCAGACCCGAGAGATTAACCGTATCCCTTGGCAGCGAGTCTCTCTCTGTGTCATAAAACGCGTGGAGGGAACACCTGGCTTTCACCTGGGACGTTTAATGCTCATCAGCAGCAGCTTTGCACAGTCTCACGTCTCCTTGATTCTGTGCAGTAGGGGACGCAGAGCTTTCTAGATCCCATTAAGATAAATTAATAATGACATGTTAGATAGGATCGCCGTATGGAAAACATCTCCTTCTGCTAGGCGTCACATTCCCCGTGGATGTCAGAAGGTGGGAGAACTATTTCCTGTTTGCCGGGATTGTTTCATATCCCATGTTAGGAAAGAGAACATCTATTTTTGTTCTTTTCCGGATCCTAGGTTGCAATTGCTGATCCGTCCGGTTGTTTGACTTAAAAAGGTAAAAGGCTCATGGAATGGTTATCATTGCGGCAACAAGATAAAAATAAAACAAATTAATTGGAAAAAGAGACTACTTTCACTGTAACTGTTGCAACATAAAAAGCCTATGACATTGCTTTCCTAAGGTCCTGCCAAAAGAAATAGCACAGATTACAGATTATGATGTTTATAAGATACAGATGATCAACAATACGAAAACCAAACCTCACTTGCAAAATATGGGTATACATGTTGTATCTTGTTTTGATAATATAATGTATTGTTATTGGATTATCTTCTAAAAATTCGGCATGGTGGCCTATATTGCTGTTATAGGGCCGGACATTACATAATACATCTTGCTAGATGAAGGAGAACACTAAAAGGGAAGGATTCTGGCCGATCCAGTGCTGTTAAAAGCTTATTATTAAGATAATAAAGTTGCATTTATAGGATATTGGTGAACATGAGGTTAGTAAAGAATGAATAATGCAGTTCAGGCAGCATGGGTGGCTCAGTGGTTAGCACTTCTGACTCACAGCACTGGGGTCATGAGTTCAATTCCTGACCATGGCCTTATCTGTGTGGAGTTTGTATGTTCTCCCCGTGTTTGCGTAGGTTTCCTCTGTGTGCTCCGGTTTCCTCCCACACTCCAAAAACATACTGGTAGGTTAATTGGCTGCTATCAAATTGACCCTCTCTCTCGGGCTATGTGTTTGTATGTTAGGGAATTGAGACTGTAAGCCCCAATGGGGCAGGGACTGATGTGAGTGAGTTCTCTGTACAGCGCTGCAGAATTAGTTGCGCTATATAAATAGCTGATGATGATTCAAGTGCGCCCCAGCGACGCGTTTTATAACTCTCAACATTTGCTATATATATGATGTAGTGAGCAGAGAGGCTTTGGAATACCCCTCTTCTTCACAGGCACGCCCTTCCACTGTCATCACATGACCGACTAGAAGGTCCATGACTGACTGGCTCTCACTCTGCAATCAGGATACACTCTCCTAGGAAATCAGTGTTTCCATATGTGTTTTCAATATTTCCAGTTTATTTGTACCATTCAGCCATATAAATCTGCCAGGCAGATCGATTTTGCAAATGAACCTAAATTATAGGAGAACATCCTCAAATCAGTTTTATGTCCCAAAGGTACAAAAACAAGTTTATGTAGAATTGCAACTTTTTAAAGTTCAGTCATGTTGTTTGTGTTGGATGGTTTGTTTAAAAGTTATTTTAGCCACATTACATTTCTCCTTTACCAGAAACTTTGTAGAAAAAAAAATTGCACTCTGTTTTCTTCCCATTTTCAGACGTTTCACTATAGAACAGTCAGTGAAGTGATTTGTATAATTTTCCGGAATATGTAAGATATCTGGGGATTAAAACAAATCATTTACCCAGAACTAAGCGAGAAATAACAAGTTGTGCAGGGACGAGATGTTTAAATATTTTGTCAGTACTTTGACTTAGCTGGCCAAGAGAGAGATGGAGAGGAGAATGTCAGGATAGAGTGAGACAGATTTTCTGCTGCTCAGAGTACGGGTTTGTGAGCTGAAGCTACAAATGAATGTTTTGCGGCCACTGAGAGTAATACAGCAAAAGTGTAATACTCCGGCTGCTGGTGAATCAGCATCTGCATCCCTCTCTAATGGAACATTAAAACAGAAATAAACATTTCCAAAAAAGTTTTATAAACCGAGGTACCTTGTATCAGAAAACTTTATTTGAAATGTGTAGCACAAATGCTTTTAATGGGAGAGACATAGATTTGAGGGCCAAGATGACAGTACTTGCAAGCGTGCAAAAAGTTGCACCTACCTTTAAATGTGCACCGGCATGCACAAGTGACATTTGTTAAACGCGATCATTTAAATCAAGCATGGCGGCAGACACAGCACCATCGTCTTCATGAGAATCACATGGCAAAATAAAAACTTGGGCATGGTCTGGCTCCTCTCACCCCCTCATTGCCTATCCCATATTTCCGTTTAGGTCCTAAATAAGGTAAAGCAGTTATAGGAACATTGCCCCATTAGTTTAGTTTAGTTTAATCAGAAGATTATATTATAGGAAAATAACTGTTGCAATTATGGGTGGCTAAGTGGTTAGCACTTCTGCCTTACCGCACCGGGGTCATGAGTTTGATTCCCGACCATGGCCTTATCTGTGAGGAGTTTGTATGTTCTCACCGTGTTTGCCTGGGTTTCCTCTGGGTGCTCCGGTTTCCTCCCACACTCCAAAAACATACTGGTAGGTTAATTGGCTGTTATCAAATTGACCCTCTCTCTCGGTCTGTGTGTGTGTGTGTCTGTCTGTGTGTGTATGTTAGGGAATTGAGACTGTAAGCTCCAATGGGGCAGGGACTGATGTGAGTGAGTTCTCTGTGCAGCGCTGCGAAATTAGTGGCGCTATATAAATAAATGGTGATGATGATGGGTGGAAAAATGGGGAATGTCCTGATAAAATGGGGACAAATAGGAGTCTTAGGCATGAAGCGCTTCATGTAGCTTAAATGTGCTGCACAACACCATATCTTGTGGTTAACAAACAACCCTTATTATCTTCTACACACAAAGATGTAACTACCAGAGTAACGGGGGGGGCAGGTGCTATATGGGGGGTACCCTGTCACAGCCCTATATCTGATGAACGGTCGGCCTGATATTACATTAGTGTGTACCCTGCAACTATGAATGATTATCGTTCCAAAGCACATTGTATCGTTGAACGAGATTTTTAAACCAAACTAAGAATCTCGGTGTACGATGGAACGATATCGTTCCAATCCAGCACTGTGTATGCACTCCGGACCGGCAGTGTCCATAGATCTCTATGCAGTGTGTATGCACTCAGGGCCGGCAGTGTCCATAGATCTCTATGCAGCTTGTATGCACTCAGGGCCGGCAGTGTCCATAGATCTCTATGCAGTGTGTATGCACTCCGGACCGGCAGTGTCCATAGATCTCTATGCAGTGTGTATGCACTCAGGACCGGCAGTGTCCATAGATCTCTATGCAGTGTGTATGCACTCAGGGCCGGCAGTGTACATAGATCTCTATGCAGTGTGTATGCACTCAGGGCCGGCAGTGTACATAGATCTCTATGCAGTGTGTATGCACTCAGGGCCGGCAGTGTACATAGATCTCTATGCAGTGTGTATGCACTCCGGACCGGCAGTGTCCATAGATCTCTATGCAGTGTGTATGCACTCAGGGCCGGCAGTGTACATAGATCTCTATGCAGTGTGTATGCACTCAGGGCCGGCAGTGTCCATAGATCTCTATGCAGCTTGTATGCACTCAGGGCCGGCAGTGTCCATAGATCTCTATGCAGTGTGTATGCACTCCGGACCGGCAGTGTCCATAGATCTCTATGCAGTGTGTATGCACTCAGGTCCGGCAGTGTCCATAGATCTCTATGCAGTGTGTATGCACTCAGGTCCAGCAGTGTCCATAGATCTCTATGCAGTGTGTATGCACTCAGGACCGGCAGTGTCCGTAGATCTCTATGCAGTGTGTATGCACTCAGGTCTGGCAGTGTCCATAGATCTCTATGCAGTGTGTATGCACTCCGGACCGGCAGTGTCCGTAGATCTCTATGCAGTGTGTATGCACTCCGGACTGGCAGTGTCCGTAGATCTCTATGCAGTGTGTATGCACTCCAGACCGGCAGTGTCCGTAGGTCTCTATGCAGTGTGTATGCACTCCGGACCGGCAGTGTCCATAGATCTCTATGCAGTGTGCAGAATCACCATCTTTTCAGCCGATGGTTATGACAAATGAAGAGCACAGATCTGAAGGTAAACCGTGTAAACCGTGTGTAGTGTGTACACAGGAATCGGCTCCTGATCGGGACTGATTTTTTTCCAGTCATTGGTAGAATCGATATCAATATCGGGAGAAATTGTCTGTAGTGTGTGGCCAACCAAAGATTTGTTTATCTTTCCTTAAAATGCTGATATATTACTACAAATAGATGTCCCTTTATTTGATTAAATGATTTGTTTTAACTTATTACTGAGATTCAGGGTACCGTGAGGCCCGTTTGAAGGTCATAGGACCACCCATCCGGACCCTGAAGTGTCGGGTTGTCCATCACACTAGCACAGAGAGTTGTGTTTGTTATCTGTCAGATTATTCTTCTGTTTTTATTAATATAATGAAGTAAACGGACACCCAGACGTCGAGAATCCAGATTGTTTCTTCATCTTTGCTGTTATAGATATCACTATACACACTGAGAACTCGGCCAGAACTGAGGTTACATAATCACTAGGTGTAATATCACTCAGCAAATGGCAAACTAATGGCAGATATCGAATTGTGAGCCGTTTAAAGGGCTTACAGTAAGCTATAATTAATTCATGCTGGCATAAGTTGAGGGAGGACAATTGTGACTACCCTGCGAGGGTGTGACACGTTAAATACAATAGGTCATTTGTATCCACTGTCAATGACATATATTTTATTAAGAAGATAATAGAGATAAATGACACTGAAAATAAATGCCTGATTGTATTACAAATATGAGGTAGTAGTCACTGAGCATTAAACCCCAACAGCGTCGGAAAAAAATAAATTGTGATTTCGAAACCAATCACAGTAAAAATCTGTTCCACCCATAGAGCAAATTTGCTTCTAAAAGCCCATTAGTGTCCTCTCTGTTCATCTGGTGAGTACGGCTGATTTTGTATAAATTTATACTTTATGATAGTGTTTATTTTTGTTGCAGAGTTTCCAGGAATATCTGTGAAACGATGTAACACCTGAAGCATTTTATGAGTACAACACCAGATGCGATTGTATTGTGTTATATTATGTCTATGGGGTCTGTTTGATAAGGGAGCTTTTTTGCTGATTACTTCCAAATTGTATTTGCACGTGTGTTTTTTCACCTATTAATTCTTTTCTAGATTTTTTTTGCTTTCACCTTCCAATAGAGTGTATAATGTTTGTTTTTCTTTCTTTCTTTCTTTCTTCCTCCAAGCCCGGGGCACTGTATAATTGAGGTGGCTGGACCCTGCTGCCGCTTCACACAGCTCTGCTTGAAAAGGGAGAGCTGCGTGCACATAACAGTAGTGCACGCAGCATTGCCCATGTATATTATGGGGATAGGAAGAGTTGGAGAGCAGCCAATCAGGGTCTAAAATAGCTACGCCCCCATGCACAGTGGCGGATCCAGGGGGGGGGGGGGGCGATCGCCCCGATCGCCCCCCCTAGCAGGGGCTTACTGACGGCGGCTGCACACTGTGCAGGTCCGTTCAGCAGTGACAGTGTGCTGCCCGGCTGCTCTGATTGTGTTTTAAGCACAATCAGAGCAGCGGGGCAGCACACTGTCACTGACGAGCGGACCTGCACAGTGTGCAGCCGCCGGCAGCCTTAGAAATTAGAAAGGGGGCGGGGCCTAAATCGCCCCCCTAAAATCGCCCGGGGTATAGTAATAGTCTGGATCCGCCCCTGCCCATGCATGCTGGTCACGCCCACTGGCGGCGTGGTGTAGAAACCCCCCTCTACAAATCCTACGTTTGCCACTGCCCCCCCAGGTGAGCTGCCCCCAAGGCACTTAGCTCCTTCTCCTGGCATTGCGGTCCTTCCCCGGCGCGCTGTACTCTCTTTACTGAGGAGGTCTCGTGAGAGTGAGACTCACGAGATCTCCTCAGTAAGGAGACTACAGCGCGCCGGGGAAGGACCGCCGTGAAAGTGCTCAGCAGTATTGATAGCGCCGGGTGCTGCTGAGCACTTTCAAGGGCACCCTGGATGCCCGAGGCCCCTGGGCTGTAGCCCAGTTAGCCCTAGGGTTAATCCTGCCCCGGCTGTTATTAAAAAACAACTTGTTATTAAAAAAAAACATAAGAACCAAAAATGACTGTGGTCCCATCCACCTATTACATCCCAGCTAACAAGCTCTTAAAATTTTGTGCCCCTCTTGGGCTTTGGGGTATCAGGTTTGGCTCTCTATAGGGCCTGTTTCATTAAGGAAAATAAAGCAAAAAAATTAGTAACTTTGAATCTTGGCAAAACCATGTTACAATGCAAGGGGGGCAAATGAGTTTATTATTTAGCACATAAGGAAAATACTGGCTGTATTTTTTAATGTAAGATGCAAATACTTGATAGCTTTATTTTTACACTGACATTAAAATTTGATCTAGGACATGCCCTACCCCAATTATAAATCTGTCCCCACATTTTAAATTTACCTCCCCTTTCAATGCAACATGGTTTTGCCAAGGTTCAAAGTTACTCTTTTTTTTTGCTTTCTTTTCCTTAATGAATCAGGCCCCTTGAGTATAACAATCTATATGGTTTGAGAGTTTCATGCCAAATCCATAACATCTGTAGTCACTGCTATTTTTTTGGGTTTGAGTGGTTTAAATTGTTTCACTTGAGTTGTATTTTAAATACCTTTGCATTATAGTTCCCCATAGAGATACATTATATCTTCAGTGCCATAGCTTCCCCTTTGCACATAAAATCATTGCTTAAATAGACTTATTAGCCGTGGGGCAAAATGTACTTATCTCTATACTAAGCCCCATGAAGTCTGAGCACATATTTTTAATTCAGGTACTGGTTAGATGCACCTTATTATAGGGTATAGTGACTATTTAATTGGCAACCACCCTCATAAACACCAAGCTGCTTCCTGCTTCTCCTGGAATGTGGCTCATAAATGGCTCACTACGGATCACTCAGTCGCCTTTGGTACACTCCTGCCCCCTTTGTAAATTCCTCCTAGCCTGAATATTGTGAAGACAGTGATTGGGCATATTTATCATCACCATCATCTATTTATATAGCGCCACTAATTTTGCAGTGCTGTACAGAGAACTCATTCACATCAGTCCCTGCCCCATTGGAGCTTACAGTCTAAATTCCCTAACATACACAGACAGATAGAAACACAGACTAGGGTCAATTTTATAGCAGTCAATTAACCTACTAGTATGTTTTTTTGGATTGTGGGAGGAAACCCACGCAAAGGATACAAACTCCAAACAGATAAGGCCATGGTTGGGAATCGAGCTCATGACCCCAGTGCTGTGAGGCAGAAGTGCTAACCACTGAGCCACCGTGCTGCCCTATTAGCAGCAAAACACTTTATGTGATCAGTGGAAGGGGAATACTCTACGGAAATGGCAGAAGATCATGGGAGTGAGGAGTTGTGAAAAATGGGCAACCAAATTACTTGTAAAGATAAGACTTTTGTTCACTGATAAGTGTTAAAAAAAAATTCACAGATTTAAACAGGCTTAGGACTGGCCTTTAAAATTACTAGAAGATTCTAAAATAGGTCTCAATATTAAATTGATCACTAAACAACGTGGGAAATGCAACAGTACTTATTATTGATCAGTGGCTCTTAATGTGCATTTGGAACAATAACTGTGTGCTCAGTACCATTTCCAAAAGGAACAAAGGCAGAATTGCAGATACTGAGACCATTTGCCACCACCTACCTATGTGAGATGGGATTTGCATCACTTTTGCGTATATTGAGAAAAGCTAGAAGCCATAACTAGAGATGTACTCACAATGTCATGGCCAACCCAAGCCATATACAAATAAATTATTTAGTATATTAGTGAATGCAGATGCCAGAGGAGACTGGGCAAGCTCCAATATATTAGCTGTGCTTTCACTACAATAATAAAACCTTTGCTATCTTGGAAAATATAATAACATCTATAAAAATGTCGTATCAAACTACCAGCTGGTATTATACAAAGTACACGAGAACTCTAGGAACTATCGGATCAGTTCAGCGGTGTTTCGTCTTTGCTGCATGAGAGAACGGATTGAAGCGGCTTTCCAACTCCAGCCGATCAGCACGTCGGTAATGCAGCCAGCTTTACGGAGGCGACTGCTTAGCGGTCTAAGAAACAACAGCTGATTCAAACAGCAGATTCCAAGCCTTAAATTCAAGCCGTTCTAGGGAAGCGCTGTACATCAAGAGTCTGTTGTCACAGCGGGGATAATCTCCTACATCAGCAGCGTTGATAAGTATTTCTAAGACTGCATTAATATTTCTTTCATTATACCTTCCTGAGATTTCGGATCTATCTCATACAGCCAAACCATGGCAAATGTTCCTGCCAGATCTACCAACAGTGAATTTTAAGTGTGTGTATATATTTATTGCTGCAACTTTAAGATTGATTGTTTTAAACGTATACTTTTTATATTACCAGCTGGTAGTTTGCTAGGATTGTTACGTTTTAATAAATGTTATTAAATTTCCCAAGATAGCAAAGGTTTTTATTAAGGAAAGGTAATTGAAAAATTAAAAAAAATGCTTCATTACAATAATAAAGCATTTCTTCGTTCTCCCACCGGCTGAATTTTAAGTTGAATATCAAAAAAGACGTGTATGGAATAGTATTTTGCTATAATTTTCTGATACAAAAATCTGAACATATTTTTCAAGGGGTGGGAGAACATATTTTAAGAATCAAAGGGGTGCTACCCGCCATCAAGTTATTATTATTACCATTTATTTGTATAGCGGCACTAATTCCGCAGCGCTGTACAGAGAACTCACTCACATCAGTCCCTGCCCCGTTGGGGCTTACAGTCTAAATTCCCTGACACTCATACAGATACACACAGACAGAGAGACACACAGACTAGGGTCAATTTGTTAGCTGCCGATTAACCTACCAGTATGTGTTTGGAGTGTGGGAGGAAAACGGAGCACCTGGAGGAAACCCACGCAAACACAGGAAGAACATACAAACTCCACACAGGTAAGGCCATGGTCGGGAATTGAGCTCATGACCCCAGTGCTGTAAGGCAGAAGTGCTAACTACGAGGTCACCGTGCTGCTCCAAAAGAACGACTTTTGGGGAGCATTGTGTATTTATGGTATAACTTACACATGCTACGTAAAGTATTGATACTATTTTAAACTTTACAGTGGGTCTTGGCAAATGAACCAATCCAGCACGAAAGGAGTTAAAACAAGAGAGAACGTTCAGGCACTAGTGACTGTCTCCAGACACACTCAGCATATATAACGCTAGCATGGCTTATACACATCTGCGAGACAAGCTCTGCCAGACTACAGGGTAGAGTGCTGAGTGGGAGATGGCAGAAAGTAATCACAATACTTCAGCAATATAGTAACTCCAGGGTGCTCTAAGGCTCTGAAGTAAAGGGAGAGGGGGTGAAATCAACGGTCACTATTTACAGATGAAAGGATTCCAGATTATCTTCCCAACAAGAAGGGCAAAGATTGTGTGAAAGGAAAAGACCACCGTGGGCTGCAGAAGACTTTAAACATGAACTTGTCAGCCAAGTTTCACTCAGAGCAAGAAGAAGTTCAGCTCAGGCAGCGAAGAAGTCAACAGCCAAAACGTTTGTTAGTCATCGAGTGAGAGTTTCAAAGGAAAAAGCTGAGACAAATATGGGACTCTGGCATGGGAACCACTGGGAAATGGCTCTTGAGGATCAAAAGGAAGCTATCATAAAATTATATTAATAAAAACCTACATTCCCAGGACAAACATAATTATTTGGGTCACTGAGACCAAAGTGCAATAACACGTCTGTTGTTGGGCTCATCGAGAATGAACCAGGCTGGTGTGGCCTATCTGTAGGATCAGTGGGGAAATGTTCGTGTGTGTTTACAAGTGGAAAAAATACTGAATACTGTTCAGATATTCATTTTTAAATTTGCAATAAAATGTTGTTACAATATTAAACCGTGTGGACTGTGGTTGCAAGAATGAATAAAGAAGCTACCAAGAAGCGTTACAGATATAGCGTCAATAAAAATGTTTAAGACACAAAAATGCAGACAAAGCACAAAGGAAAAAGTATTTAATTTAATGACTGGTCAACCAGTTGCTTAGAATGCAGAGGCATATAACAATCTCGTTAGTATCTTGCCCTCGTAAGCACCTGTCTCCACTGTCACTGTCCCAAGATTTAAACGATATGACTCTGAACAAGCCTCTGGTGTTGCCTTTTTTTTCATCCTTTGCTCTTGATCCCCTTCCTATGATCTGTAAGTTGAAGTTTGAAGGCCACGGGCCATCCGTGAATGCACACAGAATAGCAGCTACGTTGGGACTGATCTGAGCTCCAAAACTTACAACCAATCCATGTGTATAATGACTTTTTCCTAACCTGTGTTATATCTTCAATTCTAGTCCTCTCCAAGACCCTCATTAGTTACCCTTCCGATGAAACCCACACGGCAACTTCTTGCTTTGTACTTTAATTTTATCGTCAGGATGGCAAAGTAGCTCATAACACAAAATTCCATACACTTTCTTGTGACCCTGTATATATGGACCAGCTCCCTAGTCACCGGCCAACTTGTTCGGCATCGGTCACACTGCATAATGAAAAACTCTTAAGTACTTTACACTCCTTCCACAGCCCTAGATTGTACGTCTTCACCAAGGCGAGGCGGCAGCTCACATTCACTCTGGCAAAGAGCTAAACCAGATCCATCACATCAAGACAAAGCCATAACAATACAGTATCATGGCATGAAATCGTTCTGTGCTTGCCCAGATGGTAGGGTGCATGCATATGCCCCCCATACAGATCTGTATGATTCGGACGCTTACGCCAGCCTGCGCTTCAAGAAGCGTAACGGGGGAGATCTATCGTGGGCCAAATACAGTAATGACTTGTTCGATGCAAACCGGGACACAGTTGCACATATGCCTGAGAAAACTGCATTATTTATGGGTGGTAGGTGCAAATAGCAGGTGATGATGATGATGATGATGATGAGGGCGCACTCCGGCACTAGCGAGACGCTTGTGATTGGCTGTTTGCAATTGCACTGCTGATGCTCATTGGTCCTTTCTTCGTCGCTCAGGGAATATGTTAGGATTTTCTATGAATTTTTAAGCAACACTTTCTTCTCTTTTGAAAAACGTTAACAAATGATGGTAAAACCTATCAAATACTATAAAATGAAAATAAAATAAACCAATAAAAACATCCAATTGTTGCATTGAACAGCTAGAAAATAATTTCTGAAAGAGATACATTTGCAAAGAAAATTATTAATTTATTTTCATTATTATTTTAGAGTAGTCGACTATGGAAGAGTTTTCTAAAGCAGCTAAATTTTACAATTACAATCTAAAACAAATACTTATCATTGGAAATTAACCAGAAGCATTTTCATTATTACATTGAGAAGGAAGGGGAGAAAACAGTTCAGCCTGCAGTTCTGTACATGGTTTTAGATGACTTTTACTAAAGAATAAAGATAAAAGGGCCTTTTGCGCTCACATGATTCATTGATCATTCTATGTAGGCGGAAAGTAAATCCCACCCACTTTTGCCACATGGGTCATTTTGACAATGGTACATAATGAAATGCATATGAGCCATTAAGGTATAGCACAAATATACTGGATATGAGGATCACCTCAATTCATATATGTGCATAGATAACAGGGGCAAACGCAGGATTTGTAGAGGAGGGATTTCCACACCACCAGTGGGCGTGACCAGCATACATAGCGGCGTGGCTATAATTTTAGACAGTGCTTGGCTGCTCTCCAACTCTTCCTATCCCCATAATATACATGGACAATGCTGCTTGCACTACTGATAGGTGCATGCAGCTCTCTCTTTTCAAGCAGAGTTGGGTGAAGCGGCAGCAGGGTCCAGCCACCTCAATTATACAGTGCCCCAGGCTTGGAGGGGGGTTTCCAGGCACTAGGAAACCCCCCCCTCCTCCCCCTCAGTTTGCCTATGGACAATTACATACATACATGTTTGTTTTGTTTTCAATGACAAATGTAATATAACACTTCATTGAGGCACTGTGAGATCAGCCCTGTACGGGTATACCATTTTTGTAATGGATCCATTGCTTCTCCTTTCTAAAATGTTGCATTTTCCAAGGCTGCAATTAGAATGCATGCGTATTTAATGAAAGTATCCTCAGTTATTAATTTTCTACCCCCATTTTCTTACAGTTTCATTTTTTACAGCTAATATGTGGTTTCACGCAAAGCCAAGACAATAAATGATGAAACAAACATTAAACGTTTCTATGATGCCATGATGTGTTAAAATATCCTTTGAGAAATGAACACTGGGGTATATTTACTAAACTGCGAGTTTGAAAAAGTGGAGATGTTGCCTATAGCAACCAATCAGATTCTAGATGTGATTTTGTAGAATGTACTAAATAAATGATAACTAGAATCTGATTGGTTGCTATAGGCAACATCTCCACTTTTTCAAATCCGCAATTTAGTAAATCTAGCCCTTGGTCTGGTCTAAATGAATTGAATTGAATCAAATAAATATACCTACAGGAGTTTAAAATTCTGTAGCCCTTGTTATAGAATGTGGTATTATCTGAACCTAACGTTATTTCTTCCCTCTAAAACTTCAAGGGATTCTTTAAAATTAAATCTATTTTTCTAGTGTGTTTAATTCCCACCAGTGTCTCAACTCTTTATGTTGTAAAATAACTCATTTAGTAAAAAAGAGATTTTAGAGGGATGTGTTCTGTTCCTGGATTTATGTCCTTCAAAGCTTCATTAAACACTTTCTTGGATTTATTTATTCTAGATTTTCTACTGTCTAGAAAATTTATATGTCATTTATGCAGTAAATATACTCCATTGTCTTTGTGCCACACTGCCTAAAATGTGTATAGCCCTACTAATAACTGTTTCCATAAGTTTACTCCTGATATCTGAAACTTAACGCTGGGCACCACAGCGCCTACTAGTGGCAGGCAGGAAAGGAGGCTGCATTAGGCACACGAAGCTCTGAATACAGATTCACAATAACACACAATTTTTCAACAACGGAGTCCTACTTTACGGTGACCTATCTGTTCCCTGGTTCTTTATCTCTAATATCATAAAACAACCTAGTGATGGATATATTCTCTAAACAGTCAGGGCCTGATTCACTATTCTGAGTGCAACACGTGATCAGTAATATACGCAAGTATTTAGGCTTTGCTTCCACCAGAATTCAGCAAGGCGCGGATCTCAAGAAACGTTGGGGGCAGGTTCTGCTGTGCTCTACCACACCGGCCGTAGCGCGATGCATCCAATACCTAAGGGGATTATGAAATTTTCCAAAGAACGCACAGAACATTTTTAAAATCTTGTTATAATAATAAAGGTATTAATATTAAAACAGTAGAAAGAAAAAAAAGTGTTTTTTGTCCACCATGAAATATTTTTATTAGAATAATGTTAATGTTTACTGAGCATAAAATACATTTTTACAGCTGCTTGTGATGGCAAACACATGTTATAGCATGCATACGAGACTGACATCACTACTAATCAGGACTTAGACTAGCGCTGTAGCTGGAACAAGAGATACGTCAGAAAAATAAATAACTTTAAGATGCTCAAAGCTTGAATCAGACGTGGCTGCGAGTTTGAAACGTCCCTACTGTAAATTCACTACGGCAAAATGCCCCTTCCCCGCCCAGTTCACTCCCAGAAAGCGTAGGCTGTGCTCGAAGGCGCATGAAACAAGACTGTGATCACGGACGTATCTCCCGCTTCTTGGCATGGAGTGATTTTGCGTACGATACGCTGAAAATCGTCAGATACGTGTCTTGATGAGTCAGGCTCTCAATGTGTGATGACATCTCATCTCTCTTCAATGACAATGCATCCTGGGCAGCACAGTGGCCTAGTGGTTAGCACTTCTGCCTCACAGCACTGGGGTAATGAGTTCGATTCCCGACCATGGCCTTATCTGTGAGGAGTTTGTATGTTCTCCCTGTGTTTGCGTGGGTTTCCTCCGGGTGCTCCGGATTCCTCCCACACTCCAAAAACATACTGGTAGGTTAATTGGTTGCTATAAAAAAATGACCCTAGTCTCTGTTTGTCTGTCTGTCTGTGTGTGTCTGTGTCTGTGTGTGTGTCTATATTAGGGAATTTAGACTGTAAGCTCCAATGCGGCAGGGACTGATGTGAGTGAGTTCTCTGTACAGCGCTGCGGAATTAGTGACGCTATATAAATAAATGATGATGATGATCCTTTCTCCGTAGCATATTCTTCACGTCTGTCTTCCGAAATCATGCTTAATATGGAATACAACACTCATTGTATTCCTCTGTCTTTAATTAAAAATTTCAAATCCCTAAAACTTGTTGCAAAGAGCAAATAATTCAGTAGTTTGCTACATTAATTTGCCATAACCTTGAACATCTCCAATATTTTATTATCTGCGTTTTACAAATCCCCTGAAGCATAAGGTATGCAGGCTATGCAGGCTGGAAAAGAAACATTGGAATAACTCATTAACACGCAAGAAGCGGCTTCCTTAATTATAACTCTTCTGTCCTTCTGAACCATTATTTCTATTGCAGTGACTTTGAAATAAGAAAACTATAAAACATATGTGACAATAACAGATGTATAAATCATTTACATCTACTGGGCAGGAAGGGATTTTACAAGGGTTTCTAGGTCAGTAAGACTACAGCACACCCTCCACCCAGATAATTGGCAAAGCAACCAGTCCCAGATCCTTCCATAGAATCCTTTTCACCTAGTACACAATGCTCTTCTCCGGAATTAATTCATTGATGACAACAAAAAGTCAATTGATTTATTCAGCACAGGTACGTCAATAGTAAATTTAGTAGGAAGTTAGTGGTGACAATGGTAACTTTGTTTATAAGAAAGAGTTGTAGAAATTGTTTTGACTGGGTGGCTAAGGTTATAGTTGAAAGGATGAATGAAGGACTATAGGTATCTTATCTACAGTTTATTAAGGCCTTTATTACTTTCCCACATCAAAGATTGATACAGGATCCCAAACAACATGGATTTACTGGGAGAGATTATGTCAAACAAATCTTATTGACTTTCTTGACTGGGTGACTAAAGTAATAGATCAAGGTGGGGTCCTAGACGTAGCTTATCTAGAGTTTAGTAAGGCTTTTGACACTCTCCAACATCGCAGACTGCTAAATAAACTTGAAAGCTTGGGATTGGATTCAAAGATGGTTGAATGGATAAGATGTTGGTTGCAGAATAGAAAACAGAGAGTTATAGTAAATGGAGTGTATTCACAGGAGGGAAAGGTTATCAGTGGAGTACCCCAAGGATCTGTACTTAGACCAGTGCTTGTTAATATCTTTATTGGAGACATTGCAAATGATATTGAAGGGAAAGTATGCCTTTTTGACACAAAATATGTAACATAATAGACACATAGAAATTTAGGATGGGACCAAAATTGTTCATGATCCAGGGAAAGGAATGGTGAAGAGGGTGGAAATTTTAGTTCAATGACAACAAATGCAAAATCATGTACTTGGGTTTCAAAATTAAGGGCACAAAAATGGCAACTACTTAGGAGGAGAGGGATCATCATCAACATTTATTTATTTAGCGCCAGCAAATTCCGTAGCGCTTTACAATTGGGAACAAACGTTAATAAGACAATACTGGGTAATACATACAGACAGAGAGGTAAGAGAACCCAGCTCACAAGCTTACAGTCTATGGGACAATGGGAGTTTGAAACACAAGGGCATGTGCTACATCATATTGCACAATGGACCAGTTAGAATGCAAAGGTAAAAGTATTGAGTGGGCTGTGTGTGTACCAATGTTGGTCAGAGGCTTGTTATCTGGTGTTAGCTGTGTAAAGGGTGGTAATAGGGGAGATTAAGATGGTGGTTGAGGAATATCATAAGCTTGTCTGAAGAGGCAGGTTTTCAGAGTACACTTGAAGGTTTGAAGACTAGAGGAAACTCTTACTGTGCGAGGGAGGGAATTCCACAAAGTGGGTGCAGCCCCAAAAAAGTCCTGTAACCGAGAATGGGAGGATGTGATGAGTGGAATAGAGACGCAGATCTTGTGCAGAACAGAGGTGTCGAGTTGGGAGATATTTTGAGACAAGTGAGGAAATGTATGTCGGTGGGATGTAGAAAGTCATCATTTAAAGTTACTTAAAGGAAGGCAGACAATGTAGTCAAGCTGTGGTCAAGGCCAGGCATAGGCTAAGTTGCCCAGGAGGAGGAATTATATGCAGAATTAGAGATGTTATGATGCCACTAGTTTAAAATGCATCTACATTGAAGTGATGATTGACAGCCCGTGGCCCGCCAGGTGATGTGTATGATGGGACTTGTAGTTCTACAGATGCTGGGGAGCTGCATGTTGTCAAAGCCTGCATTAGTACACATATGGTATTATACATCAGATAGAATATTGAGGGCTACAGAAATGCATGCTGATAACAAGTTACACAGAGATCAAGTGCATGTTACTCTTTTCTGATTATACAGATTACACCCACAGGGATTGAGGAAGAAGGGGACATACACCACTTTGTGTAGCATATCTCGCATGAAAACGCGCATGCTCCTATGCAGACTGGCGCTTACATTTGTCTGCGCCTGGTCAGGCAGGAAGGGGAAGGGAAGGAACAAGCAAAAGTAGGTAGAGTACGCTAAAAGTCTGCAACATCCGCATGATACCAGCACCCAAGGTTTCCCAGCAGAACATTGCCCAGAGCATCATACTGCCTCCGTCGGCTTGTCTTCTACCCATAGTGCACCCTGGTGCCATCTCTTCCCCAGGTACACTCTGCACACGCACCCAGCCGTCCACATGATGTAAAAGAATACGTGATTCATCAGACCAGGCCACCTTCTACCAACGCTGCATGGTCCAATCCTGGCGCTCACGTGCCCATTGTTATTGGTAGACAGGGGTCAGCATGGGCACTCTGACCGGTCTGTAGCTACACAGTCCCATACGCAGCAAGCTGCGATGCTCTGTGTGTTCTTACACTTTGCTATCATAACCAGCATCAACTTTTTCAGAAATTTGTGCTACAGTAGCTCTTCTGTGGGACTGGACCAGACGGGCTATAGCCTTCGCTCCCCACATGCATCATAAGCTACTGCATGAACCTGTCACCGGTTCACCGGTTGTCCTTCCTTGGACACATTTGGGAGGTACTAACCACTGCATACCGGCAGGGCCGGATTAAGGGAATGGAGGCCCCTGGGCTAAGGGGGCCTCCATTCCCCCGTGAGGCCCCAATGTGAGCCGCCCGCCGCCCCCTGTGAGGCCCCTCCAAAGCACTTACCTGTCAGTGCAGTCCTCCTTCCGCGGCGCTGTAAGCTCCTTACTGAGGAGATCTCGCGAGATCTCCTCAGTAAGCAGATTACTGAGCGGCGCCGGGGGCGGATGACTGCACTGACAGTGCTCAGCAGCATTGATCGGGCTGGGGGCGCCCCCACCCCGGACCGATCAATGATGCTGCCGAGGACTTTGAAGGGCCCCCTGGATGCCCGAGGCCCCTGGGCTATAGCCCAGTTAGCCCTAGGGTTAATCCGGCCCTGCATACCGGGAACACATCACAAGTCCTGTCGTTTTGGGGATGCTCTGGCCCAGTCATCTAGTCATCACAATTTGGCCCATGTCAAAGTCGCTCAGATCCTTACGCTTGCCCGTTTTCCCTGCTTCTAACACAACAACTTGAAGAATTTGCTGCTTAAAATATCCCACCCCTTGACAGGTGCCATTGTAACGAGATAATCAATGTTATTCACTTCACTTGTCAGTGGTTTCAATGTTGTGGCTGATGGGTGTGTGATTTATGTTATTTTCAAAGCAGGCCTAATAGTCATACTTGCCTACTTTTGGCAAGTGTAGTCCGGGGAGAGGGGCGTGACTAGAGGGCGGGAGGGGGAGGGGCGTGGCCAAACGCGTCATTTTGGCCCAGCCACCGTGACAAAATGACATTTTGACATGGGGGCGGGGCCAAAATGACACGATCCACTGCAAATCGCGTCATTTAGGCTTGGCAGTTGCGGGATGCGGGAGAATTGCCTGCTCTCCCAAGAGTCCGTGAGACTGACTCGAGTTTCGGGAGTCTCCCGGACATTCTGGGAGAGTTGGCAAGTATGCTAATAGTGAATGTGTATTTCGCTATCAGAACGAATGTACCAAAAACTGATGCAAGCCCAACGTTAGCCTGGCACATATAATGCTATGCAAACCTGGGCACAGAGGATAGACAATTGAGGGAGGGGGAAGGGGGGGGGTACAGCCCCACCCAACTGTAAAAGGCAATTAGCACAGGAATAAGATTAATGTGTATGTTTTATGTCTGGAGTGTGGGGAATTGCAGCCCATAACTTCCATCCGGAACTCAAGCTGCGCCAATGCTCCCCGGTGACGGCTAACAGCCTTATCAATAACACCAGAGGTTATATTATCACATTCATTCTTACACATACGACGAGGATCAGCAATCACCCAAATACAAAAACAGTTTCATGTTCCTGGAATTGGATGTGTTATCCTTACACCTGTTCAGAATTCATTGTGATTCCCGTTTACCGACAAACATAAACCAGAAGTATAAATATTTGAATAAGTGTGATATTATATTCTGAATATCAAATACAATGGCAATGTGTACCCGTGATGGCGTCTGTTAAATATTCATCAAAGGAACATGATTTCTGCAGAAGAGAGGTGTTCTCATGCAGGGTTTAAATAGTCCAAGCCCAGCGTGTGTGGCATACGGGGCCCTATCTGCACTGAAGCTTTGAAATAATCATCGGATATCAAGCCAGGACAAAATCATGTTCTCACAGAGGCAGTGGGGTATTAGCGGCGTCGGAATGTTAATTGCTCGATCAACATGGCACTGACAAATGAATTTCTAATTTATCAAAGTTAGTCTTAGTAACAAGAACAAATATATCACACGGTAAATGTTTTTCTGTTTCTGGCTGTTCAGTTTACTCAAAGGCGCTGCGCTCGCATTTTAGTCTTCCTGCGCCATCTGTACAATTTAGTAGGCTGAATAAATATTAAGCTGTGCAAACAAGCTGGTAATAAATATGAAAAAGCTCATTTATATGAATGGTGGGCCTGATTCATTAAGGAAAGTAAAGCACAAAAAAAAGAGTAACTTTTTACCTTGGCAAAACCATGTTGCATTGGAGGGGGATGTAAATTTAAAATGAGAGGACAGATTTACAGCTGGGATAAGGCATGTCCTAGATCAACTTTATATTTCAGTGTAAAAATAAAGCTATCAGGTAATTTGTGTGCTTCATGAAAAAACAGCCAGTATTTAACTTATGTGCAAAATAATAAACTAATTTGCACCCCTTGCATTGTAACATGGTTTTGTCCAGGAGAAAACGTACTCATTTTTTTGCCTTATTGTGCTTAATGGATCAGGCCTGGTGTGTTTACACTAGAGAAATGCATATATATATATATATAGTAGATAGTATATAGTATATACTATATATGTATGTATGTATATATATATATATATATATATATATATATATATATATATATTCCAGATGAGGCGGCACTCATGGAATTAAGACAAATTGTAGTTTGTATCAAAAGGGTGGATTTAATATATTACAATCTATTTACTGTACTATCCATACAAGTGAAGTACAGAGGAAGGCGACAGGATAATGTACACGTGCTATTTATGAGTGCCAAGCAACTGAATACTATATATATATATATATATATATATATATATATATATATATATATATATAGTAGAAGGGTGATTAACAATGCTTGAATTAACATTGTGCAAACTTGGGGCAAAATATGTTTTTTTTTTCATTTAATGAAAAGTGTTTTTAAGATTTTGAATTATCTATAATATAAATGTCTAGTGGCGTGTGTTAGTCTGTCTGTCTGTGTGTGTGTGTGTGTGTGTGCGGGGAAAAAATAAAACCAAGCTGCAGCGCCAACTGCTGGGCGGAGTTATACACTGACCTACTAAATTCTTATTGTGTGTGGAAAAAAAAATTCAGAAAGGGCTGAAATTTGGTTTACTAAGATGTTTTTAATTTGTTAATTTAATTTGTTAATTGTTAAAAGTGTTTATAAAGATTTTTAAAAAATATATATATATTTCTTGAAGGAGAAGTGACAGTTGGGAGTGGTTGGTGGTTGCCGGGGGTGACAGTGGGGAGTGGTTGGTGGTTGCCGGGGGTGACAGTGGGGAGTGGTTGGTGGTTGAGGCCTGGGCTATGGCCCAAATGCATGACAAGAACCTTTTTAACACCTTAAGTAGCTTGATTTGACTAGAATGCATGAGTATCATGCACAAGTTAACTTGTATCTGTAATAATTAGATAACTCAAAAATCCCTTTTTTTTTTATTCATTGATATTGCGAGTGAGTTCTCTGTACAGCACTGTGGAATTAGTCACGTTATATAAATAGCTGATGATGATGATTGCCAAAAGTCCTATATATATATATATATTCCGTACAAATTTATCTGCTGATCTTTTTTATCCAGGAGATTTTAAACTCTACAAGTTGGAAGAAAGTCACATTTTCCCCCCATGTCTTCAGTGGCACAAACATTACATTTCAGATAAAAATGTTAACCAATTTTAATTCAGCAAGGAAGAGATCAAACTTAAGTACAAAATGTAGCTACATTTTATAGGGCTGAGCACTCTCCACCTCTCCTGTGTCCTGCTTGCTCAATTTATTTGAACCAATTCAAACTTCAATCAGATTTCAGTTTGAGGGCCTTAAACTTGTCTGTAATGTCTGGTATTTTTCTATTTCAGTTGAATTTGTGTTCGACTGCCGCAGCCAAGTTTATGGATTCGAATTGTCAATGAAAAACCATGAAAATACCATACAATGCTGCGATATAGGCATGAACAGACCAGAACCTGCTCAAGCACATTCAGACCTGATCACCTTGCTCGAATTTGGGTCAAATATTTTAGACTATCCAAAGTTTGAGAATTTAACACACATTTTCGAACTTCAGAGCAAATTCGAGGAACTGGTTCGGGAATAAGTTCCAAATAAATTCCAGGATGTTTAGTAAATTTGTATGTTTGCACCAACAATCCTCTTTGCCACCCTGTATTCATGAAGAGCCAATTAACCTACTAGTATGTTTTTGGAGTGTGGGAGGAAACCGGAGCACCCGGAGGAAACCCCTCGCAAACACGGGGAGAACATACAAACTGCACAAAAAAAAGGCCATGGTCGGAAATTGAACACATGACCCCAGTGCTGTGAGGTAGAAGTGCTAACCACTAAGCCACCGTGCTGCCCCAATATAAATTAAATACAAAAAACACCCACATTCCTCGTTTTCTGCTTTATGAATCCAGTGGTAATCTTCTTTCCTACGGTAGTCAAATAAAATGACAAATAAAAATTCCAAATAGACAGTCATAACTTGACATAATATAGCCATGAATAATGCATGAAGTATTGTTAGTTGGTGAGCTCAACACAGAAACTGCAAACCATTATCAGCACGGTGACTCAGTGGTTAGCACTTCTACAGCGCTGGGGTCACTAGTTCAATTCCCAACCTGGGCCTAATCTGTGTGGAGTTTGTATGCTCTAAATACATTTTGGTATTTGCATATTTTTAATCTCCACACATGGATTTATGACAAACTATAAATGAGACTTTTTATCTTCATATTTCAAATTCAATCTACTATATAAATGCCTAGTGGCGTGTGTGGGAAAAAAAACAACAAGCTGCAGCACCACCTGCTGGGCAGAGTTATACACTGACCTATATATTTCTTGAAGGAGAAGTGACAGTTGGGAGTGGTTGGTGGTTGCCGGGGGTGACAGTGGGGAGTTTTTAACACCTTAAGTAGCTTGATGAAGGATGTGGCGATGAAGATGAAGGATGAGGTGATGGAGAAAAATGATGAGGTGGTGACATGTGGACAAAACCACGTTAAAAAAGGGCGCTTGCATCGGGAAGTAACGCTCTTCCCCTGAGGAGGCCTGGGCTAGGCCCAAATGCATGACAAGAACCTTTTTAACACCTTAAGTAGCTTGATTTGACTAGAATGCATGAGTATCATGCACAGGTTAACTTGTATTTAATATGTTCTTTCTTTGATTTGTTTCAGATCATTTAAAGAGAATCAGTCACTCATTTTGGAAAATCTAACATTAATAGTCCAAAATGATTAAAAGCCTAATTGCAATGCATAGCTATATACAGACATCCCATTCTTGAGACAATCCACTGTAATTCCTTGGTTTGTATCTTGCACTCCCCATTATATTAATTAGCTGCTTTGTGTATTGTCCTGTGCAGGGCTTGCTTAAGGTTTCAGGCCATCCTAATATGCTCACTGTGCCCCCTTGTCTTCCACAACAGGCTAAAGGCAAAAATGTCCTTAAATTAAAATCCAGCTTCGTTCACCCACAACCAATGTTTACATTAGCACGTTTTTGAAACTACGCTTCGCTTGACTTTTGAAACGGTTCATGGCAAAATATCACTGACTTTGTATCATGATAATCAGAACTGTATAGGGGAATGTAGGATTAAAAGTGCGATAATGAGGGTGAAGCGCCCGCCCGCGGATGGCTCTTTGTCTTCACCCTTTAGCATGGTAATATGTCAAGATTAAAACCTTACGACATTTCTCTTCCATGTTTTCTTTTTCTTTGAAGAACAACCATTCTCTGACTATTTCAAAATGAATTTCAGTTTTTACCTCTGCCTGTCACAATTTTCTACCCCAAAAAATCTTGCGCCCCCCCCTAAAGCCTCCTGCCCCGGGCTGCAGCCTAGTCAGCCTATTGGATAATCAGGTCCTGTGGGTTGAAGCTGGCAGACTTTCTTATATTTCATGAATTTCACATGAAGTTTATCAGAGCACAGTGAACATGTTCCTGACTCTGCAGAGGATGTTTGTTTCGGGGGAGGGGTGGTGAAAAAGAAAGTTAATAAAAACATGCAGCAGCTTCTCAGGCGGCGGGGGGGCCCTCAGAGAGAGGGGGGCCCGGGCACGAGCCCCCTGTGCCCCCTCCTTAATCCGGCTATGGTTAGAATATATAACAGATATTTAGTTATAAATTGTCTATTCAGATATTGCTTTATTGGCAGTTTTGTGTAGCTGACAAGTCTAGTTCAATTACTTTATCCTATTATAAAACATCACTATTTTGCCTCTAAATATTGACTTGTGTTCTCTTGACAGTCGTCTATCAGGCCTGTTTAAAGCCTTTTGGGTGCGGCTTACAAGCCAGTCTTTGCTGGATGTAAGCCTCTATACCTAGGAAGTGAGTGCATCTGATTTAACTGCATTTTAATGGTGTTTGAAGCGTGTAGGACCTGCATACACTGAGGTACCCATGATACTGAGATGCAGGATTAAATGTTTTGATCAAAATATGAACCAATACCGCATGTTTTCATTTTTCTAGATACACACAGTTATGCAGTGTTGAGGACGAACGCATTTATATTGCTATGCAGCTGGTACCATGTATAATTTGGGAATACCGAGCACAGCCTTAATTTTTCCCTGATTACTGTTCCATACATTTATATTCTAACATATGTACTCTGAATATTTTAAACATTAAAACTGCACATGCATTCTCGTACAGCTGGACAACAATGGTCTAACACAAATTTGATTGAGATTAAATTCTTATCTGCCAAGCATTATTTCATTTTCAAGCAGCTGAACTCTTCACTTGACGGCAAAGACTTAAATTTGCAGCCCAAACTAAACATAAATATGATAGTGCTCAGTAATCTCTTTAGTGTCAGCGTCAGTCATTATGTCGTTCTGGCAGAAATATGATATCGAGCAGTAGGTCCCAGGAGCTTTGATGCTAAACGTCAATCCCCAATTGACAGATTTCACTTTGTAACAAGGAATATGTCTAGTAAGTGGTTCCTTTTATTTAATTTAATTTAATTAAATAGTTATTACATAATAGTACGTCAAAGCAGTGAAAATACACTGATTAGAGAGCATCATTCATTAGCAAGATTGTCATGTTACAATTTGGATAGAAATAATAAGGAATAAAAAGTTAATTGCAACAATTTGGATGATGGAAAGTTATAATGGTCTTTTGTTCTCTGACCATAGCAATGTTGCAGAAAGAGACAAGAATTTTTACTGGTATCACGTAACGTTTCATTACATGAATTTCTATGGTTTCATGCAACCTAAATCATTGCTCCCTAAGTATATTAAATTAACTGCAGGCTCAGAAAAAATGGTTTGGGTTTATATGGCCATTGTTCTTAAAATTGTTCTTAAAACTAAAAAATCAACAATCTAAAACAAACTGGGTGTACTAGCAGCAATCCAAAAATAGATTCAGCATTTGCTTTAACTAATAGATCTCTTTTCCTCCTTCTCTTAAAAAGCTTTAACGTAGAATCAAAGATACATTTCACAAATCACTTACTGGATAGAAGAGGTAACCAAAAAAGGTTTTTGGGTAGTAGCCCTAAAGGGGAATTCCTAAAATTTGGGAATCAAGGAACTGACAATGGGACAACATTTCTACCTAGATACAGCTCTTTTCATAACTTATTCCAAACTACTTCTGGAGGTAAGTCTATGGATTTCAAATCACTAAGGATAATACCTAGTGGCTTTTCCCGAAAGGGAATCCATAAGTCAAACGAACATCTGATATCAATATACTGATCCGTCACCAAGTGTGAGTAATGCTTTATCCAGCCCAACATTTCTCGTATTTTCACAGGAGACTTTTCCTTTAGCCAATGACTCTCTTGGATTTGACTTTTGCTCCAGTATTATTAATGGTCCTCTGGAAATCAAAGGCTGAGTGGTTTCAGTTGTAAGTGGCACAATAGTAAAATTATTCATTAAAAGACCAGCAGGCATATGTCCTAATGGGGAATGAAACATTAGTATTATGTTATGGAGTCATTGGGTGGGCATTTTACCATTTTAGCCAACATTTCCATCCAAGTTCTATGTCCTTAATTAATCATTTCAAGCTGTCTGCACCTCTAATTTCAGCCTAAATCGTATATCCTTAATTAATCAACCTATGTCCCCTATGATCTTGTAGGTCCCTAACGTGATACGTACATGTTTGAGTAAAGATGTTTAAAGTAACTTGTTGAAGGATCTTGGAATTGACCAATAGATTTCACTTTCCCTTTTTGCATCCAACGTCATTATTAAAGTTGTTTCATTGTTTTCCAATAATCATTGTCTATGCGATTTGTGTGGTTCCAAAGCACAAGCAATTTAATAAGCAAAAGCAAAAGAATAACAGTTCAATAAATAAGTACAGTACAGCCGATACATATGCTGCGCGGTGCTGCGCAATGCTGGATCCAGCATACAGTCATCAATCCTGAAGTCTGTGGTCAGTATGACTGCATGCTGGTCCCTGGGCCTGTGCTTATATATACTCAGTTATACAGTGAAAACAATACAGATGATTTGGCATGTTTCCATAGGTTCAGGCTTCAGGAAGATCCAGTGTAATGCAGTCCATAGGTCAGTTCAAACGACACCCTCCAAGGGTGGGGGTCAACTTTCCAAGGGTGGGGGTCAGCTCTCCAGATGATTCATACTTAATCTTCCCGCCAAAAACTGGTTCAAACTGGTCTATTAGCATTACACAGACAATATCATTCTAATCATTTATTTTCTATCATCCATAACTAGCATACGCAATGTGCGATCCTTTCGGCGAATGAACCGGACGTCTGCAGATAAATAGGGGATTAGAATGATACCAAAATGACATGCTTCCTGTGACCTGAACCTTAGATATCACTAAAGTGCATATAACATTATAATATTTAACTATAAACTAAATAACATTAGTTCATAAACGACTGAGGATTGGAACTATTATGAAAATGAACTCTATACAAGTGAATGTGTAAGTGCGAGTGTATGCGTACGTTATTTATCGTGCAATTTTACACCATTACACGTGGCATACTGATCGCAATCGCATGATAAAACAATATCAATCAATATACTTACTTTCATCCAATTATTCGACTTTGACATCATCTATTCTGATAAAAATCATTTATGGAAGAAATAAGGAAGTCAATGTATTCTCCCCTCTTATATTTCCCTTTTAAGCTAGCAAGAAGATGTTGCCCCAGTAGTGTGAAATGTGGCCTCCAAGGGCAATGAGTTCTTATGGCTGCTTTTCTATAGCATTTGATTGTGTTTAAGAAACATTTGTACTTATTTTCTTCGAAAGCCTCTTCTGACATTCTCTTCTAAGTCATCACAACACTTTCTTCCAGGCTTTTTCTCGGACCAGCAGTTTTTAATATGGTCATTCCCCAAATTGGTGCATGTCTCTGCCTTTACGATCTACTTACAGCAGGCATTTCTTCCTCAGTAGCCTCCTCCAACATTTTATAGTCTCCCATCCTCAGGCATGCTGTCGAATTAGAGCTCCCATTGGTTTTCACTGGAAAGTGTCCCTACTTTTCACCAAAAATCATTTACACCAAGTGCTTTCTTTTCTATAATGTAGTCACTTGGTCCACACACACTAAAATGACACATTAAAATAGGGTCAAATAATTGCTTAACTTCATATGGGGACTAACAAGAAAATAGAACTCTATGACATGAGCAAACAACAGGTCATATCGATGTCTTTGTATTTCAGTTAAAAATTATCAAAGCCCAATATCTAATGGGTTTGATTATCACCTCTTCAAAGGCCTGATGTACACAGGAATGGTTGATGAGCTTTCCTCTGCTAGACTCTGACCAGTAGTGAGGAGAAATCAAGGCAAAATTGCTTTTTATACTTGTGGCATCCCACCAGCAGGCATCAAAGCACTGCTCACCCATCTATTAACCTTCCACCCTGGAAGCAGCCCAGGGTTGCCACTAAGGTTATGCACATAACCAGTGACTGAGGGCCTGGCAGCTAATATTCTGCTGTAGTTCTGAAGGAATGTGCCCCCTTTTATGAGAATCACATACCCTTAGCGAGTTGAGTGGCAACTTATCAAGACCAAGGTTGTGCACACAACACCAGCTAGGATTGACACGGCCAGGCAGTGGTGGTGCAAAGAGTCTAAGACACTACCGGTATTCAACAGAGCCCACCACAAGGAGGGATGGATTTGACTGCGTGTAGTAACCAAGTCGCGGTCCACCGAATTGGCCCTTAGAGTAGTGAGTGGGGCACTACAGGAAGTAGAACAGAAGGCAGACAGAGTGGTCATACTAGCCAAGATCAGTAGGAAGCAGGTAACAAAAAACAGAATCATTAAGCAGAAGAATAGTCACGGAATCCAAAGGTCAGTGCAGTACAATGCAGGATCCAAGTCTCACGGAAATAGGAACAAGTCGTGTCAATAATCAGGAGTCAAGAACAGCAAAGCGGATACTCTGGCAGGCAAAGACAGGCAGAGCAGGTCTATATACTATTTGAGAGGTGATGTCAACAATCACCTGATTATATCTCAGTAAACTTGTATCAGCTGTGCTTGCCATGCTCTAAAGTGCAAGATAGAGTTTGAGTCTCTAGAGACTGTGTCCTACATCTAAATAAAGGAAACTTGACACAACTACAGGAGTGCATCCTTCTGATAGGAGGAGTTGGGCAATTTAGACTAGGTACACTCAAACACCTCATATTGCACCCCCCTACCTCTTTAGTAACACCCCTTTTAAGTAAATAAACTGTTCAATTTTGTCCTGAAATACTGTTTGATTTAAATAAACCATGAAAGTGAGGGGACATAGGGGCATTGTATATTTGGTTCTATTTTACCACATATTGTAAGAATAATGAATAATTTTCAGACTTATGATTGATTTGATTAAAACACCCCATCGATTCTTGTTCCCAGTCATCCAACAGACGTCATTTTAGCTTCACAGCATCAGCTTAGACATACTGGGAAAGTCTACATCTATCCTCATGATTCACTCAATCACACTGCCAGAAAACCAGGGTTGGTGCCAAGTCTTTAATCCAGACAGTCCGACGTCTTGATAGTTTGGCACTGACATGAAAGTGGGGGGAAAAAAGCTAAATTTCTGAGCGGTTAATGCGCTTTTCTCAGCTACTGTCAGAGCAGGGATTATACCAGAATTATTTCTATGACAGACCTACATATAGGCTAAAATGGGAGTGTTAAAGTGTATCAAAGTGCACATACAAAACAGAAAGCATGTAGACTCCCTGGAATAAGGTGTGGATTAAAATGAATGTCACATATATGCAGAGGAGGCAGCCATAACTTTCTAGGCAATATTCAGGGGAATGCAGCATATAAATTCACTAAGTACTAGTGATGTCACCAGTTTCTAGAGGCTGAATATTACTTTAGCCTACGATATGGATTCCATCATGGTGTGTAAGTGCCAAATCCACTTAAAATCAAGTTGTATTCAGAGATCACTGGTACAGTTTTTCTGTGTTAAAACAAGAGCACAAATTAACTCCCAAATAATTAAATTATCAAGATTAGCTGACCGTGTTTGATGGCGATGATTTAATATTTATTTCAGAGATTGCCAGTAATACGGGAGACTCAGAGTTGAAATGATTCACATCAGTAGCTGCAACAGATACAAGTGATGTAAGAAAGTGTACACTGGTTCATGTATCCAGCATCTCAGCTATCGCTGAAATCATTCAGTTGCCAAGGAGATGTTTGTTTTTAATGTAAACCTTCTGGACAGTGTACCAGGCTAAATAGTAATTATAACTAGACAACAAAATAAATCAAATGTAGTTATATCACTCATTAATTTATTTTTTTCTAGTTAATTATAAGCTATACCAGAGACGACTCACATGGAGCTGTGTTTGATTCATTCACATGAATCAATAACAAAAGCACCATAAGACGACGCTTTGTTATTATCTTTTAAGGGCTAAATCAGGGGGACTCTAGCATTAGGAGCCCAAGTCTCAGACAAAGCATCTTCAGTCATTTCTAAAAGTTAGATTATTGTTTATTCAATATTGCAATTTATTTAAAATAATTACATTTTTTATGTGGCTAATTCAAGTATACTACTAAGGGGTAGATTAACTATGACGTCTAAAAAGGAAAAGTGGAGGTGTTGCCCATAGCTGATTCTAGCTATTAATTATATATTTATAGTATAAGTACGACTTTAATGACTGACCTTTTTCTATGATGCTGTAGTCTGCTGCTGTCATATATCAACTTAAAGGTCTTGGCCTGTAGATTTGCAGATAAATATTGGCATTGTAATTGGTTGCATCGTTTCGGAATTATTTCGCAAAACGTATGCCCGGCATTTACAACAATGCATTACCATTGTCCTCTGGAAAATGTGACAGTTGGCAATACACCTGTGCACCTGCTGGTTGCTCTGGAAACTGTGACAGTTAGTGAACTCTCCCTGTGCACCTGCTGGGTGACCTGAAACATGTGACCTGCTGGGCGGTCTGGAAACTGTGACAGTTGTTTGCAGCTAGATATATCAGCACGTCTTGTGGAGACCATTCCCAGCAATGTAAGATGGAAGAAGTCATACATATATTGTAGTGTATAAAGAAATTCTTTAGTTCCTTTAATATAGTGAATGATAGTATAGTTGTTTATTCATTATACCCTCTTTTTAAAATCTACATGTAATGTAGTGTATAAAAAAGTCAATGAATTCTGTTAATAAAGTAATTTAGTCATTACATTTCATATTAATTTAAGGAGGTTACCGCCAGATTGTTTTTTAAAATATGCACTCAAAATCCTATAATATATGCACAATCAATGAAGAATGCACCTATCGGCTTCAGAGGTTTAACCTCAATCAGCCAATCAGAGGCGGTTAGCTAGTGCTGGCGATTATCATCATAATCAGCATATATTTACACCGTCCCTTACGCTGGTGCAAATAATATTGCTGTAAAAATGATACCTACATCTACGTTGAGGGATGCATCAGTTTGCAATTCTGCAAATACTCCCTTATTGTACTCAGCCTGCTTTAGAACACTCCTTCCCTCCCCATCATATCTCTTCAAACTCAACAAGTCAAGGCATGGATTCATACAACTCTGCAAAGGCGTATGTACGTGCAGGATTTGTTTGTGGGCATACACAGAGCCAAATCACGCAATTTGCGCTACGCAAACAAGAGTGCATTCAACTCAGTATCCGGCTCTGTGTCCTTGCAATTTGTATTACGTCTGCGCACTACATATAAGGGGGACATTCCTGAAAACTGGTGTACAGCTGTAACCCATAGCAACCAATTCAGATGTTTCTCTAAACTGCACTACAGTTCCAGAGTGGTCGGTTGCTATGGGTTACAGCACTTATTTTGCCCACTTACTCATGCACCACTTTTCATAAACAGCTTGCGATGGTTTAAATGCTCAAATACAACAAAATAATAAAGCGGCTACTACAAATCCACCTTAATCTGGTATGTAACTATTCGCATGTGGACAGTTAAACCAAACCGTGATCTTAACACAGGACACTGGATTAAGAGGCTTTAAGAAATAAGACGGAGAGATCAAGGAAATGCATTGAGCTTTCACAGCCAAGAATGGGATTATCGGGGGCTGTGTCAGGAGTTGTGATGCGACTTTTACAAATTTCTGTGAATAGATAAATTAGTACCATTAAGGCAATTGTCCTCCAGCACGTCAGACCCGTGACATAATTACTGCAAGTTCCCCGACTATCCTAAAGAAGACGGGGAACAAACCCAGAAATGGCGTAAATATTCCTAACCAATTCTTTTCATCATTGGAGACAAAATACCATCTCTACTCTGTAATCATCCCCGTAATCTGGCGGGCACTTTGCTAGGACCATCTGTACCGATCTGAACTCTGTGCCGTCAGAAAAGAGAAACTAATTTAAATGCCGACATTACATAAAAAATGCTAGTACAGGCAGAGAAGAATCACACTCAGGGGATTTGTAATTGGAACCACTCAGTGTACAAATAAATGCCTGTAATCGCTGTGGCATCAATATCAAAAAAAGAGATATGAGAAAAAGAGAATGAGGCACAGACTGCAGTGAGACAGAACAATGCTCCCGTGGGGATTCCATTCCAGTAAACATGAAGCCGTTTTAAATATTTTTTTTTGGAAGCTACAATAAAATAACAAACAGCTTGAACAAATATTAAAAAATGTAGTAGTTTTAGTAGCAAATAGATAAATTCTAGAGTTAGAATCAAAACTTTTTATGAGGTCTAAAGTTGTTATGTGAGCATCTAATTTTTATAGTTGGAAACAACCCGTTGTGGTTGGTACCAAGTAGGATTACTCTGAGGCCGAAGAGCTAGCACTCAGTGGGAATGTCATCAGCCCTGATCTTCAGCGCCTGCTGGCAGTGGGCATCACTGAAGGACTAGAATGGATTGGAAGCAACTGGCAAACATGGATGATGTAGGAGCTGGAAAGCAAGAGACACGGAACAGACCAGGATAACAATGGTGACAGCATCAGGATTCAGGAAGCTGCTCATTAAGGTTTGGAAAATAAATAATAATAGTGAAGAAGAGAAGAAGGAAATAGTCTGGCCTATAGCCCATTATACAGTCCCTCAAACTATAAATAATTATGCTGTACATTTACATTTATTGAGGTTTTTAATAAATGCCGTAATGAGAGACAGCTGTAATATTTTTGGGGATTCTGTCACACATTGGATGCAGTTTGAGTTTTCAGAGTTCAAAAGCAGAATAGTGAGCAAACCACACACAAACTCACTGGTTAGTAAATATCTCACTATAATCCCTAACACACACACACACACACACACACACAGAGGCGGACTGGGACGGGGGGCAGGGGGGGCATTGGTCCCCAGGGGCGCTCGGTCTAACCACTTTTAGGGCCGGCCGCCCAGCGCCCCTCCTCCCCCCGATGCAATATTTCCTCGTAATAACCGCCGGCCGCATCACATGACATGTGATGTGGCCGCGTCAGCGCACAGGCGGCCGCATCACTTGACACACGATGCGGGCGCGTAATCAACGTCGCAGCCGCATCGCGTGTCATGTGATGCGGCCACCTGTGCGCCCCCTGGGCTGAAGCCACACACACACACGTCCATTTAGTCAGCAGCCAATTAACCTACCAGTATGTTTTTGGACCATGGGAGAAAACCTTGAGCACCAGGAGGAAACCGACGCAAACACAGGGAGACCTTAGAAACTCCACACAGATAGGGCCCTGGTCAGAACCAAACTCCCCAGCGGTGTGTGGCAGCAATGCTAGCCGCTGTGCTACCATTCTGCCCATTACCATAGATCCTAGAGGCTGCTTTCCTTCCCTCCTTCATTCCATCCTCAACATTAATGTCCAGCTCTCCTTCTCCTATACCGGCCACACATGGGCTGATCCTGCTGTTTGGCACAAGCACTGAGCGTTGGGATCACTTTCCACGTCGGTGACGGTGAGATTTAGCGATCAGAACAAGGGTCCGGATTACTTTCAGATCACAATGGAACTCAGGGACTGGCAGGCAAATTATAGCCCAGGGAGGCAAGACTCGGCTCCACGGCCTAGTAGGAACAATTTAAAGGAAAAAAATGGTGGCAGCCCAGTGATCCAGCCCGAGGTAGCCCACTATGGGACCGGCATGGGGGGCAAATCCCTGTTGGGGTCTGTGGTCAGAAGATGATGTCACTCTGTGCAATCAGTAAGAGACCAGTTTAAATGCAAACATTACATAAAAATGCTACTGCAGGCAGAGAATAATCACGCTCAGGGGATATGTAATTGGAGCCACTCACCCTCCAGTAGGGGTCTTCAAACTGTCATTACCAATTATTATTTGATCAACTATTTTTGGGTTATCACCAATATCGCTGCCAAGCTTCAGCAGTATTCAGAGGGGGCAGTGTGACCTATACTCTTAGGGAAACTATGCAACTATTAAAGATTGCAGGTCACAGTTATTTTTATATGCAGAAGTTTAGGCACCCCAGGTCATATCGCATAAGTGAAAAGAAGTGATCACAGCCTCTGCAGCAAACACACTTAGGGCTAGATTTACTAAGCTGCGGGTTTGAAAAAGTGGGGATGTTGCCTATAGCAACCAATCAGATTCTAGCTTTCATTTATTTAGTACCTTCTACAAAATGATAGCTAGAATCTGATTGGTTGCTATAGGCAACATCTCCACTTTTTCAAACCCGCAGCTTAGTCAATCTAGCCCTTAGACATGACATTTATACACATTGCATTGTATTATTAATATTTATTTGCTGAATTGAAAAATGTATACAAACAGTGCACGATCAGCGGTTTGGGCATCCTTCCAACTGATTCATTAATACTATTTTTTAAAAAGGTTTTAAAAATTGATTGGCTCGTCAGGCCTTAAATTAAGCCCGGCCAAACTTTTGCATACAACAGTATACTAACCCATTAACTGTCATGCTGGCCATAGAGAGCGGGGGGGTAAATGTATCAAGCTGAGAGTGTTCCGGCGGGTTTGAAAAGTGGAGATGTTGCCTATAGCAACCAATCAGATTCTAGTTATCATTCTGTAGAATGTACTAAATAAATGATCGCTAGAATCTGATTGGTTTTTCAAACCCACCAGAAAACTCTCAGCTTGATACATTTACCCCCGGATCTCTCTCAGATTTGGCTGTGTACACGCAGAGACGTCTGTGGGCAAATCTGAATGTGTGGATCTGGCGCATCTACATGGGTCATACATAAAACAAAAAAAAAACATTTCATATTGCAATTTACTAATAAGAAATTATACTACAAACAAAAAGCAGACATACAATATAACATTATATCATGATGGAATCAATCATTCTGAAAGAGCCAGAAGTAAAAGAGAAAAAAAAATTTGTGTCTTAATATACATATATATATATATTTCTGTATCAAATATAGTTAGTAAATATAGTTAGTAAATAATAAAATTACCGGTGATTAATGAAATGACAGGATTCAGTAACGGAGAGCTGGCTAACATATTAAAAAAATTATATATATTCATAAAATTCAAATGAGCAGCATTTTAATTTATATATAATCAACAGATAAATCAAATCTGAATGTTATAATAAGGATGAAGCGAGATTTGTTTTAGTAATTACGAAAAGTTACAGCTTTCCTAAGTACAAAGTAATTACTCAGACCGCATTAAAATGATGTATATGCCTCTAATAAGAACTGGGAAGCCCCAAGCAAAAATGTTCTAAGCAAAATATGTTTATAAAGCCAAGTCTCAGTTTTTGTTATCAAACAGACCACGGGTGTCCTTATGCTTCTGATTTCTGACTTCTGTTTGGCAATATACAGTGCTCCATATGATAAGAATCATTGCTCTACTCTTATTATGTTAAGAGAAGCCATTTTAGCTGAGGGCACTTAAAGTGCATGGATTATGTTTTTCAGGCCCTTACCCATTCGGGGTTAAAGTTGTTTCATTCCCAGCCAATAGAATCCATGGGGAGTGGTTTTAGTCACCTCAATATGAACTCCCATGGATTGCATCTAGTTATTTGTTTGATTCTAACAAATCTTTTTTTACAGAGGAGGCGCAGTTGGTGGGAGAGCAATGCAGTCAACGACTAGTCACAACGGTGGTTAGGATATTTGGCCGCACGTCACTGCCCCTTTCAAGTAACATTACTCTTGATCCTTCTGAGTGGAGCATCCCTTGGCGTGCTTTGTGTGGCCGTCAATGTTGAGTCCAGAAGGGAGCAGTCATGTTGACGCCTGTTTAACACCGGCCAATGGTAAGGGAGTATTCCTTGGTTAGTTTGAATGCCATTTGGGCATTGCAGTATTTGGTTAGATGATTAGTTGTTTAGTTGGCTGCAGTTTGCTCTCACCACCACCAGGTGAATACATTTAATTGGTTTATAATTAATAAAAAGCTGCGACCTTTTGCCAAAGTAGCTATATGTGTCTGTGTCTTTATTTCAATAGTTTAAGTTACACTTATAAGGTACGAAGGTTGGTAAGGTGCGTGAAGGAAAGGACATTAGCCATATGCATTTTAAGGTATGATCAGTACATGTAAATAAAATCTTCTCGTACCTCAGCTATAGCATGACAGAATAACATATACTGACGCGTTTCATCAAATGTATGACTTCATCAAAGATGAGAAATGCGCTGGCTCTGTCTGGATAGTTATAGCAACCCCCCGAGCATGAATGGGTTTCCATAGTAATTAAACATAACAACATATAAATCTATTAATAACAGTGGATTTGTAGGAATATAAAATGTGAGAAAAATGTACTGTATGAATATATTCACATGAACAATTATTAACAAAGAGAAGGAATGATTTTGAGCGCTAGACGTAGAGCTGACAGATGAAGTTTCCTATTTCATTTCTACTAGTGCGTAAAATGATTTTACTTAATATACTGCATTTTCTCTATCCCCTGTACTCTGCAGCTAGATGTTATGTAATATCCTGTTCAGTATTTCTGTGCTACAAGCAAAAGCAGCCAGGATTTCCATGCAAAATAAATGGATGCGTTTGACCCCTTGTATTGCAACATGGTTCATCCAGGAACAAATTTGCTCCTTTTTTTGTGTGGCTGTAAACAGATGTGCCCTGTGGGCCCTCCATGGTATCAATGAGGTTTTTTTATGCGGATATTGGATCCAATGTGGCATCTTATGTAAATGAAGATGTTTATGTCGGGGATAAGACCATGGATGTTAAAGTTATTCCATTCTTTAATCTGGTTATTCTCATAGTCCTTCCTATCTCTTTTAAATTTCAGAGATTTCTGAATTTCCTATTTGGTATAATTTCTATACAAAATAGCTTATAGAATTAGTTGTCGAAGTGGGGGTATATTTACTAAACTGCGGATTTGCAAAACGGGAGATGTTGCCTATAGCAACCATAAACAGGACAGTAGAGAGGATAAACCCAATAAGTGTCACCAGTATGGGCTATTTAACATTTAAATATTGAATTTTTAAATCTGTAGCTAAGACTGATTTGTATGTATATGCCTAACATCAACTTTGGCAATCCCTATTAGCATATTCAATTTACAGGGACCCTGTATGCAATAGATTATGAGCAAATAATAAACTCAATATATATATATATATATATATTATGATATAGTATAGGGTACTTATACGTTTGAGTTGTGCTGTTATAACAGATATTGACGCCACTGTAGGGTATTGTATTTCTAGATTTTAATACACAACATACACACGACATACACTTGTATTCTTTATTTCGCTGCTTTGTTTGATAGTTTGCATTTTAACATTACCTAATAAAATTGTTTAAGTTATTAAGTTATTAAGTTAATAAAAAGTTTTATATTATAATTAATACTTTTCCTGGGGGACTGGAGTGCCTCTTCTATTCTTTCTCTACTGTCCTGTTTATAGTTACTAACATATAAGAGTGCACCCCATCTATGTAGGAAGATGATATTGAGTCATTAATAATAGGTGAAAGTCCTATATCTGTGAGCAACAACACTTTCATGTTTATTGTGGTATTGCCTATAGCAACCAATCAGATTCTAGCTGTAAATTTTGTAGAATGCACTAAATAAATGATAACTAGATTCTGATTGGTTGCTATAGGCAACATCTCCACTTTTTCAAAGCCGTAGTTTAGTAATATACCCCCAGGAGTCTAAAATTCTGTAGCCCTTGTTACAGAATGTGGTATTATGTGAACCTAACGTTATTTCTTCCCTCTGAAGCTTCAGGGGATTCTTTGAAATTAAATCTATTTTTCCAGTGTGTTTAATTCCCACCAGTGTCTCAACTCTTTATGTTGTAAAATAATTCATTTAGTAAAAAGAGATTTTAGAGGGATGTATTCTGTTCCTGGATTTATGTCCTTCAAAGCTTCATTAAACACTTTCTTGGATTTATTTATTCTAGATTTTCTACTGTCTAGAAAATTTATAATGTCATTTATGCAGGATAAAAAGAGGAAATAGACTTATTGAGAGACACTGATGTAAACAGAAATAATTTACCTGTTTATTAAACATAATATGTGACTCTAAGAGATATATTTACTAAACTGTGGGTTTGCAAAAGTGGAGATGTTAACTATAGCAACCAATCAGATTCTAGTTATCATTTATTTAGAACAATCTACAAAATAATAGCTAGAATCTGATTGGTTGCTCTAGGCAACATCTCCACTTTTGCAAATCCACAGTTAAGTAAATATACCCCTAATTCCCAAAATATGGTAATGAATGATATATTTCATGGAGAAGCCTCCACAATTCCATTAAAGAATTAGAATATATATGAATAAACACTGTGTGGTACACAAAAACTTAATGATACGACAAGTAAATAATAAGAATAATAATAATAATAATAATAATAATAATATCTACACATTTGGGACCCATTATCCAGAACGCTTGATTTTTTTTTTTTAGATAAACAATGCAATCAAAAGCTTGTCCCACAGCACATCAATCCTGGCATTCCTTCTAAATCTCTGCGTCCTTCAATGGTTTCACTATGGAGCAACAGGAAATTAGTATGACATAAAGTGTCTTTCACTGTTTAATTGAAATTAAAATGTGATCCATCCATACACTAAATAGACAATTATTAGCACATTGGGGAGTCAGAGGAGAGAGGAGCGAGTAGCGGGACAGGGGATGAGAGGTGAGGAGATCAGACATAGAGAGAAGGTTAGGTGTAAGGGTTGTAGGCTTTGAGGAACAGATGAGTTTTAAGTGCTCCTTTGAAGTTGCACAAATTAGGGGACAGTCGAATGGAGCGTGAGAGGTCGTTCCAGTGGAGGGGGCAGCCCAGGTGAAGTCTTGGATTCTGGAGTGGGATGAGATGATCAGAGTGGAGGAGAGGCAGCGATCACTAGCTGATCACAGGGAACGGGATGGAGTGTGAATGGAGAGGAGGTGGGAGAAGTATGGGGCAGTGGGGTGGGAGAGGACCTTGTAAGTGATGGTACACAGTTTGAAAAAGGGAAGGGGAGCCAGTGTAAGACAAGGCAGAGAGGGGAGGCAGAAGAGGAGCGGTGGGAAAGGAAGATGAGTCTCGCAGTCGCATTGAGTATAGCCCTGAGGGGAGCGAGGTGGGCGAGAGGGAGGCCGGTGAGGAGAAGGTTGCAGTAATCAAGACAGGAAATAAAGAGAGCATGGATGATGGTTTTCGTGGCAATCTGAGAAAGGATGGGCCGGATGCGGGCGATGTTGGGGAGTTGGAAGCGACAGGAGTGGGCTACAGATTGAATGTGGGGTGCAAAGGAGAGGGAAGAGTCCAGGGTGACACCCAGGCAGCGGAGTTGAGAAACAGAAGAGATGGTGGTGTTGTTAACAGTGATTGAGAGATCAAGATGGGATGAGGATGTGGAAGGAGGGAAGACAATGAGCTTGGTTTTAGCAATGTTAATTTTAAAGAAAGTATAAAGACATCCAAGAGGAGATGGCGGAAAGGCAGTCAGAGAGGGAAGGGGGGTAGATCAGGAGAAGAGATGTATAGTTGAATGTCATTGGCGTAGAGATGATGACTGAAAGAGGTGACGAGATCACCCAGGGAGGTAGTATGTAGCAAGAAGTGTACAGGTCCAAGAACTGTATTGCATATAATGCCCTGTATGCTGGCTATATTATTATATAGATACACTTGGCATGAGCAAAGGGCAGTATTTTTACGGGACCAGCATAGAAGTGGTTTTATGCTAATTTTGCTTATTTATTCCTTTTTCTTCTCTTAAATCTTTCATGTTCTTTATCAACCACTTATTTTTCCTATTAAAATGGTAGACAAGTGGAGTCATGGATGAAGGGACATTGATTTGCAATTCCGAGGGCAGCAGAAACTCTTAATACAACCCTGTCTTTATCAAGGTAGACTTGCACGCTCAGTATAAAAGCTGTACGCACTGACTTTGAAGTGTCTATATGAAGCAAGTGTGCAGATATATCAGAGAGGCTTTGATAACGTCTAAGCAGGTCTATTGTTATAATTATTAATATTATTGTTATTATTATTATTATGGTTAGGGTAATGTCAGGAATAATTGTGTATAATAATAATCTGCCTACTGGATGACAATATCCTATCAATATCTGTGGATGATATTTCGTTACACATAAACTTCTGCCATACATATAATGCAAACAAATATGAAAAGCAATTTGTCTACCTCTACACAATAATGTCTACCCACTTTGTAATAATATTGAAAACTTTTGGAGGTTATTAAACACTGTTCATAAAATGTGAATGTTAATTAATTATTAATGAACTTCTGCAATCATTTACTTTTCGTTTTTTCCTAGTTTTGAAAAATTTCTGGATAACGGTTTCCCACATAAGAGATCTTTATGTTGGCGTATTTCGCTTACTCCTGACCCCAGAGGCTGACTATCAACGCAACTTCCAGCTACACTCGGGGATATATTTACTAAACTGTGGGTTTGAAAAAGTGGAGATGTTGCCTATAGCGACCAATCAGATTCCAGAAAACATTTATTTAGTACATTCTACAAAATGACAGCTAGAATCTGATTGGTCGCTATAGGCGACATCTACACTTTTTCAATCCCGCAGTTTAGACAATATACCCCTAAGTTTACAATGGCTGGTCAGCGATACCCCCGGCCACTGCATCCTAACAGCACTCCATAAAATTTGTAATTTCAATTTATTGTCAAACATGTAATTCCATTTAGGATTTATTTACCAGAAAGCAACTTGCTTTACTAAATTATTAGTGATATAATTGAGATACATCATTTTGCTAATGGAAATTCATTGTCTTGAGAGACTGAATCATCGGTGAACAAAACTACTTTTTCTTAAGTATTAAATTACAATTTGTATGGTAAAAGCTACAGTAGATTTTTTCACCCTTGCTTGCGATGACTGTCCTGGAGTCACTTGTATCTAGTTAATTAAACATAGCAGCTGGTTTACCCTCAGGAATGAATAGAGGACAAAGCTCACAGCCCGTATTAAAATAACTTAATTTAACATTCTGATTTAGTGCTCTCTGCTGTTCCTGAGGTTTGTTGATTGACAGGACTTCGTTACGGTGATTTCTTCACAGCAAAAGGCACCGTGCATTGATTCTGTAAAACCTTTAGTTTAGTTTGGGATATGTCGAAGTTAGCAAATTGGATAAAGTCATTTCAATTAATATTGAGCAAACTTGGTTGTCTTTGTCTGAAAATATGCGTAAAGCACGCTACGGCGTGGAAGGGCGTATCCAGCCACAACACGTGGCAATAACAGTTTTTACACTTTTACACACATTCACACGAACACACACATTTGTAATTAGTACACATTAATTGTAGATATAACACATAGTTATTTATGTCAAAATATAGCAGTATTTATGTTTAATATTATAAGTTATATGCATGTTAGTGAAACTCAAGGTTCAGGTTGCAGGAACTGTGTCATGTTTAGTATCATTTTAATCCCCTATTCATCAGCAACTGTCCGGTTCATTTGCCGAAGAGAACGCACATTGCATACTCTAGTTATTGATGTTAGGGAATAAATGTTTAAAGTGATACCAACTGTAAAATCCTAATAGACTAGTTGAAACTGGATTCTTGGCAGGAAAGTTGGAGCACATCCCCTGGAGAGATGACCCCCACCTTTGGATATTATGGTTTGAACTGGCCTATGACCTGCAGTACACTGGACCTTCCTGAAGCCTGGACCAATAGAAGCAAGCCACACCATCTGCATTGTTTTACTGTATTTCTGACAGCATATAAGGAGGAGATCTGAGCTTAGTGACCAGTCTTCCTTGACCACAGCCTTCAGACCTGAATGACTGTTCACTGGATCCAGGAGCACCTGCGATAAGTAACGGCTGTACTTGTTTTATTTCGCTTGAATTAATCTGCTACTTTTGGATAATAAATGACTTTGTGCTTTGGGAACACAAATTGTATTTCGACAATCGTTATTGGATAGCGACAAAACGTGCATAACAGATAGTAGTAAAGAAAAATGCTAAACCTATTGTCCTCTGTTTAACCACATTGGTTTTGAGGGTCCTAGGCATACTGGCGTTTCTCCTATTCATTCCTAGGATTACCGGGATTTTATTTACAGAATCCCATTGGGTAAGATACTTGAACCCTGGTGTTAGGGACAATATCTGCTTTTATATTCAGAATTTGGAAGCGCTTCCAGTTACGTAGTTTGCTTGTTGTCTTCTTGCATTGGCCGTACTTTATGCATTTCCATTTCATTTAGGATTATAGCTGTGATTTACATAAAGTCGGATGCTCACATGTTAGACAGCTCCGTCGCTCCCCGGTGTTCTAAACATACATTATTTAGATGTTATTATTAAATCATAAGGATTATTAAATTATTTACTTAATTTCAGTGAAGAGTGATACCCAATACAATATTGGACTTGTCATGAAGTAGAAGTCGAAATCCAAATTCTATTAAATATTAACGTAAGACAAGTTATAATGTGCTTCATGGCAATTATCTTGTATTTTACAATCATGAATTCCCCAACCTGGTTTAGTAAATTATTAAGACTTTGCAAACATATTCAAGAAATGTTAATGTTTATGGCAACAAATAAAAATAGACTATACTAGAGTTGTCCTAAGTTTAGCCGTGGTATATAGTAGATAATTATAAGGTAATAGGAACAAAGTACGATCTGTTCTGCCACAATGTTCCTCTGTGCATCTAATATAGTGTTTTTACTTCTGTATTCTATGCACTGGGTGGCTGGGGAGCATTTATTCTTTAAAATGTTCCCAATAGGCTGCTGAGCTGATTATCGCCCACCAGGCTAAAGTTTGCCAGCCCTCCCCTGGTTAAGATAATGGAGACCTGGTTGCAGATGTGAATCTGCATTAAAAGAGTTATGCTTAATTAATTACCAAGTAGTAAGGATGTGCTAAACTATAATGACTGACTGTCTACATTTAGATTATTTAGTCTAGAAAAAAAATCAGGCTTCCTCCTTGGATAAATATAGTATGCAAAAAAAAATAAAAAAATTGTTCCAATCTATTGAACCCCAGCACCCGAGTCTCGATGCTGCCTAGTCTGGGCTAATAAATGAGATTCCATGACAAATCAAGTGTCAGACGCCGTCCCCGTGCCTCCCCGCTGGCCGGGGACGGACGTCTTTCTCTCACGGAGCGCTCCATTGCTAGGCAACGGAGGCTCTCCTTGCAGGGGTTGCCGCGTGCACGCGCATCCGCTGCCATGGCAATGGGACGCGCTGCGCGATGCGCTGACCGCCGCCCTCTGTCCACCAATGAACGCCCTCTTCTCCCTATATAAGGATGGCTCTGACACCATTATGGTGCCAGAGCAACTAGTTATCTAGCCTCCAGCATTTATATGTTATTGAGCTCCAGTCTGATTCCCAGTGTACCGACCCGGCTTCCATTTGACCTCGTTTTCGACTACCCTTCTGTCTTAGACCACACTCTCTGGATTGACCTTTGGCTTGCTGACTACTCTTTGGCTCCTGATTCTGTACCTTGTTTGCCCGCACGTTACCAAACCTCAGCCTGTACGACCACGATTCTCATCACCGCCTCGCGGGTAGCTTCCTGGGAGGGCCGCGACCTGCATGTCGCTTGCCTCGAAATCCAAACTTCCTTGCAGGGGTCCCTGGTGAAGACTCTGCGCCTCCTAGTGTTGCAGTGACAATATCCGCAGGTAGCTGTATTCTCATTGTGACATCAAGGAGGCAGAGTTTGTCAGAATCAATTTACACCCGGAATGACTATTACGACTACTAGAGGAAGCTGGCAAATGGGCAATAAGTGTGGTGGATTCTTCAGGCTCTCTCAGTATTTGGGACAACCCCCCCATATCCGTTATACCCAAAACAAATTGTATACTTTAAGTAAGCACAATACAATGCACGTGGATTTTAAATGAAAAAAATAATCTAGGCAAAGTTCAGAGACTCGCCATCCAAAAATAGCTGGATTTTAATTTCTTGATCCTACGTAGTTCTAGCATCAATTGTTCCTTAACACAGTCCATACAAGCTCTCGACCTTAGTCTTCATCATCATATGTCCCCAATGTTGATGTCCAGTAAGACTGGGATTTCTCATAGAGTCTGAATGAATTTCACACCCTTTCCCGTTTATTTCAATGTAACAGAGTTAACCCAATCTGAATAACTTTAATGTGAAAATTTTGAGGACAATTAAATGATAATCAAAAAATAATATTGAATGAAAAGCATTTCAAAGTTAAGTACCTCTCCATTAAAAACATCACTTGAAAGAAAAATATAGCTTGATAATGTCTTTTCTTTAACAGCACTACTGTAAGATACAATAAAGATAATTTCAAGTGAAGAGCATAGTGGGGCAGTGAAAGCAGACTGAGACGTAAATCTTCCTACAGCGCATTTGCAGTTGTAGAAGTTTTGCACTTACGGTCGCAGTAATGTCCGACTCTACATGACATGTATTTTTAAATTCAGATTTGGAGGAATTATTTATCAGTAGAGGTGGAAAAAAGGACAGTCATTCTGCTCTGTGACGGGGTTTTAATTTAAATGATACAAGAATTGCTGCCAAATTCCATCAGAAAGATGTGCTAAATTTTACAGAATGAGGTGAATAATTTGCAGATGTGAATACAATCATTTAACCCACTTAACATTAAAATAAATTTTCTTCCCCGGTCTTAATTGCTTGCAAACTTCTTGGCTGCAAAACAGTTTATATTTCTGGGTGGCCCTTAAAGGAGTATAAGTATACAGTATTGTATTGTTCTAATATCGTTGTGAAGAAAACAACATCTTGGCCAAGCAATATATCCCCTTCCTCATTGTTTATTTCATGACCTTAAGATATAACACGGTCATGTCCCATGAAAAAGAAATAAAATCTCTTATCGCATCTGTTTATGGGAGCAATGAGCTACAAAAATATATAGATGGGGACATTCAATGAAATGACTAATTTTTAAGGTTATACACTAAGTGTAGGTTATATACGGAGCACAAAAGAGTTCATAGGTTTACAGAGCAAGTTGAAGTCGCGCAAAAATGAGATTTTAGTCTACGTAGGAAGATTATATTATAATGAGATCAACGAGTTATGAGGGTGCAATTTCAGGGTTATTTCTTGCATTTAATATAAGCCAGTGGTTCCCAAACTGTGTGCCTAGGCTCCCTGGGGTGCCTCTGCGATCTCACAGGGGTGCCTAGGCCAGGGCCAGTGGTAAGCAAGGCGGGAGACTACTTAGTAATTATTTTGGTTTAAGGGTGCCTTGAAAAAATTATGGAGACCCTAAGGGTGCCTTGAACTGAAAAAGTTTGGGATCCACTGATATAACCCATTAATGAGGCTAAGTTGAGCAGTAGTTTAGGAGATCAGTTTAAATGTTTATTTGATAGTTTAGGGCGGTACTTAAGGGGTAGTTGGTTGGAGTTTTGGATTGCAAGGGTGCTTCTTCAGAGTGGCGAGTAGACTCACACGTTGATGTGTGGTGGATGGACCATGGACGCCAAATGTTGAAAAACCATGGACGAAACCACTGACGTCATATTACTAAACAAAGTGCAAACGTTAAGACCTACCGTGTCTTGGCAAAGCCTTCGTTGTGGACACAGACCTCCTCCAAACACACACCTACCACAAGCAACACACACACACACACCACCTACAGGCACATCGCCATACCTTTTATTTTGATTACACCAATTAGGGTGGTATACGTCAAAGCCCACCTTACCAGTCACAATCACAAGTAGCAGCGTTCACAGATGTTTTCCTAGAAAAGGGTCCTGGAAGAATGGGGCTGTAAGGCTGTATAGTGCAGTGGGATGACATGAGGTTTTAATTGGGCTGCAGGAGAGTCTAGTTCTATAGAAAGAGGATCTTAGTGACTACGGATTGTAGACCATCAAATCTTCGGTAGGTATACAACGAAGTCCTTACATCGCTGGTGGCTTTAGAGATCCTCAAATGTCTGTAGGCTATGCAGACTCTAAACTCTTAAAATCATCAGGAGAGTGGTCCAAACGTGATAGTACACCACGCTTTGTATTGACATTTCCACTTGTGCAAGATGTGCGTTTCAGTTGCACCTTCAAAACAACAATGAGTGTGCACATTGCATACACTTGTGTGCAGTAGGACTCATAGAAATAAATGCAACTGCGAAGATATGAGTATGTTGTACCAGACAAGTCTTTTTCTTCGAGAATGATCTCACTAACAACTGGGGGCTCTGTTTATCACACCCCTGATTATCACAGTGAAAAACCTTCATTTTTTATCACCAACTAAATATTTTTTTTCTACGATTTACCATGTAATCAGCGCATTGCTGTGCTGGGTAGTGTTTTAGATGGACATGAGGGTGAGGTTCAGCAATGAAGCATAGCTTGGGAACCCGTTAGAAGCACAAGAGAACCTTCAAAAAGTTGCTATGTAATTTAGTGACTTCTGTAGAATAGTGGAACGACCTTTTTTTGTGACCAAAATAAATGTGAATCTACTGTATATTTAAAAGACTATTATTCGGACAGATGGTGTTATCTCCTGGAGATCAAGCATCCTACATAGGGCAGTGTATTTCATCCATCACTGTTTTCTCAATAATTTCTAGTTAACCTTATTTCTCCCAGTGTTCTTCCAGGAAAATACACATTTTATTGCGTGCTTGCTCTTGGCGTTATAAATCCAGCCAATTTTGTTTGGTTTTCTTCTTATTTTTTTCACTATTCTAATTTAATTAGGAAACTCAAGGACCGATCATGATACGTGTTCCTGCTACAGATACTTGAAAACATTTTAGACTGTGATCAAGATAAAGAAAATGAATCTTTATTAAAACCAAATATTCAGTGTCTTGAAAAATAGATTTCATAGTTATACATTTGCAACATTAAAAAGCCAGCAACAAATAGATAAAAAGACATCCTGTTGCCTGCACCTGTTAGATCGGGGTCCCCTGAACCCAAAGGTAGCGCACAATGATCATAGCGCAAAAAGTGGGTTGGTGCAAAAGTGCTAAGCAACTGGAGACCACCCTTTTTTCTCCCAAAATATGAGTTTTTTTGCACATAAGCATCTGTACAGTAGTGGTACTCCAATAAGGTGAGTGGGGATTGTGTAAAACAAAAATATACACCTTAGTTTTTGGGCCCTATTACTGGGTCAAAACTTGCACCCATATTTGGTATGCTTATACCTAACAGAACTAGTCACAGTTTGGAGGAATATCTGGAGTATTTGTAATTATGCGAGGTTCTGGACTCCTGGAAAAGCAGGCACAGGGGACGAGGATTAAATCATTAACTCTCGCCTCCACAGAACAATAATGTGACTCATGGCAGGGGGTGGGGCTACGATGACAGAATGACCTTGCCTACTTTTTCTACCTCACTCCTGGAAGATGTGGAGACGAGGTAGAAAAGATTAAGGCATGATGTCATTTGTATCATCAAGTGGGAGGAGCAATTATGACATCAACCCCCACCCAGCAAAACACTGAGTGAGGAAGTTCACGTTGTCCCAGCTCCCTGGTGTTTACAGAGGTGGGCAGGACTGGATGACACGCTTAGCTTTGCTTCTGTGCCCATCTTGAGATGGGTAAGCACTCTCAGGGAGATTCCTTTACTAGGAAGTCTCTTCCTTAGGAGTCTCATGGACATTCCTGGAGTTTAATCAATTATGTGTAAACTTGTCTATAATGAGATTCATGGAGAAGAAAATATATTTTTTTCTTTTTTTACCAGTTTTGTTATGGACCTAAAACTGCCATACTTCTTGTTTCAGATACAGGAAAATTGTGATGATGAATACAAAATACTAGTGAGTCAGATTTGCCAAAAAGATCTTGTGTTGTCTGATGAATCCAGTCTGCATGCAGCTAGTAATGCCTACAGACCTCCCCAGTCTGCACCTAGCTAGTAATGCCTACAGACCTCCCCAGTCTGCACCTAGCTAGTAATGCCTACAGGCCTTCCCAGTCTGCACCTAGCTAGTAATGCCTACAGGCCTTCCCAGTCTGCACCTAGCTAGTAATGCCTACAGACCTCCCCAGTCTGCACCTAGCTAGTAATGCCTGCAGACCTCCCCAGTCTGCACCTAGCTAGTAATGCCTACAGGCCTTCCCAGTCTGTACCTAGCTAGTAATGCCTGCAGACCTCCCCAGTCTGCACCTAGCTAGTAATGCCTGCAGACCTCCCCAGTCTGCACCTAGCTAGTAATGCCTACAGGCCTTCCCAGTCTGCACCTAGCTAGTAATGCCCGCAGACCTCCCCAGTCTGCACCTAGCTAGTAATGCCTGCAGACCTCCCCAGTCTGCACCTAGCTAGTAATGCCTGCAGACCTCCCCAGTCTGCACCTAGCTAGTAATGCCTGCAGACCTCCCCAGTCTGCACCTAGCTAGTAATGTGTGGAGGGACAGAAGACGCTGGAGCCGGTGCCCGTGAAGAGGGCGAAGATATCCGGCAGCGCTGTGCCCCTGGAGGGGCTGAAGAGGTCCCCGATGGTGCCCAGCTACAAGAAAGAAGAGGAGAAGTACTCACCCGTCCATCGATCCAGCGGCGGTGAGTATAACTTCTTTTTTGCAGGTCCCGTGCGCGGGGGAAGGATGAGCCAATCAGGGCTCATCTTTCCCCGCTGGCCAATCAGCGGCCGGATGCGCGAGCCAATCGCGGCTCGCGCCCGGCCATTCAAAAGATTGGCGCCGACGCGAGCCAATCAGCGCTCGCGCCGGCGGATGACGTCACGCCGGCGACTATATAAGTCGCCGGGTGGCGCCATTTTGCGTGAAGTCCGTCGGCGGGGAAGAGAGAGGACGTCTCGTCCAGACGTCCAGCAACTGAGGCAGCAGCAGCGGCGGCAGGGGGCCCTTGTAAGGGCCGTGAGCTACCCTGCCGCCAGAAGACTTCAATCAAGCCGCCGGAGCGGAGATCGTCGGCGGGGAGCCCTTGTAAGGGCTGAGAGCGCCCCCGCCAAGCACCCCTCAACAGCGCCGAACCGGAGAAGAGGCGCCGCCGGTTGGAGGGTCTGGAAGACCCGGAGAAGAAAGGAAGAAGACGGCGTGTCAAGTTGAGTATCCTGCGCAGAGCAGGTAAGTATACTCAACGTTAAGTTCGGGCACTAGGCCCGTGGGCACATTCGGGCACAAGGCCCGTGGCACTGTGAATTAGGGGCACAAGGCCCAGGGACCTGGGCACTAGGCCCCAACGTGTTAGTGGGCCAGTAGGCCATTAGTATATCTATATAAAGGGGACAAGCCCCTGTTAGTTAGAGAGGGGGACTCTGAGCCCCAGAGGTACAAGGGCACAAGGCCCTTAGGTAGTTAGGGGCCTAGAGGCCATAGGAAGGCCAGAGGGCCTGGTTAGAGGCTGGTAGCCTGTAGGTTATTAAGGGCACAAGGCCCTCAGTTAGTTAGGTAGGCCACAGGCCTCAGGCAGGGGCTAGGACCCCTAGGTAGTAGGGCATAAGGCCCTAGTGAGTGGGCTCAGAGCCCTGAGGTAGAGAGGGGGCTGAGGCCCATTAGTCAGAGCAGAAGGCTCTGTGTGTAGCTGGGCAGAGACCCATGGTGTGTAGGGCATAAGGCCCTGGTGGTGTGTGGTAGAGGCGTGGGAGCCTCGTGAGAGTAGGCGCGGTCCTGTGTGAGGTGAGCACACGTGGTTAGGAGGTACGGTCGAGCGTAGGCTCCCGTGGTGCTGTAGCAACCTGCTGGTTGGCTAGCAGCGGTGTGTTCGGGTAAGTAGCGGCAAAGTACTGTAGACTGTATTTATTCTGTCTGTGTGGCGAGTGTAGTTTACATTACAGTATTTTGGTGTGCTTTCTAACTGTGTCCAGGGGCAAGACGTCAGGCCCCCATTAAAGGTAGGCTCTTGTTTCCTGTGGTTTTCCTGTGCTAACCCGTGCTGTGGGGGACAAGTGTAAGTACCAGCATACACATAGTCAGGGGAGAACACATGTAGTTTCCCTGTCCCTTAGGTCCCCGGGGTCACACTGGTACCCAGAGGGGGTGGCTGAGTGAGTTGGTGGCAGTACAGCACACCTTGAGGCAGTTCCAGGGGCGGCCGTGGTTCTGATCAAGGGTCCTCAAGGCCGGTTCCGTGCAGGTGGACCTGTGGTTCCGGATGTGGGGACACGTGTGAGATACCCGAGTACAGGCAGTCGGGCGGTTCAGTTCGATCTGCTGTTCCGTGCGGCAGTCGGCCCGCGGGTTAGTGTGCTGTTTTACTGAGCCTCAGCCGGGCTTAAAGAACCCGTACTTAGGGCCTGTGTGTGACTCCATAGCAAGAAGGCAGCTTCTTGGTACGACCTGGGTGAGGGGGTTAGGAACCGCCCTCCGGTTTAGGCTGTGAACACCGGCTGGTGTTCCCCGTAGCGTGTAACTAGTAGTTCCGTTAGTGCACCACATTTAGTTAGTTCTAGTGTTTGACGTAGTTGCGTTGCCGACCATTAGAACGTTGTTAGGGTCGGGTCGCCGTTGTAGTTAGTCCAGTTTGTGGGTGCCATCTTAGTTCACGGAGAGCGTAGAGGGAGGCTGTGTGTCTTGTCATCCGCAGGAGTCGGGAAGGTGCAGGAGAACCGGATCGGAAGTGGGAGTGTCCCGGTGAGTATCACGCTCGATTCCCCCTTTCGGTTAGGCCCTCACCGGCAGGTGTGTGAGGTACTTGAGGCGGGATTAGTCCTCGGATTAGTCTTGGCCTTCAGTGCCTGTAGTCCCCCACGTCTTGGCAAGAACAAAGTGAGGAGGCGGCAAGGAGCTTGGACTGACCGTGTCCTTGTCCTTTGCCGTAGTCTCGGACAGCCCTTACCTGGTAGGCACGGCCGTAATCTCTGCCTCTATCTTAGAGGGACGTGATTGGAGGTGGCTGCGGATCTGCTGGGATCGGATCGCAGCTGGGAAATCAGAAGCGGACTGGAGGTGACCATCGTTTACAAGGTGAGTTATTTTCTGTTGCGTCTGTCCCTGTCTTTCCCCGCAGGGGGCGTTACATTTTGGCGTAGTCGGCAGGATCAACGATGGCTCATCGGGGGATCATTCCGCTGTACGAGGGATACAGCTGTGTCATCTCTCGTGACGAAGTGGCAGCGTTCACGAAGCAAATCCTGGAACGTTGTGAGACAAGGAAGAAGAAGAACAAAGGTACTAAACGGCAACCGGTGGAAGAAATGCTGTGCTGGAAGTGTGGGTTGCCTGGACACTTCGCATACCAGTGCCCAGTTGCCGAGGAGCTCTTTGATGAATGGGAGGACGAAGAAGTCTCCGATGAATGGGAAGACGTAGAAGTCTTCGAGTGGAAGGACGAGGAAGCCTTCCATCCATGGTCTCAAGAGAAGTCGGAATCTGGAGGGAAGGATCGGCAGAGCCTGCTGACTGTCGGATCGCAGGTGATCGTCCCGTCCAAGCAAGATTCGCGACAGGAATACCCGCGTCAGCCGGATGCTGGAGCTGGGGTATTGGAGACGTCGGATACGTCAGACGACTTGTCCGTGGCTGTGGAAGAGTTGGTCCCTGAAGACGAAGGGAGAACTGAGCAGACCCTCCACGGGGCAACGCTGTGTCCGGAGACATGTGAAGATGTCTGCCCGGTGGTACCTGAGAGGATGGAAGCCATCAGTACCCCGGAAGAGAGAGCTGCTGAAGAAGTACTGCCTGAAGAAGACTGTACTTTAGAGAGCGCAGCTGGAGAGTGGTGGATGTTGTCACCTTCTGAAGAAGCTTCCCGCACAACCGAGGAGGTATCGGACGGATGGGAGGTTCCGGCAGGTGCTGAGGAAGAGACTCCCTGGATACCGACTTCGGGCGAGGAAGTTGCCAGGATGGTGTGGATCCTGCGCGAGAGGGCTTTACCGCGAAGGACCCGGTGGACGCAAGTCAGGGATGCCGGTAAGCGACCCTTGGAGGTGGACGTAGAGGAGAAGACGTTGATTGTGGGGACCACAATGGAAAAAGGCGGCGGAAATGTGGAGGGACAGAAGACGCTGGAGCCGGTGCCCGTGAAGAGGGCGAAGATATCCGGCAGCGCTGTGCCCCTGGAGGGGCTGAAGAGGTCCCTGATGGTGCCCAGCTACAAGAAAGAAGAGGAGAAGTACTCACCCGTCCATCGATCCAGCGGCGGTGAGTATAACTTCTTTTTTGCAGGTCCCGTGCGCGGGGGAAGGATGAGCCAATCAGGGCTCATCTTTCCCCGCTGGCCAATCAGCGGCCGGATGCGCGAGCCAATCGCGGCTCGCGCCCGGCCATTCAAAAGATTGGCGCCGACGCGAGCCAATCAGCGCTCGCGCCGGCGGATGACGTCACGCCGGCGACTATATAAGTCGCCGGGTGGCGCCATTTTGCGTGAAGTCCGTCGGCGGGGAAGAGAGAGGACGTCTCGTCCAGACGTCCAGCAACTGAGGCAGCAGCAGCGGTGGCAGGGGGCCCTTGTAAGGGCCGTGAGCTACCCTGCCGCCAGAAGACTTCAATCAAGCCGCCGGAGCGGAGATCGTCGGCGGGGAGCCCTTGTAAGGGCTGAGAGCGCCCCCGCCAAGCACCCCTCAACAGCGCCGAACCGGAGAAGAGGCGCCGCCGGTTGGAGGGTCTGGAAGACCCGGAGAAGAAAGGAAGAAGACGGCGTGTCAAGTTGAGTATCCTGCGCAGAGCAGGTAAGTATACTCAACGTTAAGTTCGGGCACTAGGCCCGTGGGCACATTCGGGCACAAGGCCCGTGGCACTGTGAATTAGGGGCACAAGGCCCAGGGACCTGGGCACTAGGCCCCAACGTGTTAGTGGGCCAGTAGGCCATTAGTATATCTATATAAAGGGGACAAGCCCCTGTTAGTTAGAGAGGGGGACTCTGAGCCCCAGAGGTACAAGGGCACAAGGCCCTTAGGTAGTTAGGGGCCTAGAGGCCATAGGAAGGCCAGAGGGCCTGGTTAGAGGCTGGTAGCCTGTAGGTTATTAAGGGCACAAGGCCCTCAGTTAGTTAGGTAGGCCACAGGCCTCAGGCAGGGGCTAGGACCCCTAGGTAGTAGGGCATAAGGCCCTAGTGAGTGGGCTCAGAGCCCTGAGGTAGAGAGGGGGCTGAGGCCCATTAGTCAGAGCAGAAGGCTCTGTGTGTAGCTGGGCAGAGACCCATGGTGTGTAGGGCATAAGGCCCTGGTGGTGTGTGGTAGAGGCGTGGGAGCCTCGTGAGAGTAGGCGCGGTCCTGTGTGAGGTGAGCACACGTGGTTAGGAGGTACGGTCGAGCGTAGGCTCCCGTGGTGCTGTAGCAACCTGCTGGTTGGCTAGCAGCGGTGTGTTCGGGTAAGTAGCGGCAAAGTACTGTAGACTGTATTTATTCTGTCTGTGTGGCGAGTGTAGTTTACATTACAGTATTTTGGTGTGCTTTCTAACTGTGTCCAGGGGCAAGACGTCAGGCCCCCATTAAAGGTAGGCTCTTGTTTCCTGTGGTTTTCCTGTGCTAACCCGTGCTGTGGGGGACAAGTGTAAGTACCAGCATACACATAGTCAGGGGAGAACACATGTAGTTTCCCTGTCCCTTAGGTCCCCGGGGTCACACTGGTACCCAGAGGGGGTGGCTGAGTGAGTTGGTGGCAGTACAGCACACCTTGAGGCAGTTCCAGGGGCGGCCGTGGTTCTGATCAAGGGTCCTCAAGGCCGGTTCCGTGCAGGTGGACCTGTGGTTCCGGACGTGGGGACACGTGTGAGATACCCGAGTACAGGCAGTCGGGCGGTTCAGTTCGATCGGCTGTTCCGTGCGGCAGTCGGCCCGCGGGTTAGTGTGCTGTTTTACTGAGCCTCAGCCGGGCTTAAAGAACCCGTACTTAGGGCCTGTGTGTGACTCCATAGCAAGAAGGCAGCTTCTTGGTACGACCTGGGTGAGGGGGTTAGGAACCGCCCTCCGGTTTAGGCTGTGAACACCGGCTGGTGTTCCCCGTAGCGTGTAACTAGTAGTTCCGTTAGTGCACCACATTTAGTTAGTTCTAGTGTTTGACGTAGTTGCGTTGCCGACCATTAGAACGTTGTTAGGGTCGGGTCGCCGTTGTAGTTAGTCCAGTTTGTGGGTGCCATCTTAGTTCACGGAGAGCGTAGAGGGAGGCTGTGTGTCTTGTCATCCGCAGGAGTCGGGAAGGTGCAGGAGAACCGGATCGGAAGTGGGAGTGTCCCGGTGAGTATCACGCTCGATTCCCCCTTTCGGTTAGGCCCTCACCGGCAGGTGTGTGAGGTACTTGAGGCGGGATTAGTCCTCGGATTAGTCTTGGCCTTCAGTGCCTGTAGTCCCCCACGTCTTGGCAAGAACAAAGTGAGGAGGCGGCAAGGAGCTTGGACTGACCGTGTCCTTGTCCTTTGCCGTAGTCTCGGACAGCCCTTACCTGGTAGGCACGGCCGTAATCTCTGCCTCTATCTTAGAGGGACGTGATTGGAGGTGGCTGCGGATCTGCTGGGATCGGATCGCAGCTGGGAAATCAGAAGCGGACTGGAGGTGACCATCGTTTACAAGGTGAGTTATTTTCTGTTGCGTCTGTCCCTGTCTTTCCCCGCAGGGGGCGTTACAAATGCCTACAGGCCTTCCCAGTCTGCACCTAGCTAGTAATGCCTACAGGCCTTCCCAGTCTGCACCTAGCTAGTAATGCCTGCAGGCCTTCCCAGTCTGCACCTAGCTAGTAATGCCTACAGGCCTTCCCAGTCTGCACCTAGCTAGTAATGCCTGCAGACCTCCCCAGTCTGCACCTAGCTAGTAATGTCTACAGGCCTTCCCAGTCTGCACCTAGCTAGTAAAGCCTACAGGCTTTCCCAGTCTGCACCTAGCTAGTAATGCCTACAGGCCTTCCCAGTCTGCACCTAGCTAGTAATGCCTACAGGCCTTCCCAGTCTGCACCTAGCTAGTAATGCCTACAGGCCTTCCCAGTCTGCACCTAGCTAGTAAAGCCTACAGGCCTTCCCAGTCTGCACCTAGCTAGTAATGCCTGCAGACCTCCCCAGTCTGCACCTAGCTAGTAAAGCCTACAGGCCTTCCCAGTCTGCACCTAGCTAGTAATGCCTGCAGACCTCCCCAGTCTGCACCTAGCTAGTAATGCCTACAGGCCTTCCCAGTCTGCACCTAGCTAGTAATGCCTACAGGCCTTCCCAGTCTGCACCTAGCTAGTAATGCCTACAGGCCTTCCCAGTCTGCACCTAGCTAGTAAAGCCCACAGGCCTTCCCAGTCTGCACCTAGCTAGTAAAGCCCACAGGCCTTCCCAGTCTGCACCTAGCTAGTAATGCCTACAGGCCTTCCCAGTCTGCACCTAGCTAGTAATGCCTACAGACCTCCCCAGTCTGCATGCAGCTAGTAATGCCTACAGACCTCTCCAGTCTGCATCTAGCTATTAATGTCTACAGACCTGCATAGTCTGCAACTAGCTAGTAATGCCTACAGACCTGCATAGTCTGCAACTAGCTAGTAATGCCTAAAGACCTTCCTAGTCTGCATATAGACTTTAAGTAAAGGACTTTTACTCTTTCTTTTTTCAAGTAAAGAACTTTTCTCTTCCAATCCATAACGAAAACCACCTTTTTATTACTTTAGCTCATCTTAATGATGTATCCCCCCCATGTACAAATTTCTTGATGTAACAGCTCTTAAATGTTGTACCTTTTTCTCAGTCATTCATTTGTACGCCTGCCTGATGAAGGGGCCTCTGTGCTCTGAAACCTAGCAAATATAATCATTTTTCTTTTTGGTTAGCCAATAAAGGTATCACTCCTATAATACTTTTGTCTTTTTTGACACAAAAGTATTTAACATCACATACAAAACATCTGAGATATATACAGTATCTGACCTAGGCTAGTAAATCAAGATGAACAGGTCAGAAGCTTACATTGTAAAATGACGGCAATTCATCTTATTGCCTGAGAAGGAGCAAAGGGGAACTGAAAGTGATGTGATTTAGTTTTAACAGGAAATTTCAAATGCAAAACATTGATGAGGTGAAAAGTGTCCTAAATTTCAGCTACAGATCTGCTGCGCTGAGGCTGATAATCACAGGAGATCAGTCCTAACCTGGATTATTTCATGTCATATGCAAGAACAAATCAGTATCCTGCATCGTAAAACGTACTTCCTGAGCAGCGCAGAGAAGTGAAATGCTGTCTGATTTAGTAAAGATAATAAATATAGAGAGGAAAGAATGATAAGGTGGGAAAGCTAATGTGTGCCTGCTGTACACTGCGCAAAATCGGACAGGGTTTAAGGTAAGTATCTATAAAGCGCCACTAATTCCGCAGCGCTGTACAGAGAACTCAGTCACATCAGTCCCTGCCCCATTGGAGCTTACAGTCTAAATTCCCTAACACACAGAGAGAGAGAGAGACTAGGGTCAATTTAATAGCAGCCAATTACCCTACCAGTATGGTTTTGGAGCGTGAGAGGAAACCGGAGCACCCAGAGGAAACCCACACAAACACGGGGAGGACATACAAACTCCACACAGTTAAGGCCATGGTCAGGAAAAACAAACTCAAACCCCAGTGCTGTGATGCAGAAGTGCTAACCACTGAGCCACTGTACTGCCGCCATCAATGTCATGAATATCTATTCTGTCACATATATATGAGGGAATGTATACATCAACGTTCTTTCTGCACAAGGTGTCGGCTCTTTGAAACAAATATACGCATGATGGTGGCTGCTTTGCGAATGAGTATGGACTTTGGATGGACAATGTGGTCTATAGGCTTAACTAGTTCTGCACAAACTGGTTAGCATTGTTGCCTCACAGCGCCCCGGTCATGAGTTTGATTCCAACCAGGGCCTTTTCTGAATGGCCTCCCGTGTTTGCGTGGGTTTCCTCCAGGTGCTCCGATTTCCTCCCACACTCCAAAGAGATAATGGTAGGTTAACTGGCTTTGGACAAAATGAACCTTAGTCCATATGTGTGTGTGGTAGGGAATTTAGATTGCAAGTTCCAATGGAGCAGGGACTGAGGTGAATGATTATATAATCTCTGTACAGAGCTGTGTAAAATGATTATATAAATAAAAAATAAATACATAACTTGCAGCAAAGAAAAATCTAACACCCAAATCTTAAAATTTAGTGTTATATAGAGATCGGTATATTAAGATAGAATGTACATTTTGATGGTGTTCAATTATGCTGTGTTAGACATAATTGACTAAAAAAAGCAGCAAATGTGTGTAAGGAAACAGCCAATCCTGATCGACATCTGACCAGGATCTATCAGGTATTGGTTGATATGGATGGTTAGTGCACTGATCATCTGACCAAGGTATTGGTGCCCTGGATCTATCATCATCATCATTATCACCATCATCATTTATTTATATAGCGCCACTAATTCAGCAGCGCTGTACAGAGAACTCATTCACATCAGTCCCTGCCCCATTGGAGCTTACAGTCTAAATTCCTTAATATAGACACACACTCACACACATAGACATATACATACAGACAGAGAGAGAGAGAGACTAGGGTCAATTTTTGATAGCAGCCAATTAACCTACCAGTATGTTTTTGGAGTGTGGGAGGAAACCGGAGCAACCGGAGGAAACCCACTCAAACACGGGGAGAACATACAAACTCCACCCAGATAAGGCCATGGTCGGGAATCAAACTCATGAACCCAGTGCTGCGAAGCACAAGTGCTAACCACTGAGACACCGTGCTGTCCCTATCTATCAGATTTGGTCACAGACATGAGGTAATCTGGCCAGGATCCAGTAAGAAGCCACACAACCAGTGTGTCAGGCTGAGAAGCCACTGAATGCACTGAGAACACCCACTGGCATTTGCGCTACTGAACCAGGAGGTGCGGAGTCTAACATCCCCCTGGTTTTCACCAGGAACCCCGCAAGGAAGTATGGGCTTGGCTGCAAGGGGTACGCAGGTCGCGGTCCACCTAGACAGTTACCAGCGAGGTAAAGAAGGGTCAAGACGGTCCGGGTCAAACCAGCAGAGACAGGCGATACAACGGGGAGATTCAGAAGCGAAGTCAAACAAGCCGAGGTCAGGGGTCATGAGAATCCAGGGAATAGTCAGCAATCCGGAGTCAAACCACAACATAGGAACTAGGAGAATAGTCAGGATAGCCCGGTCAAACCAATAAAATATGAAAACCAGGAACGCTGGAGGAAACATGGAGACCAATATGGAGAGCTGATACTCTGGCACCCTAATGGTGCCAGAGTGAAGTGTCAGTAGAGGCAGGTTGCAGCTGATAGGAGGAAGCTGCATGAAGGTGGGGAACATAGCGTCCCGTTGCCTAGCGCATGCGCCCAACACCAGGAAGCCGGCCGGGGACGATGCGTGCCTGTTGCCCAGATCGCCCCTGGCCGGAAATATAAATCCCCTCACAAAATCAGAAGACTAAATACATTTTAAAAGCCCCTGCACTCTTTTGATTGATTTACATTAATAAAGATTATACTTCCTGTGTCTAGTAGTGGAATGGTTTGCAGTGTTGTTTAGTACATAGCTTGGTTCGCTCATGCAATTTATCTATTTCTCTCTTTCAACATGGGACCTATTTATCAAGCCCTAAACCATTCGGAAATGGCTTTTACTGCAAAGTTTAAGCATTTTTAAACTCCAGACCCTAGGCTGCACATGTGGAATAAAGGCTCCACAAGATGTTGGAGTGTTTTTGTGGGAATTTGTGCCCATTCATTCTGTAGAGCATTTATGAGGTCAGGCACTGATGTTGGACGAGAAGGCCTGGCTCACAATCTCCGTTCCAGTTCATTCCATAGGTGTTCGATGGGGTTGAGGTCAGGGCTCTGTGCGGGCCAGTCAAGTTCTTCCACACCAAACTCATCAAACCATGTCTTTGTAGTTCTTGCTTTGTGCACTGGGGCACAGTCATGTTGGAATAGAAAAGGGTCTTCCCCAAACTGTTGTCAAAAAGTTGGAAGCATAGCATTGTTCAAAATGAAGCATTAAGATTGCCCTTCACTGGAGATAAGGGGCTTAGCCCAAAACTCTGAAAAACAGCCCCATACCATTATTCCTCCTCCACCAACCTTCACAGTTGGCATAATGCAGTCAGACAGGTAACGTTCTCCCGGCATCCGCCAAACCCAGAGTCGCCCATCTAACTGCCAAACAGAGAAGCGTGATTTGTCACTCTACAGAACATGTTTCCACTGCTCCACAGTCCAGTGTCGGTGTGCTTTAGACCACTCCATTCGACGCTTGGCATTAGTCTTGGTGATGTGAGGCTGGCATGCAGCTGCTCGGCCATGGAAACCCAATCCATTAAGCTCCCGCTGCACAGTTTTTGTGCTTACATTAATACCAGTGAAAGTTCGGAACTCTTCAGTTATGGAATCAGCAGAGTGTTGGTGACTTTTACGCACCATGCGCCTTATCAGTCGTTGACCCCGCTCTCTGACTTGACGTGGTTTTCCGCTTCGTGGATGAGTTGCTGTTGTTCCTAAACGCTTCCACTTTCTAATAATATCACTTACAGATGATTGTGGAATATCCAGCAGGGATGAAATTTCACGAACTGTCATATTGCAAAGGTGGCATCCTATCAAAGTACCATGCTTGAAGTCAATGAGCTCTTCAAAACGACCAATTTTGTATCACAAATATTTGCAAATGGAGACTGCATGACCAGGTGCTTGAATTTATACACGTCTGGCTGAATGAAACACCTCAATTCGATAATTAACAAGTGTGGCCAAATACTTTTGTCCATATAGTGTATTTTGCACCAATATTACAGTAAAAATGAAGAGCTCTGCTAGGGGTCGGGTTGACAATTTATCCATTTAATAAGAGACACAATTGATTTAAACAGTTTCTGGACTTGGCTGATCCGTACCAGGTGAGATGTGGACTTGAGGAAACCATTTCACCTGGTTCCAATCAGCAGCCATGGAACCAGTATAAATCATATGTGTCCCTTATTAAGGGATAAACTGGCAACCCTTGTAAAGGGTGGCATTAGTATACAAATGCCATCAAAAGATCATTCAAAACTACGTCTCGTCTGAGCTACTTCACCGGCACTTTAAGTAGAGATCACTGAACTTGGGTACAAGTCACTATAGAGTACACTGAGACATCGATATACAAACAAAAGTTATCCGGTATAAATGTGTTTAGCCATCAGTGCAGTTACATACATTGAGCCCTGCTTAAACTTCTGTATACTGCATTCAAAATACGTGTCGGCAAAGGGATGATTGATGAACATCCACACAATTGCAGTGTTGTCGTAATGGCTTGCATGATCTTTCCAATTTCAGTGGATTGACCATTGATCTGTGACCTGTGATGATTAATTCTCAGTGCCACCTGCATTTTCTATGCAATCTACATTTGTTTGACCCGTAACTATATGAATCTGTCCTGCCCTAAGCACTTTCATGTTGAAAAATGTGAACATAACCTTATCCGTTTCTCCATCTGTGATAACAATGAAATATAGGACTCTGTGTACTGTGGTATTAGCGGCCTATGGGTCCCATTGTGTACTTCTCTTTATGATTATTGCCTCATAAATCATATATACTGAATTACTGTTAAACCCGAGAATGCCATAAATCTCTAGACCGCGCAGACTCCGCTCAGTCATAACTTATATCTCCGTCACCTGCAAGGAGTGTCTAGTTAACCAGTAACACATGGAATAGGGGTCACAATTCCTTCTATCAGCATGTACATCTGACAGTTTACTAAGTTCTTATCTAAGAATGTGTAGCTGAAAAAAAAATATAGATTTAGTTGAATGGCTTATGGCCGACCACATTAAACATCTGCCAGGACGGAGGCTGTGGGCTTGATTCATCAAGACACGTATCAGCCATTTTTGAGCGTATCATACACAAAATCACCCGAACCGGGGCATGCGCCAGTAAACCAGGGGCAAACGCAGGATTTTTAAGAGGGAAGGGGGGGTGGTTCCAAATAGTTGAATTCGGAACAAAGCAAAAACAAAACATAAAAAAATAAAGTGCCACAATAAGCCTTCAACACTTTTTTACTGTAAATAACAAGTACATGTGAGTCACAAAATAAATAGTTATTCACACAGTCTAACATTATGTAATAATAAGATAGCCGTGCGAAACTAATGATACTATATAAATAGCTGATGATGATAATCAATATGTTATAAGATCCTCTATCTTATTACTTACTATTTAAGTAAAAATCAAAGCCTGTCTCACATATTAAAGCTTGAAATATATATATATATATATATATATATATATATTGTATTATAGGATCCCCTACTTTATTAATCCTATAATACGCCTTTTAAATATATCACACAGCTCTGCATCTCAACCTTGCAGACTCACCACAAATGGAGTCTTGGGTCTATGATTCAAAACACTATGCGAGATTGGTTGTGGGCAGTATCTGGTTTCACCCTGTAACCCAATAACTAATAAATGCACTTATATGCCTGAGACTATAGACCTATTTACCGATTTACCGATTTATCTATATATATATAAATTGCCATATAAGCCCCCACCGTTCACCAGGGCAGCCAGCAAGTGATGTTAATGCCTGGAGAGCGTGGGAGGAGCTGCTGTGGCCGCGCATGCGCAGCAGCACCATTTAGTCGATGCTGAATTGTACAGCAGCCGCGGCGCTGTCAAAGAAGCGTCCGCGGCAATAATTTCCTGTGTGTGGATTGCAGGGTCCCAAAAGCAGAGAAGGGGAGTCACCTGGATCTAATAACAGCTGACATAGAAGCTGCCATTAAAGCCAAATAATTCTGGCAGGGAAAATTGAGAGAGCCACCCCTGATTGCAGGCTTCCCCCAATTTGTTAATAGATAAAATAAAAAATATTAAACTTAAATTATACAAATATTCAACATTAATAAATAGTTTTGAAAAACAAATATAAAAAAGTAACATTTCTACCATCTCTAATCCGTTGGGTCTTCATGCAAATAAACATCTTTTTCACGCTCAGAAACGACTTTTTCACGCTCTAACCAATCAGAATTGGATTGGTTATGTGTGGACAGTCCCCCCGGCTGTCATCTGCATCGCGGCTCTGCAACGGCAGTTCAGTGTTGTTTAACAGGTTTTTATTTGTAACTGGATTACCCTGAAAAAGGAGAAGGAAAAAGGGAACAAAGAAGATAGAGCAGAAGAACAACATTCCTTTGGATTTAGGAGTCTAATAAAGAAGTAAATGAGGGATTGGGGGGATTGTCTTTTTAAATGAAAGGGCAATTGCTATGGTGTTGGTGGTTTTTCCCAATACTTTCCAATGTGGCACTACAAGTCCCAGCCTGGTGATGGCCAAGGCCTTTGCGACCAGGCCCCCAGGCTATTAGTCCCCCCGCATTAGCGTTAACCAGCCTAGGCTTTGAGCGCTGGTGCTAAGTCCACCTTTGGAGTGGGGCCACGGATTTTTAATTATTAATTTTAATTTTGCTAATTAAGACGCCAGTCATCATGATCAAGTTGATGATCTTAAGATAAGTGCATCACGCGTTTCACATGTACATTTTGTACACTCTACATAAGGCCCTATGTCTCCTAAAAAACGATATAAAGTTAACTTGGGCGGACTAAGAAATAAAAAGTTATGTCCATTTGAAATGTAAAATTTGGTCTGGTCATGGTAGGGCTGGAAACACACAAAGCTGAAATTTTCACTCTCTATTCCACCTTTCAGGTTTAAATCATCGTCATTCTCCTTGTAAATCAAACAATAGAAGGTATAGAAAGGATTTATGGCAGGGCGGTCATGTTTAGAATACAGATGAAACTGGAAATTTGGAAGATTTATTCTCTAGTATTGTCTCACAGATAGAAGATAGCACCCTCTATGCAGATGGAATATATTATTTGTTTTTGTACTTAGTCCAAAAGTATCCGAAAGCCGAGTTTTAAAAGTAAATCTTCTCGCACCAGCATTGCCAACTCTTTAATGTTTTGTTTTTTTACTGACAGTTTTATATAAAAAAGAAGCAAATACGTCCAACATCTGTTACTGAAACATTAATTGTGAAATTAGAAAACACAAAACAGGAATAACATCTAGAGGGTAACGGGTCAGGGATATAACAGAAGAACTGTTATGAATACTTAGCAGTTTCGGGTGACTAACAGTAACATTTTGTTTCTGCTCACTTAATTTTTACTTACAGGCAAAAAATTTATCACTTGTCCTTGACTGTAAAAATTGACTGATAGTTGGCAACAATGTTTCACACTGAAATTGATAGTAAACTGCCAGTGATTGGGGGACATACAACATAAGTGGTTGCGATGTGAAACAGAATTCAGGGCCATCTTAACAACATTATGGGCCCCCAGGCAAAGCAGTGCACGGGGGCCCCTAGATATAGATATAGATATACAGATGTATACAAGGCCCTCGCCAACTCCACTGCACCCTACATCTCCACCCTCCTCTCTATTCATGCTCCTTCCCGCCCTCTCCGATCAGCCAATGACCGTCGCCTCTCTTCTCCCCTGATCACCTCCTCCCATGCGCGTATCCAAGACTTTGCCCGCGCTGCCCCCCTCCACTGGAACAAGCTCCCTCCCTCTATCAGAACCTGCCCTAATCTGTCCAGTTTCAAACGGGCTCTAAAAACCCACCTTTTTCTTAAAGCCTTCCAGTCTCCCACTTAACTCCCTACCAGATCTTCTGCCTCTTCCCCTTCACTCCCCTTCCCTTATCCTCCTTCTCTCCCTCCCTCGTGTCTCTCTGTCTGTCTACCCCACCCCTTAGATTGTACGCTCCTTCGAGCAGGGTCATCTCTCCTCCTGTCTTCACTTTAACTCTGCTCTCCAGCTACCTTGCCCTCCTCCTCCCCGTTCCCTCTTGCTCCCTCCTCTCCTCTCTGGGGGTTTCCCTGCCCTCCGTGCCCTCTTGGGCTCCGCCGTATGCGGGACCTTCCCCTCTCCCCGCCCCTCTAGCTGTGCTTTGAGATCTCGAAGTTACTGTGCATTTTGTTTACTGTATCGTGCTGTCTCACCTTGTATTGTACTTGTTTGTCCCTGTACGGCGCTACGGATACCTAGTGGCGCCCTATAAATAAAAATTAATAATAATAATAATAAATACAGATATAGATATAGATTGAGATAGATAGATGTACATGCTCAGTGACCCTTGTAGGTTTTTTTGCAGGTTTTTTCTTTTGCAGGATTATTTATTCTCATTAAGAGCCGTGCCTATGGGGCCCCCTTGCCCGCGGGGCCCCCGGGCAGCTGCCCATCGTGCCCAATGGAAAAGATGGCCCTGACAGAATCCTATGACGTTCACATGCAACATGAAAACATTCGATGCCCTTATTATTACATTTATAGTAAGCTATTTTTCTCTATCATTTGTTTTAGTACATGAACAGTTTCCTGCATAATATTTGCACAGAAAATAACGCTTTCAATGTCCTTGTATAGGAAATGTTTTCTGTTCTTAAAAGTTTTTGACGCTTTTGGGGTATACATTTGCGTGTGTTCTTTAATAGCTCTTATAAATGGAGCAACTTGCATTTTAGCTTTACTTTTCTTTTAATTATATCAAATATAACAATGCTAATCCAAAACAGAGGGAGAGCAAGTTTTGTATGACGCTTCTGAACTGTCCCGGGAACATTTCAAGGCAGAAAGAAAAAGACACAATGGCAGATTATGGTCAATGTCATGCGTTAAAAAGGGTGATACTGTTATATATTTATTTCTGCTCTTGTGATAGAGCATATTGTGGAATTGCAATGGTCAGTATCAATGACAGGCATTATGGATAATGAAATATATGTGGGTTAAATGTGCTTCACTTAGAATTTGGTGTATGTCAAATTTTCGTAATGTAAATATACTGTCTATTTTTAGAGTTGTGCATATATTAGATTTATGACCAAGTATCCCTGGAGAGGCGGTACAGGGTGGGCAAGTGTAAGTTGAGTCCCGTAAGGGTGTGTATACGTAAGTAGATTGCCCCCTCATGGAGATTGACCAATTGGACACATCCCAGATATGCTTATTAGGATGATACTGATGACCTGCTGATAATGATGACAGCACTACCTAGCTGTTTTTGATTGGCTGTTGGCATATTGACCCCTCTAGCTGTCATGACTGTCTATAGGGAACATTCTTTTGTCATTTCCATTTGAACTAATGCAGACAAGTAGATTTCCATTGGATTTATAAAGGGGTAACTGATGGATGTGTGGGGTGTTTGTATTTTTCATTGCATCTTTTATGGAAAATACAGCTTTTGCATTTATTAATAACACTGTCAAGACACTATTCCCTCTTTTGTATATAACACCTCATTATATTATGTATGAATAGGGTAATGCGACAATACTGTTTAGCCGCGTCTCTACGCCATCATGGGGTGTAAGAAGGCACATATTTACAAACAATTAAAGGATATGGCAGAGCTAGATTGCACCTTTAAAAACAGTAACAATCTAAAGCAAGAACCAGTATAAATTTAAACAGATAAAAAATATTTATTCTACATATGGAATATTAATTAAATTATAAAGAAAATCCATAAAATCATACAGCCATAGGTGGCACAGGATAGTATAGAGCCATAGAGCCATCAATTCAACAGCAGAATGAATACAAAGGGGTATATATAGCATATCTTCTTTAAAGGAAAAGTGGAGCTGTTGCCCATAACAACCGATCAGATTCTAGCTATTGTGTTCTAGAATGTACTAGATAATTGATAGCTAGAATTTGATTGGTTGCTCTGGGCAACACCTCCACTTTTACTTTTTAGAATGTTTGATACATCTAGACAAATGTCCCATATTACTAAATGGTTTGGAGAGAGACAAATATATGTTGATTACTTGGTGGTAGAGTAAAAAGTCTATGAAACTATAGCAAAGTTCCTCTGGTGTATTAACTTGTTTATAAGCAATTATTAGTCCCATTAAACAAGTTCTCGCCAATATTGTAGATAAATGATCTGGATTGTTGTACCTCTCCACAAATTGTTAGTTTTGGCTTCTATCCACAGGGTTAATCTTGCTGAAGTTTCACAGGTTAGATATATGTTATCTCGAAAAGTGCTGACTGTTCCTGGTCTTAATGCTTATAGTACCAATCTCTAATTATGGCAAAGTATTAATTAGTCATCCTCTGTTTAGACGGGAATGATTTGCATTTCGATCTGTTAAGATATAGTCCGGTGCCAGGTACACAGATATAATAATAATATTCATTAGCAAAGAAAAGAAACTGGTTTCTGCTACAATGATTTTACCAGAACAAATACAAGTCAAGTTCTTATCAGTGTGATCTGACATATTAAGTATGGCAGCAGCAAACTTCCTGAATAGGGAATCTCACAGATATAAGTCTCTAATAGAGTTTAATGAAGCAATTTCTATATCCTCAGTCAGCTCCAATTTCCACAGAGACCATTCTCTGTTAATAAAATTATCACGTGAATCTTTTGCCGAACCGCGATTGTGTATCGAAAATGTATCCGACTTCAGAGAGAGTTTTCTGCATTTCACGCAGTTATATTAAATGAATAAATATTAGCTACTTGTCACAATTCTTGCTTATAGCATAACACTGAATTATGAACGTTTCTGTGAACCACAATGAACTGAAAATTGACATCAGTGCAAATGGATTTACAGCACTGAATATAGTTAAGCAGCGTCATTTATTATTTTTTTTATACAGTGTTTGATGTATTGGGGAGTAGGGGGATTCTGGGCATGTGTAATCCTCCCTTTCTTGCTGTTAGATATCCTTTGTGTGCCATAATATGCTCGCCTTTAGGAGTGGTATCGCAGTCGCACTTTGTTGTTTAGGATATATACCACAGAGTGACAGATCTTTTTGTGTATTGTACAAGCTAAAATGTTGTTGTTGCATTGTCATGGAGATATGATCAATAACTGACAACATATGTGACTTTCTACATGGGCAGATGCAGGATTTGTAGAGGGGGGTTTCCACACCACGCCACCAGTGGGCGTGACCAGCATGCATGGGGGTGTGGCTATAATTTTAGACAGTGTGTGGCTGCTCTCCAACTCTTCCTATCCCCATAATATACATGGGCAATGCTGCGTGCACTACTGTTATGGGCACGCAGCTCTCCCTTTTCAAGCAGAGCCGTGTGAAGCAGGGGCAGGGTCCAGACACCTCAATTATACAGTGCCCCAGGCTTGGAGGGGGGTTTTCCAGGTACTAGGAAACACCCCCTATGTTTGCCTATGGTCTAAACTGGAGCTGACAGTAGACTGACCTTAATTATAACATTTAATATTGTTCCATACTTATTATTAGTTTTCTTTGTGGAATAGCAGATAAAAGTAACAGAGTAGTTACTACAGTATCTGAAGTGGAATTAATAACTGTAACTTTGTTGAAACACTGAGAATTTTGATACAGTTTCTCCTCTGCTGTACATTTATAAACAATGTTAAATCCAGACTTTGTTATAGGGACAGCGTATGGAATATGTGATATCTGCACAGTACCACTTCTAAGCATGGTTAACGATGCATACTCTGCAGACCACCAGGCCACTGTCTCATGCTGTCTGTACCCTCTGGTGCCTTTGTTTGCCCCTTTCTTATTATACTTTATACCCTTCCTATCCTACTCTCAGCCCATCCACTCCTTCACCCCCTCCTCTGCTCTCCCTCATTTTTGTCTGCTCTGCGCCCCCAAACAAAATGCAGGTGCCATCAAAATGATACTAAAAGTCCACACAAGGGGTTCCCTCCAGTGTCCTCCCTAACGCTCTAGTGGAGAACTGGAGGAGATACGTAGCAGCCGTACAGGTAACAGCACAGTAGCTAGCAGCTGTGGTCTCAGTTGACCTGGTACATGTGATTACCCATTCTGGGCCCATTAATTAGGGCTGCCGCTGTGATGACTCTTGCTATGCCAGTGTTTAGCAGTGAAGAGCGAGGAGTTGGCTGGTTGGCAACATTTCATGTCCTGTGTGTGCCAGACTTGACCAGAGAAACATAACTCAATCTGAATCTGTTTGACTGTGTAAGATTTCAGAAATGCCAACTGTGAATACCAAACAGTTCCTGTTATACCAAGATTCATGACGTGCGGGCTAAGAGACTGTAAATAGTGCAAATCATTTAAGGTTGCATTGTGCTACTATTTCCAATGCAGTCGTAAATCCTAAATAAAGTGTTAAATCATAAGCTTATACCCCTGCCATACTGTCTGAACATGCGCTGCAGATATTCTTGATTATTTGTCCTTTAAATCATCCTTTATATTTCTCTGCTTAGTCTTTTTTTTACTTGAATTCTAAAGAAAAATTATCTCCCCAAGCACAAGGATTAATACACAGTTCACTACAGGAGTCTGTAAACACGCAGTGTCACAATTGCTTAACCTTCTTCTTTTGGCTTTGAAGTTTCAAATTTATTTATTAACCTTCATCGGGATTTTATGCAGAGAAAATTGAGTCATTCACATGTCTCCGGGCCCCAACAACACTTACAATTTTTTTTAGAGAGCGGGGGAGAGCAGTTACAAAGTACAGTGCTGGGTCTGCCTGGGGTCCCTGACCTGTGTAGTGGGAGGAATCGCCAATTTCGCCACCATTGGAGGCTATGAAAGGGGCCCCAAGAAGTTGTGGTATCGGGGCACGATATTTTTCTGTCGCTACCACATGAACACACGCACACACTAGAGGTAACTTCATCAGAAGACAATTAACTAACCATTATGTTTTTGGAGTGTGGGAGGAAACTGAAAAAAGGAGAGGAAACCCACGGAAACGCGGGAAGAACATAAAAACCACACACAGATAGTATACAAAACAAAAAGACAATTGTCAGTGCTTATCCTTTACACTGCATAACTGTGTGTGTCTAGAAAAAGGAAAACATGAGGTATTAGTTCATATTTTGTTCAAAACATTTAAGCCTGCATCCCAGCGTCAAGGGCACCTCATTATATGCAGGTCCTACACTGACCTATATGCTATAAGCTTGTAAGCCACATCCAAATGTGCCTTAAATAGGCTTGATGGACAGCTGCTATGACAATAAGGCAATATTTTGAAACAAAACTAGAGAAAAAACAAGCCTGCGCTCGGTATATCCTATATTGTATGTGGTACCAGCTGCGTGGTAATATAAATGCCCATATATGTATACAAAACAAAAAGACAGTTGTCAGCGCTTATCCTTTACATTGCATATCTGTGTGTGTCTTGGTCTGAATCAACCCCAGCACTCTAGGGCAGCAATACTAACCAATGCACCGCCATGCTGCCCATAACCTTAACTGAATTCATTAATGTTTCTTACTCCAGATCTGTAGGGGCGGCTCCATCTGAGTTCCAGTTTGGTGAATATTTTGAAAGCTCTGAGGCTTTCCATGAACTCAATGACCATGGAATCAGTTCCATATAAGGCTACGGGCAGCAAGGAAGCACAGTGGTTAGCATTGCTTCCTGGCAGGGCTGAGTCATGGGTTTAGTACTGACCATGGCCCTCTTTGTTCTCCCCATGTTTGCGTGGGGTTTCCTACAGGTGCTCAGGTTTCCTCTCATACTCCAAAAACATACTGGTAAGATTCTTGGCCTGGATCAAAGTTAACCCTTTGGTAGGAAATTTAGCTTGCAAGCTGCATTGGGGCTGCCCCGTCTAATGCGAATGCTTCAGGATTCTCTGTAAAGCCCTGAATTATATGCATGTGTTACATAAATAAAAGTTAATAAATATATTTGTAACTTTAAAGCCCAAATTTTAATACATACACTTAAAACCCTGAGTATATTACATGGAGATGTTTGTGCTGAAATAGTTGTTGTTCAAAGGGTGACTTTTTTGTATTGCAGATCAAAGGCTCTATCATTTTTATGATAATTTGCCCACCAGAGAGTAATGTTCTACAGCTGTCTGTGGCAGATGTGTTATTATCATTTACATTGGGGACTCTAAAGTGAAAGTCAAATATTTTCGTGTTCTCTAGGACAGAGTCTATGTACAGTGTTAAATGTCTTGACCAGTTGGAAAAAAAAGTTACAATGAGCTACCAGTCATGGGAGTAATTACACACCAGCCCAAGAGGTATAATAACCTGCCAATTACACTGAAATATACTACTATTAAAGGTTAAGTGCATTGACGCAACTTGGAACTGTTTCAGCAGTTTATAAATATGAATGTTTCATTGAAAACCATCCCCCCGGTTGCAAAATAATTGAACCATTTTTTGCCTTAAGACACAAAACAGTTTTTCTGCATTTTTTTTCCACATGTGGAAATGTTTTATTTTCATTAAAGAATTCAAAGTGTGAAAGTAACAGGAAGCAAAAGTGTATACAGACCATAAACCCTGTTCTATTCCTTTCTCAGGATATGTAACTAGGAACTAAAGGGCAGCTATTAACATTGCAGTACACACACAGTCCTCTCTCACAAATGATTGACAGGTGAGACTGCTGCACAGAAAGATGGGTGTACCTTGGTAATTAACAAACATGTATTCAATAGGAAAGCAATTACTACAACCGTTTAAATGGAAGAATAGTATCATGGAAAATATATAAAATGATTTATAAGTTGTGGAAGGTCCTTGAAAGAGGGACATTGGCCACATTTGTAGTTGCAAGGACTATTGCCCATACAGTTGCATGTCTGGTTGCAAGTTACACCTTAGACCAAATGTGGCTATACCTTTAAGCTTACAATCTATGGGACAATGGGAGTTTGATACATGAGGTTAAGTCTACATTTTGCATTTCGGCCCAGCCAGACTACAAAGGTAAAAGTGACTCATAAGCTAAATGATCCTGTCACACAACAATGTTGGTCATGGGGGAAGTTGCCTTGTGTGAAATTGTGTAACGAGTGGTAATAGGGTAATGTAGTGAGGTTAAGAGGGTGGAGGAATATTATAAGCTTGTCTGAAGAGGTGGGTTTTCAGAGAATGCTTGAAAGTTTGTAGACCCAGAGGAGAGTCTTATTGTGCGAGGGAGAGAATTCCATAGAGTGGGTGCAGCCCGAAAAAAAGTCCTGTAACCGGGATTGGGAGGATGTAATGAGGGTGGATGAGAGACGCAGATCTTGTGCAGAACGAAGGTGTCAAGTAGGGAGATATTTTGAGACAAGAGAGGAGATGTATGTTGGTGCAGCTTTGTTGATGGCCTTGTAGGTTAGTAAAATTATTTTATATTTGATTAGGAAGAAAACAGGCAGCTAGTGTAGAAACATACAGAGTGATTCAACAGAGGAATAACGATTTGCAAGAAAAATCAATCTTGCTGCAGCGTGCAAAATAGATTGTAGGCATCCACTACATTTTAATGCGTGAGTTTATCTGGAAAACTTTGGGGTCCCAGCACAATGCCATCATATCTCAAGGAGATTAATGCATACATGAGGGCAGTTTTTGGAAGTATGTAGTCTGCTACCCCTCCTCACAAAGTAACTTCTAGTATTGGTCCGATAAATACCATGAAAGACTCAAATCGTAGCATTTATATTGTTAGCTGGAACCCAGGAGTGTTCTTCTAGACTGTATTCTTTCCCCTTTACAAGCTAATTAAAATGACAATGGACAATGTGGGATTCTCTACAATATCCTCAATATAACTCGGACCTTGCATGAGTGGGGACCAGCAGACAGAACTTTTCTTTCAATTGCCACAGAGTTGTTGCTGATTGTGGCCATATCTTTGTAATGTTTTGAGAAAACAAAGGATATTGTTGAGTTAATTGATGCCTGAAGTAAGTGTAGGAGCTCTGCCCAATCATTTTGCTGGAAGTTGATGTAGGCCCGTAGTTCTTGTTTTTGACACGTTTAGCTTCCCTGTTACATCTGGGATGGCAGCCAGTGGATAAATACAGCTGACTATGAAGGGGGTCACAGAAGGCTCTCCATATTCGGGAAGTGAACTGCTCCTCTTTCAGAAATTATGAGTTTGTGGCATCCATGAAGATGATAAATATGTGTTATTAAAAGCTGGGATATCTGTGGAACAGAAGTCAACTTTTTCAAGGAAACCAAATGAGTCATCTTTTGTAAAATTGGTCTTCTACCACAAAGATGTTGTTGAAGCCATAAAAATATGGCAATTCATTAATAAAGTGTATTGATATAGACTGCCACGGACCCAAAGGTATGGGGAGTGGATGAGGCAGACAATTATGCATGAGCAGCACGGTGGCTGAGTGGTTAGCACTTCTGTTTCACAGCACATGGGTCATGAGTTAAATTCCCGACCATGACCTTATCTGTGTGGAGTTTGTATGTTCTCCCCGTGATTGCATGGGTTTCCTGCAGGTGCTCCGGTTTCCTCCCACACTTAACATATTAGTAGGTTAATTGGCTGCTATTAAATTGCCCATAGTCTCTCTCTGTCTGTGTCTGTGTGTGTGTATGTTAGGGAATTTAGACTGTAAGCTCCAATGGGGCAGGGACTGATGTGAGTGAATTTCTCTATACAGCTCATGACACTGGATGTCGTGAAAACTTTGAATTGATGGGACAGAGCATCTACTTTAGTGTTCCATACTACAGCTCTGTAGGAGAAGCCCCATCTGAGGTCCAGTTTGGTGAATATTTTGGCAGCTCTGAGTAAGTAGTTCAGCAATCAATGGCAATGGGATCAGTGCTTGTTAATTGATGTATATTTCTTGCCCTTTAAGAAGAAGACAGGAGCTCATGCAGGAGTGGGGGAAAGATGGCTGAAACCTCAAGGCAAGTTGTCATCAAAATACTCCTGTATTGTATAGTTTTGTATTGTATTCTATATACTCTAGTATAGTTGTATTATACTATATTCAATAATGGGTCTGATAAAGAATAAATACATCCAAAGGATACCTGGGGCTCAAAGCAGAATATCTGTGGATGAAGAGGAAAAGTCTAATTTTTTTCTATTTGAACATATCAAGGTAACTTTGGTAGGCTGTGGTGCAGTAGAATAGGCTTCACTTTCTTGTGCACAGGAGATTTGTTTTCCAATTGGGATGCAGATGCGTTGCTGGTCACAAAAGTGGATGTTTGTACTGTAGTTAGCACAGCAACATCCTTGGCTTCTAGGACTATTGTCCATACAGTTAAATGTCTGCTAGTCATGCCCAGGCTCGGACTGGCCTGCAGGGCAGCAGGACTATCCACCGGTAGGCCCTGCCACATTATAGCCACGCCCCCTCTGTGGTTAGGGAGGAGCTAAGAAAACAGCTGACTCCCGACTTGCATACAATTCATCTTTTGGACATACGCGAGAACAGGAAGGGACAGATGCGTTCCACAGTGGAACGCAGGCACCTTCCTCTCCAACAATAACAAGCACGGACCACGAGAAACATCCTCTGATTTCAGCACACTGGGTACCCGGCTACCATCTCTATATACATCGAAACTGCAAGTACACAAAGTTAAATTTGAAAGCATCGCACCAATAACCATGTGATATATGTGGACAGTGATCTGAATATTTATATTGCACTAGCAGAGACCTAAAGAAATACCAATTCCCATCTACTGGACTTGTATGCTATGAACATTATTTTATTGAGATATCAGTGACTGTGTTATATCTGGATCAATGCAGCATTTATACCCACTGCCATTTACCTCCCAGTAGCTAGACTAGTCCAGGTCTATATACCTAGGTTTGTCTGATTTTTTATGTATGTTTAATTGATGCCATACCATATGTATGTATATAGAAATCAATGCCTCATAATATAAATACTGTGGATTATTTGGAGTATTTTATTTGTCTATATTAATGTATTTTTATGTATTTTAACCAGGATTCAATAAATTGTGATAAAACTAACATTAAATGTTATCCCACTAATTGAACCAAGCCTCTTGCTCACAGCCTAATACAAGATATAGAAAAATACGAATTGTATTCTAGATAAAAGAATACAAATTTTATTATTAGCGGTACACTTGGAATAATACATAAGTCAATGAGCGCTCAACTTTCAGTATATTATTAGATCGTAGAGAGGGATAACCTGTGTTAATGCTGCTCTTGCAACAGTAGGGGTAGAGCGCAACTCCTCCCCCCCCCTCCCCGTTTTTGCCAAACACTCCCGTTAAACACACTACCACACAGGTGTAGAGAGTCGCATCTGGGCTCTCTGAACCTGCGCGGTAGTGTGTTTTTTTACTTTGAGCAGAGCAGATGAGAGTAGGAGTTCCGGATATCCAACCGTCCAGAAGAGCATGAGCAGGTTAGTAACTAAGTGTGCAGTCAGCCTGTCATTTTAAAAGAGAAGGATGAGCACACTACATTCTTTATATACTACACTATGGTGCTAGCTGTCCTTCGTGGGCTGACCACTCTCCCTTTAGTGTCTGGTCTCGCCTCTATGATGGCTGGCCACACCCCCTCTGGTGGGCCCCTAGCGTTGCAGTCCCCCGGTGGGCCCTTCATGCCCCAGTCCGACACTGGTCATGCCATATGTTTGGTTGTGGGCTTATGTGGCTCGATGTCACCTACATCTTAATACTTGCAGTAGGCTAGCAAAACTTATGCATCCTAGTGACAGCACGATGCCAGCATATGTCAAGGATTGTAAAGAATTATTGAGAGGACATTTAGGAAGGGGGTAGTGTGCATGTGAAACATAACATCCTTTCTGACTCATGACACCCCTCCCCCTTCTTTCAAAGTTCAAGTTAATTTGAGTTTTAATTGTTAAAATAAAAAATCCTGGGCCCAGCGCTCACCTGCAAAGGTGGAGAGGTCGGTGGTTTGTGGGAGTTGATTGACATGGGTGGAGCTACCAGCAGTAAAGGAGCATCCGATACAGCCTCTGGCGCTGAAAACTACAGCTCCCAGCATGCCCAAGGTGCAAGCACAGAATGTAATGTAAAAACATGGCAAATTGTGGCAGAGCAGGTAGCAGGCACAGCTGATGCTGGGTCAGACACCGTACCAGGAGGGGTCATGGTGACCAATGTATGTATAGCTGGAGAGCCTGCTGGCGTGGGAGAAATGAACAGTGAAAGTGAGTACTATGTGCATAAGTGCAGCCAGATGGGCAGTGAGGGTGCACAGCACTTAGAACGTGCAGTAGATGTGATCTGTCCATCTGCTAGACAGAGCTACAAATCTGACCTTGTATCTGGGCTCCTGCACCTGAAGACTGCTGCTGACTGATCTATTCTGGCTTTTGCTCTGTGTCTAAGTTAGACAGAACCATACTCTTGAATTTCTAGCATGTTCTAGCTCCACCCCCAGACTTCCTAAATAAGCCCCTGATGCTTCCTCCTTGCATAATTATAGATCTCCTGAGAGTAGTCCAGTTGCTGCTGTTTGCTGCTACATTCTGCCTTTTGCTAAATTGTGGACCATAACCGACTTGTTCTCGACTTCGCCTCTGCTTCAACCTTTTGCTTTAATCATCATCATCATCATCACCATTTATTTATATAGCGCCACTAATTCCGAAGCGGTGTACAGAGAACTCACTCACATCAGTCCCTGCCCCATTGGGACAGTCTAAATTCCCTAACACACACACACACAGACAGACAGAGACATACAGACTGGGGTCAATTTGTTAGCAGCCAATTAACCTATCAGTATATTTTTGGAGTATGGGAGGAAACCGGAGCACCCGGAGGAAACCCACGCAAACACGGGGAGAACATACAAACTCCTCACAGTTAAGGCCATGGTCAGGAATTGAACTCATGACCCTAGTGCTTTAAGGCAGATGTGCTAACCACAACGCTTTAATCTGCTTAACTATGTGCCAACTGTGTACCATTCTTGCTTTCAGTCAACCTATATTGTAAAAACAACAAAGAGTATTGGGCGCTAAGGATCATAAATCAATAGTATGTAATGTTGGACCATAAATCAATAGTATGTAATGTTGGACAGATATCAACCTATATTGGCCTGCCTTCCTTTCCAGCCACTGAACTCCAATTCTGATTCTAGACTGTTACACAGAGCAAGCTGCACTTTTAACAAGTAGAGCTGCCAACCTTCTAGACAAGGCTGTCAGATTAATCACAAAGACTGCCAATCTAACAGGAAGAGCTGCAAGAGGGAATTATCAGGGCCAGAAGGGAATCTTTCAGAGAGTAAGCTGCTAGTGGTCCTGTACAAGCTACCAAAGAAGCAGAGGGCATCCAGTTCCAGCCCAGATGGGCAGATGTAGTCCAGATTCAACCCAGAGGAAGAGAGGGAGTCCAGGTCCAGGCCTGTGGGACAGAAGTAGTCCAGGTCCTGTTAGAGGAAGAGAAGAGGTTAGGTCGAGCCCAAGGATCCCAGGAGAGTCCAGAGGTGTGCAAAGTGCCTGTTTTGTCTCTTTGCAGTGTTGCTGCTGTTGCTGATACCACATCTATATTGACTTTTGGTAACGAAAGTCACTGGATGTCATTTTAAGGCTTTTATAGTTGTGTGTGTCTATGTTTATGTGTGTGGATATATAGATAGAATTTACAAATGTTTTTTATATCCTAAAATGTTTTAGCATTGTTTAAGGTTAAAAAAAATATAGCAGGTATTTTGCATTTCCATGTAGTGGCTTTTCAAGAACAACAAACTCGATGTTAACAGGATTCAAGTCCATTCACATCCTGTCTGAGAGTGCAGCAGAGTCCCCCCCCCAAAAAAAAATAAAAAAAAGGCCCATATGAGTAAACCCTTACAAGATCACTAAACATAAAATACATGTCTACATAAAAAAAGCTACTGGCCACAATTATAAATATACATGTAAATATTTCTCAGAAAAGTTAATCACAATGGAAAATAATTGAGATAAGGTTGTGAGCAAGGGGGTGATATTTTCCTATACACACCAGACTTCCTGTCCATTTGAAGGAAATTGTAGTCAGCCTTTCATCAACCTGATATAGATGATAACAGAGGTTAATAGTTTGTAGTATACTAAATAGTATAATAATAAACAATGTCGAACCTATCAAGTTCTGACAAAGTACAGGAACTTTTAGATGTAAGTAGAAAACTCGTATTTAAAGTTTATTGGTCCTTTAAAGGGAAATTATGCCAAACATACTTCAAAGAGGCTAATACAGTAGAGCAGTTTAAACATACTTTGGATAGACATAAGAATATCCTTATAAAGAATAAATGATCAAATAGAGTTTAAGGTACCATAGGTTAATAAAAAAAATGAGCAGACTAGATGGGCCAAACAGTTCTTATCTGTTGTCAAATTCTATGTTTCTATGTTTAAGAGAGCAGTATATATATATATAAACAGGGTGATTCAAAAGTCGCAGTACACCCTTTTATTTCAAAAACTCTACAGGAAATTGGGAAACCTGAATACTCCAGTAAGGTATGGGTGACGTGGTCTATCTTTTACGGTATGTACCAAACATGGGCGCCATCTTGAAATCGGCCAATTGGCCCAATTCCTGTAGAGTTTTTGAAATAAAAGGGTGTACTGCGACTTTTGAATCACCATATATATATATATATATATATATATATATATATATATATATATGGGGCCTGATTCATTAAGGATCTTAACTTAAGAAACTTCTTATTTAAGTCTCCTGGACAAAACCATGTTACAATGCAAGGGGTGCAAATTAGTATTCTGTTTTGCACATAAGTTAAATACTGACTGTTTTTTCATGTAGCACACAAATACTTGATAGCTTATTTGTACACTGAAATTTAAAGTTGATATTTGTGTGATACATGAAAAAACAGTCAGTATTTAACTTATGTGCAAAACAGAATACTAATTTGCACCCCTTGCATTGTAACATGGTTTTGTCCAGGAGACTTAAATAAGAAGTTTCTCAAATTAAGATCCTTAATGAATCAGGCCCATGGTCATCAATTAGGTATTTTTAACCAAATTGGAATCAATTAACAATGTGTGTTATCAGAATCTGTATGATCAAATCCTAAACCTTTTGAATCTGGTTTGGCCAAGCAGAATGGAAAAAACACTATCCATTAGTCATCAGCCAACCAGAGAATAGGAACTACTTGAAACTCTTTGCAATCTGGTTCTTCGCTATGCTGTGTGAAATTATCTTTCAGATCTGGTAGCTTAAAACAATCTAGAGCATCTACTTTATTAATTATTTAATTTTGCTCAAAATTATTTTTTATCTGCATTTAAAATCATGAGAAATGACAAAACCAACACATAGATATTAGAAGACACTGTACTGTTAAAAATAAATTAGTATTCATAAAGTATCAATGATGACATTGTGCAAAGACATTTTGACTGATTTATTGAAGGATACATATGTTATTATTATTTTTGTGATGACTATTGGCCATTATTTATATGTCATAGTAATAGAGCAGGAAGAAAGGGAGAAAATGATGTTGCAATCCTGTGATATTGCAAGAATAAAATGTATTTTTGTAGATAATAGAGTTTCCTTTCTTTAATTGTAACCTCGCACTTTAGCAAATGTCAATTACTTTGTTTATATCTGTAGATTTCAAATGCCAGATACTGCAACCATTTATTACATAAAATATAACAAATTGCTCTAATAAAGAGAGTTTTGTTTCAAGGGAAAACATAATAAAACATTCCGTTAAGGCTACATTTTCTATATGTTATGTTAAAAAAACTAATGTATCACTTTCCCCACTCTCAAACTCAAGAGTTACATTTAGTTTTAGATGACATAAACCTTTCTTGATTTTAGGATATCTTTATATATTATTGTGATGTTAAATACTCTTTTGTGTCAAAAGGCAAAAGTATTATAGGAGTGATATTTTATTGGCTAACCAAAAAAAATATTATATTTGCTATCTTTCAGAGCACAGAGGCCCCTTCATCAGGCTAGTTTACAAATGAATGACTGAGAAAAAGGCACAATATTTAAGAGCTGTTACATCAATAAATTTGTACAGGGGGGGAGTACATCATTAAGATAAGCTAAAGTAATGAAAAGGAGGTTTTCATTACGGATGGAAGAGCAAAAGTCCTACAAGTTCAAAGGTCTGGAGTCACTCTGCTGTGGGGTGTGAAGTGTGTCCATGTAGTGGGTCATAAATCCAGGTGTTAGATTGAGTCCTTTAGTCAATGACTGGAATGTTCTTATCTCGGTGGTGGAGAATGTGGCCGGGTAGCTTGGAGTTTGGCTTATTCCCATATTTTTCTCTCCCTGTCTTTTTTAAAAAGACCTTTCAGTATTAGGACTTCTAAATCAACCTGGTACCGCAATAATAATAAAAAAATATTTTTTGCTACTCATTTTTGTATATTATTAAAATATATAGATATGTTTTAAAATTAGAAAAAACAACTGTGCTATTTTTTGTGTTTGTAAAATCACATAAATTAGCCAAAATATTTCTGTGCAAACATGGAAAAAATATGATATGTGAACCTGATACGTTGCTTAATAAATAGAACAAATTATATGCATATTCAAAGTAAAGTATATGTGTATAACTGTAAAATGCCTAATTAAAAAATACCATTGTTGAAAACTGGTCAAAAAAAGTAGTGTGGTAAAAATAAATATATTTTTTTTAAAGGAGGAATAACACTCACAGTGAAAGCTAAAGGCCTTAAAAGAATACAGCAGGTGGGGCTGCGAGTACGTATTAAGTGTATCCGGACCGTTTTCCTAATTTCTGCAGTGCAGCAGGTATTTAAGATTTCAGTAGATAAGCTAGTCCCAGCAATTCATAATACTATTACCAATTTCTCAGGGATGGATGTTTTTAGTAACATATGGCCCCTTATATACTAATTACATAACAACGGTAACCAGGACATGCTTAACATAAAGGGCATCATTTAGAGTTCAGTGCAACTTGCAGCCTAAACATACACATAAAATATGGACCACAAGAATGTGCTCTTACTTGGTTATTTTGAGTTGCACGTATAAGATAAGATACTTGCAACTCAAAATATTGCGTTAGGATGTAGTCACATCAAAGTATGTTTAATGGAGATGTTGACTGGTGTCTTAACTGTGTATAAAAAAATAGACAATAGGTAAATAGATAAAAGCAGACACCCCCCAGCACCCCTGCACAACTCAACCAAGCCCCAGCTTGGTTACCACTATGCAAGGAGGCGAACAGCATCAGATCTTCCCACAAAGCCACTTCCAGCACCAAGCTACAACAGGCTATAAAAGTGGAAAAATAAATTAATGTTTTATACTATTTGAACATTGGGATCAGTTCACACATATACATAAGTAATTGCAGCATTTATAGGGGGGTATTCAATTGTTGCTTTTAACGCGCTAAAACAAAAAAAAAACGAGCGCTCTAAAAATATTAGCGTTAATACGGTAATTACTCCCTGAGCTGCGAGATGAAATTCAGCGAGTACACAACCGTATTAACGGTATTTACGCGCATATTACCGTATAAACTAATTTTTCGAGCGCTCATTTTTTTTGTTTTAGCGCGTTAAAAGCAACAATTGAATACCCCCCTTACAATGTTAAAAAAAAAAGTTAATTATAATTTGCAATAAGTTCTTTCTCCCTGGGCGGATGAAATAGTCTTTATTTTGATCCCTCAGGCAATGTTGACATCTGGATCTTTGGTCAATTAATCACATTAGTGACATTTTCCAAGACTGTAAATCTTTTACTTAATACTTATCTTATTATTAAGATATAGAACATTGATTGTGGTCTATCTCAGAATGTTAATCTGGGCCTGGTTCTCATAAGCATTGTTCACACTGCTTTGAACTTTACTTTCCACACCAGTCTGGTAACCTATTTATTACTCTGTTTACGTATCATCATCATCATCATCATCATTTATTTATATAGCGCCACTGATTCAGCAGCGCTGTACAGAGAACTCATTCACATCGGTCCCTGCCCCATTGAAGCTTACATTCTAAATTCCCTAACATACACACACAGACAGAGCGAGAGAGAGACTAGGGTCAATTTTGATAGCAGCCAATAAACCTATTAGTATGTTTTTGGAGTGTGGGAGGAAACCGGAGCACTCGGAGGAAACCCACGCAAACACAGGGAGAACATACAAACTCCACACAGATAAGGCCATTGTCGGGAATTGAACTCATGACCCCAGCGCTGTGAGGCAGAAGTGCTAACCACTTAGCCACCGTGCTGCCCATACGTATGACTTGTGGATACAACAAAAGGCTGTGTTTATACTAGATATATGTGCATATCTAGTTTTTATATAGAGAGATTAGGTTTCACAAGTAAAACATGAGATTGTAATTAATATTCAAAGTACACTATATAGACAAAAGTAAGTATTGTCTTGACCATTGACACTTGACCATTACACCAACAGGGACTGTAATGACATTGAATTCAAATACATATACATTAATATGGCGTTGCTCACCCTTTTGCAGTGATAACAGCTTCCACTCTTTTTGGAAGGCTTTTCACAAGATTTTGGAGTGTTTCTGTGGGAATTAGCGCCCATTCATTCTGTAGAGCATTTATGAGGTCAGGCACTGATGTTGGACGAGAAGGCCTGGCTCGCAATCTCCGTTCCAGTTCATCCCAAAGGTGTTCGATGGGGTTGAGGTCAGGGCTCTGTGCGGGCCAATCAGGTTCTTCCACACCGAACTCATAAAATCATGTCTTTGTAGTCCTTGCTTTGTGCACTGGGGCACAGTCATGTTGGAATAGAAATGGGCCTTCCCCAAACTGTTGCCACAAAGTTGGAAGCATAGCAATGTCCAAAATGACTTGGTATACTGAAGCATTAAGATTGCCCTTTACTGGAGATAAGGGGCCTAGCCCAAAACTCTGAAACACAGCCCCATACCCTTCTCCACCAACCTTCACAATTGACAACATGAAGTCAGGCAGGTAATGTTCTCCCAGCAACCCCCAAACCCAGACTTGTCCATCTGCTTGCCAAATAGAGAAGTGTGATTCGTCACTCCACAGAACATGTTTCCACTGCTCCACAGTCCAGTATCAGTGTGCTTTACGCCACTCCATCTGACGCTTGGCATTGATCTTGGTGATATGAGGCTTGCATGCAGCTGCTCGGCCATGGAAACCCATTTCATCAAGCTCCTGCTGAACAGTTTTTGTGCTTGCATTAATGCCAGTGAAAGTTTGGAACTCTTCAGCTATGGAAACAGCAGAGTGTTGGCGACTTTTACGCACCATGCGCCTTAGCAGTCGTTGACCTCACTCTGTGATTTTATGTGGTCTTCTGCTTCGTGGCTGATTTGCTGTTGTTCCTAAACGGTTCCACATTCTAATAATATCACTTACAGATAACCGTGAAATATCCATCAGTGATGAAATATCACGAACCGTCCTCTAGCAAACCGAAACGTCCAGGAGAAGAACAGGGAAAACAGACAATATGGGGTTAATTTGGGATTAACTATAAATTAAAATTGCAAACATATTTTCACATGTTAAAATACACACTTCGTACAATTTAAATTTTTACAAACCCAGTGCATGAAAGCAACTAACCGATGATTTAACGCGATAAATCTTATTTAATAACGATTATTTAAGAGATTGCAGCCATAACAAGACTGCTTAAAAAGATTTTCTAGTTCACACAAACTTTCTCACCCACTGATTAAATTTTTCCCAGCACATGATTATTTTCAAAGATTATTATAATAGACTTTCGCACGTACAGTTGAGCTTATGTTTATCTGTGGCCTTGTATGAAAAAATGGAATGTGGTGACCCAGCAAGACAGGAACATATAGACCACCTTCACCAGCCCCCGTGCGATGTCGGTCTTCAACAAACTTTGCTTATACTGCCAGAAAGGAAACAAGTCAGTAAAATGAATTTCTCTTGATGTGATCATGCTACAAAAAGTAATGTTGAAAAAAACAGTTTAATGGGAAAGAAAAAATTGCTGAATTTTCATAAAAATTACCAGTTAATATAAAAATTAAAGTTGCACTGGGAGCATTGATTCAATGTTTTATATGGCAGAAGAAGGTTATATTAGAAGCTCCGTTACAAGAGCATAAAATTCATGGCGAGATTGGCTCGCTGCCAGCGGAATCTTGTCCTTTATTCAATTACACAATACTATCTTCAATAATGTAAGCATTTAGCTATATGGAGCAGTCTTAATGTACACTGAGGACTAAGCATAGTTAGATCATTATCTCTGTAATGAAGAAAGAGCATCCACAAATACATTTTTAATCAGTTTATAATTGTTACTGTGCACAATATGATATTTATAGACAACAAAGAGCAGGGGGTAAATGTATGAACATGCGAGTTCTTCAACACCCGCGTGTTCAGCGTGTGGGGCAATTTAAATTTAAAGGGAAACTTCCCTTTACAATGCACCGCCGCTTGAAATTTAATCGCCGAACACGCTGAACACGCGGGTGTTGAAGAACCCGCATGTTCATACATTTACCCCAGAACTTAAACGTTACAACAGTTTGTGGACAGTGGATGCAAATGTACTTTTCACCTACAATAAAAATGTCCACGGCTGTATATTTTTCCCTCAAATGTGTGTAATAGGCTCATAGGGCTGATTCGTTAAGGAATGTAGACAAGAATTTGAGTAAGTTTTCTTACTTAAGTTTTCTGGACAAAACCATGTTGCAATGCAAGGGGTGTAAATTGGTTTATTATTTTGCACATAAGTTAAATACTAGCTGTTTTTTCATATAGCACACAAAAATCAACTTTAAATTTCAGTGTGCAAATAAGCTATCAATTATTTGTGTGCTACATGAAAAAACAGTCAGTATTTAACTTATGTGCAAAACAGAATACTAATTTATACCCCTTGCATTGTAACATGGTTTTATCCAGAAAACTTACTGAATATCTTACCTAAGTTCCTTAATGAATCAGGCCCATAGTATTTATAAATATAATCCCTACCAAATCATAAATAATTGTTTAGATACTCTGTCCATTAGAGTGTATCTAACAGGATACTGAATTTACACTGCCTGCATCTACAGGGGTCTAAGGGTATACAGTATTCTGTACATGCCAGTCCCCCCTGGACATCAACCCAATGTCAGCAGTTTAAAAACACTACCGGGAGTGGCAATTGAGAGTGTCTCCAACAATTAACGATAGCGTTGGGATTATATTAAGAAAATAGGCTCCTTTATCTGTTATACTAGTTTAGAGAGGAAAAAAGTCCAAAACTGTGTACTATTCCTCTGAAAGACAATGCTATTTCACAGTCCGTGGGATCAGCATACATGTGGTCTTTCAGATGTTACCCAAATAAAATGTCATCCAAAGTTGGACCCATATGGTGGATGGCTGTATCTGTATCCAATTTGGCCTTTTGCATGGGTGCCATGGTTAGGCCAAATGTCTGAAAACTGAGGGGTTCCCTTGGTGCAACTGGTCGATGACTGCGGTCACTGGCCAACTGCTTCATTGTCTGGAATCGATTGAAATCACGATAGATTTCAATTGTTCTCAATCATCTTCGGTGGTCAGTAGAGCACCAGATAGCAGTGACTTTGCTCCAGTTTGGCCTAAGTTGGTCTACAAAGTCACAACATGCGCTAACAGCGATTGGGGTCTATTTATCAAAGGAAGATAAGCCCTAAATCCTGGTGAAATTAGAGTTTTCTCAGGACTTAGGTCTTCTCCCTTATTATCAAAGCCCCAGCTGATAAAGTGTATAGCCGGTGCATATCCATCATCGGGGAGACCTCTGGTGCTTCCCCATCCTAAGTATGGTGAAGCTTATTTAGCAAGGAAAGCAGCGGTACAAGTACCGCCAGTGTCCTCCAGTTACTAATGCCATCTCAGGATGTCATTAGCTGGGCTTGACCACAAGACAAAATGCTTTAATATTAAAATAAATAATTTTTAATGTTTTCAAAAAAATATTATTTTTTTTTATTTTCTTCCAATTATTTTCTTTTTTTAACTGTGTTATTATTATTTTTTTATAGAATCTGGAGCCGGAAGCCCAAGACCAGGCTTCCAGTTCCAATACACATACCCAAGCCCAGTACTGGCGTAGCAAGCAGGAACATGCCTCTTACCTCTGCCATCTAGCATCACGGGCAGCATCGTTCTACTGCCAGGTGAGACATCATCTAATAACTTCCCAAAAAAATGATTTGCTGGCTCTGCGATACACTGCAATAGAAAATCTTGTTATCTGAGAGCTGTTAATAAATAGACCCAATAGTCCGGGGGGGGGGGGGGGGTTATGTATCAGAAAATCACTTATTTGATTTATATGAACTTTCTGGTGCACAAAATTGAGCAACAGGAGTAATTGTTTTCTAGAAATTTGCATACTTATACCTTACAATAGAGTGAAGTACAGAATGTTTAGTTCCTTGTTTATAAATTATAAAGACCTCAATTATCCCATCCAATTACATGGGGCCAATTGGCCAACATAGTGGTTTCATGGTCCCATAAAGACAAGGTTGATACTATTGCATTTTAAATTTCTTGCATAAGTTCTAACCTCTTTTACCTCTGTCCTGGTGCGTCACTTGGCTGTCACCGCATACATTTGTGTTTACTCAACCTCCAAGCGCTGTATTATTAATACTTTGTAGGTCAAAAACATAATATTGACCCTACTTTCAACCTGAACTTAATGATGAGTGATTTTTATTCTGGCATAGTTCTACCTGTTAATTAGTTCACTGATGTACTCACACATGTTGCCATCTACATTGCTTAGTATGTATACTGCACAGACTTGTCAGTTTACACATAATTTGTGTCCATTTTATCATATCTATTATGTATATTGCAGTGAATAACTTTGTAAGTGTAATTTACATTATACAAATAGAAACATGTTCTTTGTAACCCAGATATGTCTTTCAGTGCCTGTAGACATTCACTTGCCTGACATAACTGCAGTAGGTGTGGTTACAGCTTATCAGATTAAACGTCTCAGAACTTGTAACTATTATTATAAAGCCAAAAAATTATTGCTCTTATAAATGCCTGTTTTTCACTCAACTAAATACCACAGTTTTTGTTGTTACAGGTGGTTGTAATATACCTTATAGAGACAGAAATTTACCTCTCTTATAAATGTCTGGTTTTCATTCAATTGAATACCGCAGGATGTGTTGTTACAGGTTATTGTGATCACCTTAAAGAGTCAGAAATTTGTCTCTCTCATTTGCCCGTTTTTAACGGAAATAATTTCCGCTGAAGATATGGTCATAGAACATTGGAATATACATTGGAATATACTTTATAAAGTTTCTGTCCGTTTATATTAAACTCATTATTTCATTGTGATATACTTTAATGAAAACAATGAACCAAAAATCTCTCACTTATAACATTCACGTGTGGACCCATCTTCAAACCATATACATATCATGCTCATGGTGAACAAGACAATGTGTTAGTTAGAGATGCTCACTGAACCCCGTGAACTGGTTTTTGTTTTGGATCTGGATTAGCTTTGTGTTTTGGTTTTGGTTTTGGCAAAACCGCCCTCCTGTGTTTTGGTTTTGGATTTTTTTTGGAAAAATCCTAAAATATGCTAAAATCACATAATTTTGCTCTTTTTTTGTTCCTACATTATTATTAACCTCAATAACACTAATTTCAAGTCATTTGCAGTCAATTTTGAACACCTCAGAGGTCACAATATTATTTTCATACACCTTCGGACAAATACTGCAGCGACCTGGCTGGATGGTAAGCGACAGAGCAATGACACAAACACACGGCAGTTCCTAGCACATCTAGGAAACATTGGCACACAGCAGTGGCAGAAAAGAAATATGGTGCAAGATGGAATTGTCCTTGGGCCCTCCCTCCCACCGCTATGTTGGATCTTAAAAAGCAATCCAAAAATCGCGAGATCCGAGATCCGACGACGTAACGATGACATTTTGCCTCGTTTTCGATTACAAGATCGCGCGAAAGTACCGAGCTGGCTCAGCTCAAAACTCGAATCCCCTAAGTTCGGGTGTGTTCGGTACTCGAGGAACCGAGCCTGAGCATCTCTAGTTTTAGCTTGACCAGAAATTCAAAAGTCTTTGTTCACTCAAATAGACATACTGTATTCTAATCGTGACACTGTATTGCCTTATAAACACTTCTTTTTTTAGTCAAATAAACAGCACAACAGCTGTGGCTCAAATTATGTAATATACTTTATTGTGTGAGATAATTGTCTGTCTTATAAACATTCAAATGCAGTAGGTGTGGTTAAAGATTAATTTAATAGACTTTATTTTAATGGCAAAACTACTTTTCAGTCTTATAAATGCTTCTTTTACAGTCAAAAATATAGTGAACTAGGTGGTAATATTTGTGTGTGCATAATTAATATAAGCAGTATAAGCAAATTTGAGTTATTAACAAGATATATGCAACTAAATAAAATAATATGCAAAGCGTAAAAACAAAAGATAAAATTTAAACAGCAAAAGCTAAAAAAAAACAATGCTTACAAACACCCTCCATGGCTGGACAGGAACTCCCTGTAGAAAAAGCTGTTTTAACGTCTGGTTTGACCAAACCGTGTGCAAAATTCCCAGTTTTGTGATTCGAAATTTGCAAAAAATGATCACAAATATTTAAAGATTCGCTCAATTCTAATTATTACCTGCCAGAAATAAATATTATCTGATCCTTTAAATTGATCTTAATGATCATTTTAGGCTTCTCCACGGTTGTGTTGTTGTAGTTTTCACTGTGAAAATGTATTGTGGTTCACAGTTCTCCTAATTTCCTGGAAATGCTGCATTCAATTCTAACTATATGATATAAATATTGCCTGTGACACAGAGATACTGGAGTATTGTAGTTGGAGAACACTTGAGTGTTCCTGTGTTTTAAGATTACAGACCCACGCCCTGTTCTGGATAATTACAATACAGAATACTAGACGTAACATGTCCTATACTCTATTCTCCTGCACAATCACTTGGTCATTTCATTTCTATACTTAATTAAACGTGAAAGAAAGAGAACTCGACAACCAAAACTAACATCTGTGGATGTTTCAGACTGAATGTTTGTTAAAATGTTTCTCTTTAGAAATGGCACTGAGAAATCCATCATTATTTAATTCAGCTGCCCAGAACACTTCACCACTCAGAAACTCATTCTGTATCCACAAACCCAACCCCTCCGGCAGAGATTAATCTGTCAATGTTCAACTGCAGTATTCCGACAAGGTCAGGGGCATTGTTGGGAGCGCATAGGTTAAGAATGTATCATCTTGTAATTGTTTTGAGTCAGACATTGATATAGATCAATGCGGTTACAAAATATTCTAAAAATGCCCATTAAATTCCTTCTGCTGTAATCACAAGTGCCTTTCTGGCAGGTATTCCCATGTAGTTACAGACTCAGAGCACTGGTTACCATATTGCCTGAGATAACTGTTATTATTTAGAAAGTAAATGGTCCACATAAGAATGATCGACCTGCCTGGCGGCTAATGTATCTCTGTAAATAATAAAGAAATTAATTACTTGCCTGTAAGTTCCATTGCCATATAAAAGCACGATCCTGTGGGCTGATTTCATAAATCAAATCCAAGGTGACTTCTAATATCTGTAATAATTTACTACTGAACAGTAATGATTACTGAAATCATGACAGAAGTCATGAGTGATAATTTTAGACAGTGCTTGGCTGCTCTCCAACTCTTCCTATCCCCATAATATACATGGGCAATGCTGCTTGCACTATTGTTAGGTGCACGCAGTTCTCCATTTTCAAGCAGAACCGTGTGAAGCAGGGGCAGGATCCAGCTACCTCAATTATACAGTGACCCAGGCTTGGAGGGGGGGGGGGGTTTCGTAGTGCCTGGAAACCCCCCTCGGTTTGCCTATGGAGATATATATAGAATTCAGTTTGAGATGTTCACCCTCACTTACATTGCTCTCACTAAGCTTCTCCCCTGTAAATCTCTGACCTCATCATGATATATACCCCAGCCTGACCTCTCCGCTCCCTTTCTGACCTTCGTCACTCATAACCTCCTCCCTCTCCGGTCTCCAGGACTTCTCCCACCGATGGAACTCCACGCCTCGTCCTTTCAGGCTCTCTCCCAACCTGCAATTCTTTACACGCTCCCTCAATACTCACCGACCCTACATCCTATGTCCACTTCCTCTACTTCCCCCGTCCACCACATCCACTCGTGTTCTATCTGTACCTACTGTGGGTAGCTCTCATGGGTAGGGTCCTCTCCACCCTATGTCTCATGTCTGTCCACCTTGTAAGACCCTGATATCATGTTTTAATCTTCATTTTCTGTGCTAGCTCATGACTATCTATGTGTGTGCCATTATGCTTAATTGTATTTATGTATCTGTTATAATAATTATTATATTCATATATGTCTTACCTGTAAGACCATTGTCCACCACTACAGAGTCTATGGTGCCCTAAAATAAAGGATGAGGGTGATATAACGAATATCTAGAGGAGTTGTTTTGTGTTTTAACAGTGAGCTCAGAAGGGGGTTTGTGATCGATATCAGTTCCAAATTTGCACCCATCAATGACAACTTGCTCTTCTTTGTCCATTCATATATTATTCATTTTAGCAAAGTGGTGTTTTTTGCGTTTTTGTTTGTTTTGTCATCTGGCACAATACAACTCCAACAACCGTGTCTATACCCAAAGGCATTTACAGGATTAACAACCTGTCCTCTTAATGAAGAAGAATGGAGTGGAAAGTTAATAATTAATTCACTTTTAGAAAACCCTATGAATGGTAGGAATACCAAGTCCGTGTGATTACTTTACCCAGCAGGCAACAAAGAGTTAAACTACCATTATCTTGTAAGTGCGTAAACTGTGTAATTAAGGAAACCACGATATTTGTTCCTGTTTAAAAATGTGTTTCTGTTTAAATTTGGGCTCTGAAACATCACAGATAATCTGTCATTTGTGTTCTGTGGAATGTTTAGAGCATCAAAGAGATAGGACAAGAAGCGACAATGGTACATTCTAGTTCACACTCTTCTTTTCTTTCTAAGAATGTTCCTAGTGAATCAAAACAGAACAACATTTATTTACGTTGCTCAATAAGTTAAACTTGACCAAAATATGTAACCTCAGTGATGGCAGTCCCCAGTTTTCCATAAATTGCTGGATTTTTCCTGGGGTAGCAGAATTACCAAATTGCAGACACTTAACTTTAAGTGCTCCCCGGTGGCTGAGAGCAGTTTAAGTATCTGTAACAGTGGCTGTTGGTATGTTGGAGCAAGTCCAAGCAAAGATGAAACCTCACTATCTGCCAATGTGACTAGAGGAACATGACTTACAGCAAACACAAAGAACGGATGATGCTTAAAGGGTTAGTAAAGATGAGCAAAATCGATGCAAAATTTAGCGCAGTCCATGTTTTAAAGGGATGTAAAGTTCCAGCTTCACGGTTTTCAAGTTCCACTTCTGTGTCACCATTTCTTGGAAAACTTTACCAAACTGTATTTGTAAATTCACATTATATAGGAATAGAGCTGGGAGGGAAAGAGTCAATTCAATCTGCTGTGTGGAAAACATGTCAAATTCATCGCCATGGATCAAACTGGGCGAACCATCAATCGGGTTTTTTTTACATTTTTGCTCATATTTCCCTGTGATAGACTGCAGGAGGTTGAAAAGGTGCAGATAATTGGACCAATTTCATCATCATCATTTATTTATATTACGCCACTAAGATCCGCAGCTCTGTACAGAGAACTCACTCACATCATTCCCTGCCCCATTGGAGCTTACAGTCTAAATTCCCTAACACACAGACAGACAGAGACTAGGGTCAATTTTGATGGCAGTTAATTAACCTACCAGTATGTTTTTGGAGTGTGGGAGGAAACCGGAGCACCCAGAGGGAACCCACGCAAACATGGGGAGAACATACAAACTCCACACAGTTAAGGTCATGGTCGGGAATTGAACTCATGACCCCAGTGCTGTGAGGCAGAAGTGCTAACCACTGAGCCACCGTGCTGCCTATATGGATGTCTCAGCTAACCCTTTAATGTGCTGCCTCCCCCCTGAGACATCAGAACCCCCATTCCATATCTCCTGAAGCCAGGTCCTGTGGAAAAATAACAATTATCAGTCATGCTTTACACACGAGAGAGTGGACAACGCCTTTATAGGTTCATTCTTCACAGATTCTTCTAACATCCCCATTAACCTGACCACATACCTTGTGGTCCTGACACTCGGCTCGAAGGAGATAGGATCACAAAATTGCGGATGGAAGCTGTCTAAGATCTATATGTTCAGGGATCAGGCTGAATGACCTGATTCATTTCAGCGTTACTGGGGGGCTATTAGTAGGGTATGAAGATGACCCTCCACACAGACCGCTAGTGGTCATCTTCCAACTGCATTTGTCATCATGTCCGATATTGATCCTATCAACTTTTATGGGATCATTATCAAACATCAATGTCATTTACTGGCCGCTCTTGTGATGATACGAGGACAGCTGCCTGATATTACAGCATACATGGCTGGTATGTCTGCCCATAATGGACACTGAGATGTAATTCAAAGTCTTTGGAAATAAAACATATGGTACAGTACTTGGGGTATATTTACTAAACTGCGGGTTTGAAAAAGTGGAGATGCTGCCTATAGCAACCAATCAGATTCTAGCTGTCATTTTGTATATTGTACTTAATAAATGATAGCTAGAGTCTGATTGGTTGCTATAGGCAACATCTCCACTTTTTCAAACCTGCAGTTTAGTAAATATACCCCATAGTTTTTGGGGTAGATTTATCCAATCTTCTAAAAATAGGAAATGTAGAGGTGTTGCCCATAGCAACCAATCAAATTCTATCTATCATATAAGTAGTGCATCCAATAAAATGATAGCTAGAATCTGATTGGTTGCTATGGGCAACACCTCCACTTTTCCTTTTTGAGATATCTACCCCTTTGTGTGTATAAGTGAAACACAATTGCAGTGAAACAGATGGAACCTTGAGAACAGGCTGCGATTTTCATAGGTAAAATCCCTAAAGTATCTTGCTGGGGACTTGTATTACAGCTTTGCTGTTTTGTTTCTATTTTAATCACAGAGACTAAACTACTATTGTGATTATTGTGTGCTGCCTTTCTGTATTACATAGAACATCAAAAAGCAACTTCTAAAGGCAGAGCTAAACAGAAAATGCAAATTGACTTGTTTAAACTTATCAGAAAAGAAGTATTTTGAGAAAAGCAGTGACTTTGGGGGCAGCATTTTCCTGTCTGCACATCCATACTGGTTGATAACAGTGGAAAATAGCTTGCACTGAGAAACTTCTGCAACATTGGCAAGCAGAACACAAGCAAATAAATATCTGTCTTTCTCTTTATTATGTTTTTTTTTGTTAATTATCTTTTATATTATTCTGTGCACTTTTTTTTAAACAAGATTCATCTGCGTCTGATTCCATATTTCCTTGATGATTTAGTGCTCAGCAGAGAGGTTTATTTCTTCCAGGTGCTAAAATTACAACTTAATTATGCAACTTAAAGTCCAGACTCAGTTAGCAGAAGTTTTTAAGATTTAGTATTTGGTGCATGGCAAATTTTATTATCTAATTACTGAAGCACGGGGTGAAATGAGCTATATCACCCAGTAAAGTTTATCTCACAATACATGTGTCAAAAGCGTACATCTGTGTGGTGCGCGCCGATATTGAAAGACAAATCCCAGCCTGCGTGTTAGTGATTTTCTGCTCCTGTTTAATAGATACGCGGAATTTACAGCAGAAGGAGAACTGGGCTGAACAAGTCTGCAAAGCTCCGATGATAATACAATTTCAAGACCCCTGGGCTGCCAGGAAAACTGTTGAAAGAAGGAGTTGAATTACTGCTCTGTGTGGGTGAAAACATTGTTCATAAAAGAATATAGGCTGAGATTTCTGTTCCACACCACTGATCGCTGTGAATACTGTTTTAACTGAATGTGATACTAGAAGCCGGGCTGCAGGTCTATGTATTGGGCAGTGCAGTTGTAACCACAGCAAGTAGCGCCTAACATCATATTCTTAAAAACAAGCTTGCAGTCTCCTGATTAACAGAACTACTGAGCAGAAGTTGGTGGGTTTGCACACAAAGGCATAATCATTTATGTCAAACCAAGAACCAATGACCAATTTACATATTTTTCTTGGCTAAGAGAGCTTTTGAATTATATTAGCTTTTGGTAAATAAGACCTATGGAATATCTTTTTGCTGTTGTTCGTGACAGAGGAAGGGTGGGAGTACTCAATTTACTTTTACTTACATTATATGCACATTTGGCCAGCACAGTGGCCTAGTGGTTAGCATTTCTGCCTCACAGCGCTGGGGTCATGAGTTCGATTTCCGACCATGGCCTTATCTGTGTGGAGTTTGTATGTTCTCCCCGTGTTTGCGTGGGTTTCCTCCGGGTGCTCCGGTTTCCTCCCACACTCCCAAAACATACTGGTAGGTTAATTGGCTGCTATCAAAATTGACCCTATTCTCTCTCTCTCTCTTTCTGTGTCTGTGTGTGTCTATATTAGGGAATTTAGACTGTAAGCTCCAATGGGGCAGGGACTGATATGAATGAGTTTTCTGTACAGCGCTGCAGTATTAGTGGCGCTATATAAATAAATTGTGATGATGATGATTATAGCTGCTTTGGGGGTTGAGTTGTACTTTAAGTAATCAGACAACTGAAAATATCTCCATACTTTTGTTTTGATATAAATTATGAAGTCATCAAACTATACATTCAGTTCTTACAGCGACCACACTGAGCCAGTAGTAATAAGAAGATTTGAAGCAACTCACGGGAACAAATGCGCTCCATCTGTGCGGCACATTCTTCTGGATACGCTATCATTGGGTAAACTCAGACATCCAAGAGCAGAGCGTCTTCACTCCAGTCCTCACTCATCCCCAACAGCGCATGTTTTCAGGATTTCTTTAATCATGCACAGGTGGCTTTTTTTACTTGGCTGGGTCAGTAATTATTCTACCTGATCCACAGACAGAAATCCTCAAAACATGAGCTATTAGGGGTGTGAGGACAGGAGTTAAGAAACACTGTCCTAAAGCGACAACAATTTGTGTTGCCTTAAGTACTGAATGAGCGCCCCCATTATTTCACTCCTTTAGAGATTTGCTTAATCTCGCCACCCCTGTATTGAGCGCTGCCACCCCGAGGATTTAACATCCCTTCTTCATTGGCTGACATTAAAGAAGAGGTTGAGAGCTTAATAATTTAAATTAACTTGAGTGTGCCCTGGACACTTCATAACTTCCTGGTGATGCTCAGGGGCACCAAGAGGTGGGTGAGGGTGGTACAAAGTACCGGGGCTTGGACCTACCTGGGTGCCCTGGTCTGTCTGTGTAGTGGGAGGAGCCACCAACCTGGTGGGGTCGCGCCCCCTTTGGTGGCAATGGAAGGGCAACAAGAATTTTGTGTACTGGGGTCCGAAATTCCTCTTGGTGTCTCTGGTAATGCTTCTGTGGTCCCTACGTGTCAGTGAGTGCCCACTCCCAACCATACTTGCCTACTCTACCGAAATGCTCGGAAGTCCCCCGTAGATCTACCTGCCCCTCGGGAGGGCAGACCTTTCACCTGGGAGCAGGATTTGTAGGAAGATTCTACCAGCCCTGTTTATATGGTAGGCTGTAGAGTTCATTGTTTCCTTAACTAGAATTCAGAGCATGATACTGTTAAGATAGATAACACCTACAGTAAATACATTTTCACCCCCATTGAGGCTCATCAGTGCAGGACATTTGGGGGCTCATTTACAGTTAAGAAAAATAAAGGCGCAAGTTTGCACCTTGGCAAAACCATGTTGCACTGCAGGGGGAGGAGCATATAAAATGTGCGGATAGGTTTAGAGTTGGGAGGGGGCATGTCCTAGCTCGACTCTAAATTGCAGTGTAAAATTAAAGGCTGCCCAGTATTTGTGTGCTATATGCAGAAATAAATAAATGGTTTTGTACAACTTATATTGCAAAATAGTTTGTCAAGGAGCAAATCTGCTTTTTTTTTTTTTTTGCATTGTTTCGAATTCTAATTCTAAACAGGCTCCTGAAGTTTTACTGCAGAAGTCACAGAGTATAAAATTAAAACAAAAATAAATTTCATTATTTTATTACTCTAAGAGTTTCAGTATTTCAAGATGACACAAGCAATTACTAAGATTATAATGTCTCAGTTCTTAGTTCTTACCCAATACTTTAGATGATTCAATATTTAAAGGGCAGGTAAAGACTTGAAGGGGTAAAGACATTGTTAGGCAATGATGACTATAAATTAAGAAACATAATTATAGGTCTATTGTGCAATTGTAACAAGACTAACAACTAATTGCACTCTGAAGTTTTACTTGATAGAAGTTTGAAAGATTTGTGATAATTACTTTGTAGCCCTCATGCACAAAAATGTCGATGGGCGGATAAATAATGACGTTACCATAAGGCAGTAATGTGATTTCCCTGTCACTGACAGATTAGGGTTCTGGCCATTTATCATTTAAAATAGTTTTATCTGCTAAGGAATAATTTGTCACAGAACCACCAGTTGTATAGATTAGGGGCTAGATTTACTAAGCTGCGGGTTTGAAAAAGTGGGGATGTTGCCTATAGCAACCAATCAGATTCTAGCTGTCATTTTGTAGAATGTACTAAATAAATGAAAGCTAGAATCTAATTGGTTGCTATAGGCAACATCCTCACTTTTTCAAACACGCAGTTTAGTAAATCTAGCCCTAGGTTTCATTTGGGAGCCGTGTTTTGTTTTGGAATGTTGGATATAATTTAGCTTTTCTCATGTAATATTAATACACAAAAGAACAACGTGATGAATAGACCTAATGGGTCTCACTCATCATCATCATCATCATCAACATTTATTTATATAGCACCAGCAGATTCCGTAGCGCTTTACAATTGGGAACAAACATTAATAAGACAATACTGGGTAATACATACAGACAGAGAGGTAAGAGAACCTTGCTCGAAAGCTTACAATCTATATGACAATGGGAGTTAGAAACACAAGGGCATGTGCTACATCATATTGCACAATGGACCAGCCAGACTGCAGAGGTAAAAGTACTGAGTGGGCTATATGTGTACCAATGTTGGTCAGAGGGTTGTTGTCTTGCGTTAGCTGTGTAGAGGGTGGTAATAGGGTAATCTAGGGAAATTAAGATGATGGTTGAGGAATATCATAACCTTGTCTGAAGAGGTGGGTTTTCAGTGAACGCTTGAAGGTTTGAAGACTAGAGGAAAGTCTTACTGTGCATGGGAGGGAATTCCACAAAGTAGGTGCAGCCCAGAAAAAATCCTGTAACCGAGAATGGGAGGATGTGATGAGAGTGGAGGAGAGACGTAGATCTTGTGCAGAACGGAGGTGTCAAGTAGTGAGATATTTCGAGACAAGTGAGGAAATGTATGTCGGTGCAGTTTTGTTGATGGCCTTGTATGTTAGTAGAAGAATTTTATATTGGATTCGTTGAAATACAGGCAGCCAATGTAGAGACTGACAGAGTGGCTCAGCAGAGGAATAACGGTTTGTAAGGAAAATCAGTCTAGCCGCTGCGTGCAAAATAGATTGTAGGGGTTCAAGTCTGACTTTGGGAAGACCAGTAAGGAGGGAATTGCAATAGTCGATGCAGGAGATGATGAGTGCATGAATTAATGTTTTTGCGGTGTCTTGTGTTAGATATGTGCGTATTCTGGAAATGTTCTTTAGGTGTATGTAACATGATTTAGATATAAAGTTGATGTGGGGAATAAACGACAGTTGTGAATCAAGGATTACACCTAGGCAACGAGCTTGCGGGGTGGGATTTATGGTCATGTTATCGACAGAAATAGAAATGTCAGGCAGGAAGCGTCTGTTTTTGGGTGGGAAAATTATTAATTCAGTTTTTAAAAGATTGAGTTTGAATTGGCGAGAAGACATCCAAGATGAAATGGCAGAAAGACAGTCAGTAACGCGAGACAACACAGATGGTGAAAGATCAGGAGAGGATAGATAAATTTGTGTATCATCCGCATAGAGATGATACTGAAATCCAAAGGAGCTTATTAGTTTTCCAAGAGAAGAACTCCAACTGATAAAGGAAGCGGAGCAGAGGTGGATCCAGAGAAATTAACACTGAAAGAGCGATTAGATAGGTAGGACTCAGACATGAATGTGTTTCATATGGGTACCGGCTCGTAGGAGTTTTAAAGTAGAGTCACTTACTTAAACGATAAAGTAAATATATTAAAGGACAGTAAAGGAAAGCAAGAAAGAGGATTGATCAGCGGACTAAGATGGTAGCGTCTGAGGGGGTGGAAAACGATTTATGCGGACTGAGGAGGTTATGCCAATGGTCCTGAATTAGGAGGGACATCCCTATTCACTGATCGCAAAAGTAGTGGGACTTGACAGGAAAGTGGGTGGATATTTGCACAAATTTCCCCGTTGGGGCATGGGGCTTGATTTGTCCCGTTTTTGGGATTCTTCATGTTAGGAGATATTTGTTATGTGCTAAGTGTGGATAAGGCAGGGGCAGACCTAGACTTTATGTTTAGGAGGGGCGATTTTGCATAATCATGCCCCTCCTTTACTCTGATTGGCTGGCCCGCGTTAAACCCTGCCTTCCGCTCGTGATTGGTCCCTCCCCCTCCCGGTTTGTTTGGTGGCTGGAACCACTCTGGTTGGGCCGCATTTTGCCCCGCCTTCCACTCAATATTAGCCCCGTCCCCTCCCGTTTTGATCGGCGTCTGGGACCTAGCTTTCTGATGCTAGAGGTGGCGAATGCCCCGATTGCCCCCCTCCGGGATCCGCCACTGGGATAAGGGGGTCTATGCAGAGTGGACATTGGCCAGTTTTTCTAGCGTATATTGCGTGAAATCACTCTGCGCATGCCAAGGAAGTGATCGCATGCGCCTGTACAGATGCAGGTCTGGGACTTACACCCTCCTAAAACTGGAGAGGTGGGATGGGGGAGGGAGCATGCAAACCTAGGCTGACTGCAGTAAGCGTAGCTCATGCAGAAACTCATATATATACCTGTTATAAGACAGAGGCAAACACTCGCTGATGAAGATTACGTGGCGCAAACCGATGCTGATGTAGAACCGCGTACCGAGAAACGGGCATAGGTGGAAAGACGCTACGTAATTTACCGCCATTTTGCCACCACTTCTGCATCGGCCTCTAGGTGCACAAGTCTGCCTAGTATTACAATGAAGTGACAACAGGATTATTTAAATGACATGAAAGGGTGGATAGGGAGAATTCACAGGGGGCGTTCAGCCTTTAGCACTTGAATTGTCCTCCGCTTCTGTGGTGCCAGAGATCGGACCTCATCCCTAAACTTATAATAAGAGAGTGCGTCACCAGGCGCCTCTTCCACCAATGGAATAAAATATTGACAGTAAATACAAGGGCGGCACATGATAAAGACCTGGGGGTAAATGTATCAAGCTGAGAGTTTCCGGCGGGTTCAAAAAGTGGAGATGTTGCCTATAGCAGCCAATCAGATTCTAGCTGTCATTTTGTAGAATGTACTAAATAAATGATAGCTAGAATCTGATTGGTTGCTATAGGCAACATCTCCACTTTTCAAACCCGCCGGAAACTCTCGGCTTGATACATTTACCCCCTGATGTCCCCTCAATCTAATGATTAATATAAGATATAAAACCAAGCAGTATTGTAGAATAAAAGCAGAAAAGCCGACATGGTCCTGAAGGGCTAGTAGGAAGGATTTTGATGTTTTTACTGTTTTCAACAAGTGCATTTTCCTGAGCATCAGACAACCCACAAAACTTGGTTCATATTTTGCTATGTGTCCCGGTAAATGCCTAACTTCTCGGTAGGAGTTACTTTTGGCTTTTGTTAATAAGTAACCTCATTATTATTGTACTTTATTGAAATTGTGAAACTTGCAATTATCTCAACGTATTATTCCAAAGATAAAAACATGGAAGAATCTGATGAAATATCCTCGAAGTCCCCGTCCAATGGTGAATAGGTCACAGACCTCCTTTAGTTACGTGTCATACATTCAAATGCTTGAAATTCTAGTTAAAGTGATTCGTGGTTTTGTTGTTCAATGAAATGTTTTTGTGAGATAACGTGTTTTTTTTCCTCCAATCAAAACAATTTCTTTCCTGTGTTCCAGATAAAATCATTTTACAGAGCAACGGGTGTGAGGCCGGATCTTGTCAGTACTCCATGAAGAGGTGTTGGTACAGGCATAATTATCATTAACCACTAATTAGCATACTGTAAATATCAATCAAGGGATTACATAAAAGGTAGGTGAATTGAGGACTTCCTGTGTTCTTATTTTAAATGCAACCAGTTTTAACATGTCACCATAACTGGTTCTCCAAACGTATTCTGGTATATCAAAACATTTCTCTTCCCCATTATCCACTTAACCATCTATCTCTTCTTTAATCGATCCAAAAGGCTGCCCATGGCCCACTTCGAGCCCCCTGCCTTTCCTGGCTGGGATCCGCCACTGAGGTCCGGAATCAAGTCTAAGTTACCAGAGAAGTCTGAGATAATTGGATAAGAGCAGATGGTAGCCAGGAAAGGCAGGGGGCTCGAAGTGGGCCATGGGCAGCCTTGTGCTGCCCCTTCAGCAGCACAAGTCCTTTAAATTTGTATCCAAGACGACGATCAAAACGGGCGGAGGTGGTGTGGCCAATCGCGGGTGGTGGGCCAATCAGAATAAAGGAGGGGCGTGGTTATGCAAAATTGCCCCCCCCCAAAAAAAAAAAAAATTACGTCTAGGTCCACCCTCCGGTCGGGGAGATAACTTTGTGGAGATCTATGTTATCGCCCCATGTTTATCAGGGATTTTTCACCCACGATAGAGTTTTTTTTCCTTTCATCCGATACATCAAAGTGTTAGCGGCTGTAATAATACCCTGGTATGGACCCTGGCTCATTAAGAGCCGTTGATTTTGCATGTTGAAGCAAATTTAACAATATTCTTGATGGAACCTTTTGTAGATGTATAAAGGTTTGTAAATATTTTTTTAATTTTTTTTTATAAATACATTTTATATATTTTTAAACTTATTAAAAAATAAGTGAAACTCAAATCCAAAAGCTGGCAAAACTAGCCCGCGCCTGCGCACATCTGCATCGCTGGGCCCGGCAAAGTGGTCATTTAACCCTTACCACTCCGAGATAGTATTTCCGTGGCAGCTGATTGGCGATAACTGTTCTTTTAAGCGTCGTGATAATCAGTGAGAAAAAAAAAAATCAGTCTTATGGCTGTGTTCTGGATCCTAATGTTAAGAGACCCCTATATCCCAAAAATCATAACATTTACTTTTTAAAATGCACTAAAATAAAAACCGACCAACATCAATCCTAAGGGATATCATACTTGTCAACTTCAGGAAGTTGGCGTCCGGGAGATGTAGGGGGGAGCAAATGCGGCATTTTACAGCAGGGGGCGGAGCCAAAATGCAGCGATTCCCTGAGAAACACGTTATTTTGGCTCTAATTCTGCCCACTTCACTAGGAAGTGGGCAGATGCGGGAGACTTTCCTACTCTCCCGGGAGTCCGGGAGACCTACCTGGACAAGTGACTGCACGGATATGCAGAGAGGTAACCAGTTACAACCTGTATATATGGATAAGGATACTGCTCGGTATACACAACCTGCATAAGACTGTTGTACAACCTGACTGCTGCTGCAGCCATTAACCCTGTGAGTACCTGCATTGCTATTTCCAGGGTTCAATAAACCAACAAATTGGTTAAATTTAAACGTCGGTGGACTAGCATCAATATCCAACACCGCTGACACCTTACAGACACCAAAGGTTCTGCCAATAATTCTTGCACATGACTGTTTACGTACTGATAGTAGTCAGTGACTTGTAGTGCGGGACAGACTTTCACAAATATATGGCAGAGAGAACAACTTCAGAGAAATGTTTTGCTTAGACAAAGCTGTTGTGACATTTTATTGCAAAATTAAGACAATACCATGCCACAAGCTAAAATATCATCAGGAGGATCTATATCAGAAAAATCTATTTTTTTATTCAACCTATGAAAACAGCGCATTTATCATTTACAGATGTAAGCTCATGAAAATATGCAATATATATTATAAAGGTTAAAATACATACTGTGATTTAAACAAGGGACAATAACAGATTCGCCTAGCTGAGAAATTTGTGATGTACTTTAGTCTACTTGGCAGGGTAATTAGTTTAGTCACTGCATGGGCTCATCACAGTAAATTGCAATGGAAAGCCAGAAACGCGTTGGGTCATTGTACTGGACAGTGTAATAGCAGAGGACAGGTGATAAAGGACATTAAAGTATATTTGCCGTTTTACTTGAAGCAAGAACTAAAGCAGAATGGGTAAATTAAGTATTCAAGACAGATTCAAATTGTACTTGGCACTGTTCCTCAATCTCTTGAACGCTTCAAAATTCACTGGTGACCCTGCTCGGATCTCCCATAATTGTGAAAAGAAAAAAAATGAGACATCCTTTTGACCTGAATATGAGATAATACTATCCAACCCTAACATCTTTATAGGTCTCCAAGAAGGTGAAACAGTTATTGGAACCTCTTCCAAAGTACTTTAAATTATGGGAAAATAATTATGCGAGTTAATGATTTTGGGCGGAAATAAAGACTGTTTGGGGAAGACCGGATACGTGGGCACCCTAAACATGGTGTAAAGAGGTGACTTTAATCAATTTCAAATCCATGTTTGGAAAAATAAAAGCAGACTGCTAACATGACCTCTCCCAGAATACTCTTCCTTTTGAAGTTACCTGGGCTGAATTCATTCATTCAAGGAAAGGATGTCTCCTTTAAACATTGGTTTTGCTCAAGTATTTTCAATAGGAAAACAAGTGTATTTTCACCTATACCTTCTGTAACACGTATGAACGTTCTCATGAACTTCTACCCTCAGTTACCACCGAAAGACGGATATTTACAAACATTGTTTTTTTAAAGGTGCAAATTTTCACTAAAACAACAGCAACCAATCAGATGTTTCCTTGTATTGCTTAACTTGCACTGGACAGATAAAAGCTCATTTCTGATTGGTTACTATGGTTTTTAGTCAGATTTGCCCCTTTGATGAATGTTGTAAAATAAATAACCATCATTGACTTTAAGTGCTGTATAAAAGAAAACATATGAGGGTGTAGATTTACTAAAGCTTCTGAAAAGCAAAAGTGAAGGTGTTGCCCATAGCAACCAATCAGATTCTATCTATCATTTTCTAGACTGTACAAGATACATGATAGCTAAAATCTGATTGGTTGCTATGGGCAACACCTCCACTTTTGCTTTTTAGAGGGGGGTTAGTAAATCTGCCCCTAGGTCTCATTCATTTAAGGCATAAGAGAAAGTGTGTGTGCGATAGATAAGAAGGATCTAAGAGTTAAGGTTTTACAAATGTGCTGATTATGACAGATAATGCATTCTGCTGATCTAAACTTGTTTTTGCAAGAACTTATCAGACAATAACTTATATAACTACATTTGTATCTAAACTCATGATTTTCTTTATGTAACCATAACAGCACAATAACATGTTGTTCTGTCCCCAATTACAATACTTTGAGATTTTCTGTCCTTGCAACTAGATTCCTATATAAACTAAAAGCCAGTTGTCAGCGCTTGTGCTCCCCACGGCATAACTGTTTGTGTCTGGTATTATGAAAACATAATGGATTCGTTTATTTTTTGATCATGTACAGTAAAAGCAGGTACACGGTGTTGCTCTATAATTAGAGGTGGATCCAGCCACAGATACACCTGTAAGGGCTAAAAGCATACTTACCAACTTTATGGAGTTGTCTTTCGGGAGCCTGCCAGGGGAGGTGGGCGTGAGGGGGCGGGGCGCCAAAATCACGTCATTTTGGCTGGGGGATGCTGCAAACTCAGGAAGGGGGATTGGGGGGGGGGGTGAACAGTGTGTGGCACTACCCCCTGCAAAATGCAACAACCAGCACGATGCCAGGTTGGATCAATCGCCCTATAGCAGGCTTAGCTAACCCGTGGCACTCCAGGTGTTGTGAAACTACAAGTCCCAGCATACCCTTCCAGCAACAAGCTGCTATATATTGGCAAAGCATGCTGGGGCTTGTAGTTTCACAATTCCTGGGGCCTGATTCATTAAGGAACTTAAATTAAGAAGTTTCTTATTTAAGTCTCCTGGACAAAATCATGTTACAATGCAAGGGGTGCAAACTAGTTTTCTGTTTTGCACATAAGTTAAATACTGACTGTTTTTTCATGCAGCACACAAATATCAACTTTACATTTCAGTGTTCAAATAAGCTATCAAGTATTTGTGTGCTACATGAAAAAACAGTCAGTATTTAACTTATGTGCAAAACATAAAACTAGTTTCCACCCCTTGCATTGTAACTTGGTTTTGTCTAGCAGACTTAAATAAGAAACTTCTTAATTTAAGTTTCTTAATAAATCAGGCCCCTGGAGTGCCACAGGTTAGCCAAGCCTGCCCTATAACATGGAAACCCGCAGGGTGGAGTCCCCCTGTCATAATGTGATATAGCCCCATTCCAGTTTAGCATCCTTGAGATAATAAACAGTTAAATGTAAGAAATCAGTATTTCTGTATGTGCATCTACTCCTACCTCCCAAGTCCCCTGCAGCCGGACATGGGGTGTGGCTACATCGATAAGGGCGTGGTCACAACCCTGTGGGGACGTGGTTCACACCCTCAAGGGGTTAACTAGCTCTGTAAAGGGCTAGTCATATTTTTAAAAGCAAAAGATACAGACTTATCTCTTCCATGAGCTTACATTACAGATAAGAGCTTATCCATTACATCCCTCTGTGAAATATTCAAATTGGGATTTAGGTTAACTTGGCTTTTAGCAAAATCTTTTGTTAAGAGATTTGTAGATGAATCCTTAAAAGAGGATTAGGTGCATCTTAGGTTAGGTACACACTCAAGAAATTTCCGACCGACGTGTTATCTCAAACGATTGAACCTACGACTGAAGGTCCGATCAGTCTGATGATTCATCCATACACACTGACATGATTTACCTTCAGATCTATGCTCTTCACCTGGTCCTTCATCTGGTCCTCTAGTCTTCAGAGAATGACAGCACAATATTCATTCATTCATTCTTGTCACATTGTCACACTGATTAAAACCGCCTTGTTATAGCTATCCACATGTCCTAACGAATCGCCTTAGATTCATTTATTTAGATTCTCCCATGACTGTGAAAATGGCTGACCCTTCACAATATTAAAGTAATAAGTGTAACGGCACAGCATTCGATTCTAATAGTCTAGTTTAGAAGTAGACTACACCAAATGAGCTCACCCTCTGACATTAGGTGTTAGGGACATTGACATTTCTCTGAAGTGACAATACCGGGAAATGAATCCAATTCTGTAGCACGTTTCCATCCTACAGTTTCTCTACATTTACTAATACTGTCTAATAAGACTGACTAGCAAGGCTTCCACATTGTACACTAATTTATTCTGCCGTAAAAAACACTTTCAGATATTGCTTCCATTATTGCAAATACGTGTTTGAATTTTTATTACCAGTGCTATTTAAATATTCAATTTTCCTCAACCAAAATATTTAATTCCAGCCTTATGCATTTTTTTCTTTCGTGGCCGCTTCTTGCGATTTGGTTCTTCATATATGTTATGTCTATTTCCTATTCTTCACATGAATTAATTGTCACTTCTTGATATTTCTCAGTGGAGCCCAGGGGGTAAATGTATCAAGCTGAGAGTTTTCCAGCGGGTTTGAATAGTGGAGATGTTGCCTATAGCATCCAATCAAATTCTAGCTGTCATTTTGTAGAATGTACTAAATAAATGATAACTAGAATGTGATTGGTTTTTCAAATCCGCCGAAAAACTCTCAGCTTGATACATTTACCCCCAGGTGTTAAGAAAAACACAACAGACATGAAGAGAAACTGGTGCACAGAAAATATGCGGTGTTGCCCATAGCAACCAGATTCTGAGTCAGTGATTGGCAATCTAACACACACTTTGGGTGCCTCCCGGTGCGATCCTCTAACCTTCAAAAGGGCCGCGCATTACCAATAACCTCAGTAATAGACATAATTATCTGATATATTTTTCATTAGCACCAGTGTTTATAAATGTTGTCCAAGTATATAAGCTTTTAAGAGTCCTGAGATACACATGTTGTTACTTCAGTCTCTTTGAAATTCTCAGTGACACAAAAATAAGTTATCCTGAGCAGTACTGTGCTGTCTGTAGCTACCTTAGAATGGTTCCAGCGGTGGGATGCTGAGAATAAAAGTACCAGAGCTATGCCAGTCATTCATGTCAGCACCCTACAGCACACCACAGTCATTCATGTCAGCACCCTACAGCACACCACAGTCATTCATGTCAGCACCCTACAGCACACCACCGTCATTCATGTCAGCACCCTACAGCACACCACAGTCATTCATGTCAGCACCCTACAGCACACCACAGTCATTCATGTCAGCACCCTACAGCACACCACAGTCATTCATGTCAGCACCCTACAGCACACCACAGTCATTCATGTCAGCACCCTACAGCACACCACAGTCATTCATGTCAGCACCCTACAGCACACCACAGTCATTCATGTCAGCACCCTACAGCACACCACAGTCATTCATGTCAGCACCCTACAGCACACCACAGTCATTTTAGAGAAAATAGCAGAATGGGACATCCAAAATATGTGTTGTGTATATGCTAATGAGTGACTGTGGTTTATTTGAGTAATATGTAAATGATGATGCAGAAATTGTTCATAGGTTAAATAACATAAAAGTGTAATTACTCTCTGTAACATCATAACTACAAAATGCAGAGGGGTGGGGGGGGTTTCACAGTAGTAACTTCAAAAAGTCAAAATTACAAAAGGTTACACTTGTATTTACAATAACATAACTTACAAATCACAGAGTCACACAATATCACATGCTTCAATAAGTAAAATAAAGCAAAACTTGCAGACACTTCCAATTGCTTTTACCTGTTATTTTGAAAACAGACATTACTTAAAAGTAGAGATGCTCAGGCTCGGTTCTACGAGAACCGAGTTCACCCGAACTTAGCAGATCCAAGTACCGAGCCGGCACCCTCGGAATTGAAAATGAGGCAAAACCTCATTGTTACGTTGTCGGATCTCGCGAGTTTTTGATTCTAATAGTACGCACTCCACGACGATCCAGCGCCATTTCACAAAGAGACACAGAAGGGGGAGCACGGTTCTTGGCAGTCTCTAGTGCAGTTGGGCAGCGTCATAGCTAGAAAAGAAAGAGAAGGGGTAGCAGTGTTCTCTAAAGTTTCCAGTGACATTCAACTGAGTTATAGCTCACACAGAAACAGAAGAGCACCATTGCTAATTGTCATTGCTGAAATAGATACAATAGGGCTGGAAGTCTTGTACTAAATCTGCAGTCACATTGTACTGTGTTATCTAACTAACACACAATCAGGACAGCTCCATTGCTAATTGTCATTGCTGAAATATAAATAATAGGACTGACAGTGTTCTTTAAAATCTGCAGTTACATTGTATTGTGCCATAGCTCACCCAGAAATAGTAGAGGTGGCAGTGTTTAGTGCTGAAACAGAAATTCAAATAATAGGGCTGGCAGTGTTCTTAAAAGTCTCCAGTGATATTCTACTGTGCCATAGCTCATACAGAAACAGGAGGGGTGGCAGTGTCCTTGTCACTGTCCAGACTTCAGTCACATTGTTGTCACTCTCCAGTCTCAGTCATGACTTTATTATTATTATTATTAATTTTTATTTATAAGGCGCCACAAGGTGTCCGTAGCGCCGTATAGGGACAAACAAATTACAATACAATGGGAGACAGCACAGTACAGTAAATAGTAAGCACAGTAACTCAATAAGCTCAATGCACAGCTAGAGAGGGCGGGGAAGGGGGAGGGAGGATCCGCAAACGACTCGGCCTAAGTAGGAGGGCGCGGAAGACAGGGAGACCCCCAGGGGGGAGGAGGGAGCGAGAGTGGACGTGGGGTGGAGGACCCTCGAGGAGGAGGGCTAAGTAGCTGGAGAGCAGAGTTAGAAGTGGTGGAAACAGGAGGAGAGATGGCCCTGCTCAGAGGAGCGTACAATCTAAGGGATGATATAATGATGATACTTATCGCTCTATTTCATGTGCTAAAGTCTATGTTCAAGTGCATAGTGGTTTTAAGGCAGGGAAACAAAAATGTAAATAAAAAGCTTGTACCTTTTTTAAAGAAAAAAAATACGTCTCTAATAAAGGTGAAAGTTTACTGTAGAAAAACATAAAAGTGCCAACATGGCATTCTACTCAAAATATTACCAAGCATACCAGCATCAGCTAGCTCCCTTCTCTCAGCTAGATCTCAGCACCTGCAATCTACACTGTCATCATATTTACCATCATCAGTGTGTACATCATCCTCAAACAATACTAATTCATCCCCGCTGGAATCCACCATCACAGAAGTCTGTGTACTTTGATGTAATTGCCGGTAATGGCCTTCCTCATGGAATTTGTAGTTCATTTTACGGCAGAGTTGTCACGATTTTTGGGCAATTCTTTTACACAAGACCAAATGTCAAAATGTTGTGCAGACTCATCTGTATCACCACTGGGTGTCTTGGGAAAGCTAAGTTTTTTTCCCAGCAGCAATTTCCATAGAAAGTGAAGGAGCAGATGTCATTCTGTCATGTACCACTTGAGTTGTCAAGTTGCTGACCAGGAGCTCATTGCATCTCTTGAGATCTGTTGAAAGAAAGAGAAGACATAGCTCTTAAACCTAGGATCAAGCACAGCTGCCAAAATGTAATAAACCGATTTCAAGATGCTGATAACTCTTGGATCCTGGCGAAGCGAATAAAGTACTTAATCTACAATTCCAACATAATTAGCGGGATTGCTTAGTTTCAATTCCTCCTTCAATTTCTCTAGCTGCTTTTCAAAAAGTGTAATTAGGGGAATCACTTGACTCAAGCTAACAGTGTCTGCACTCTCTTCACAGGTGACTACTTCGAGTGGTTTCAGCATCTTGCACAACACGGAAAGTGTTCTCCACTGCGCTGGACTAAAGTACGTTCTTCCTAAATTCTATTCTTCTTGAAGCTGCTGCATTTTCCTTCATGCTGTTGCAGAATGCCAAAAATTCCCCTAAATTTTTCGGGACACAGACAGTATCTCCTGCATGTCATTGTCATTTTTTAAAAAGTTCTGTACCACCAAGTTGATTATGTGAGCAAAACAGGGAATGTGATGTAATTCCCCCCCGCTTTAATGCTCTAACAATATTGGTGGCGTTATCAGAAATTACATATCCTCAGAAGAGTTCAAGCAGAATAAGCCATGTTGCAATGACATCCTTTAGTTTTTCAAAAAGGTTGTCAGCGGTATTACCTCTGACCTGAGCCTTGTCTTGTCCTTTTGTCGCGGGGGCGGGACCAAAATGACACGATTCACTGCGAATCACGTCATTTTGACGAGTAAGTTGCAGTATGCGGGATACTTGCCTGCGCTCCCGGGAGTCTGGAAGACCTACCAGGATTTCAGGAGTCTCCCGGACATTCCGGGAGAGTTGGTAAGTGTGGTCTTGTCTCTGATAACCACCTCTCACTCCCGCCTACAAGGCTTCTCCCGTGCTGCTCCCAACATATGGAATTCCCTACCACGCTCAATCAGATTTTCCCACAGCCTTCAAATCTTTAGATGCTCTTTGAAAACCCATCTCTATTTTAGAGGTGACCTTATCCTCGATAACATTATTCACACTAATGCACCCTCACAACTGTCCCAATCTCCACTGTGAGCCACACTCGCTCCTCTTGTTTCAGCTGTGCCCTCTTCCCTTTAGAATGTAAGCTCTCTAATGAGCAGGGTCCTCCATACCCATTTTTTTCATGTCTCCATTCCATTTGTCTGCCTTGTCTGTTCTTGTTTTACGTATGTCCTGTTTTATGTATGTCCTTGTCTTCCCTACTGTACAGCGCTGTGGAGAACTGTGGCGCCTTACAAATATATAATAATAATAATATGCCTAAAACATGTGAAGCAGATGATACACAGAGTAGCTGCCTCTGAAAGATTTGGTGTTGTTTGTTAGATGTTGCTGCTGTTCCTGCTGCTGAAGGCCATTTACCAACCCAGTGGGCTGTCACAGTCATATAATCTTTAGTTTTCCCAGTTCCGCTTGTCCCCATAACTGTGGTTAAGTGTACAGTGGGTAGAATCGCATTTTGCAGCCCAATAATTTTCTTTTTTGCAACCTCTTGGTACAGGTGAGGAATTGCTTGTCTAGTAAAATGGTGTCTTATTCCTGCTGCATTAATGATTGATATTGGACACAGATCTAATACTAGTATAGTCGCTATGGTGCCTGTGATCCGATGTGTGACTGGTTGACAGTTCCCATACTTGCTTCCTCTTGCAAACGATTGTTTAACAGTCAATTGTTGTAAACTACTAGTAGTCTTCTTCTTGGTCTGCTTCTGGGTTTAAGATCCACCCCCAGCAGCAGGAGCAGCAGCAGTGGGCTCAAGGATTCTTCTGAGGAGTCTTGGATAGGGCAGGAGTCATCTCGCCTTAGCAACTTGGATGCAGGACTAACTCCGATCACTTTTGAGGATATTGATGATGTGTTGGAGGTGTAGATTGCAGGTGCTGGGATCTAGCTGAGAGAAGGGAGGTAGCTGATGCTGGACTGCCTGTTGTTATTTTTTAGCATAAGTTTCTGATTTTCACAAAAGATTTCCATGAATTTGCTACAAATGGCGTAACATGGATGAGGTTCCTAGATGGTTAAGGTCCCTCCCTCTACTGACTGTGGCTTTACAATGCTACAAATGCTAGACAACTGTTGTCAGGATTTGTGTAAAAATAATTCCACATATAAAGGTGGATTTTTTGGTCTTATGCCCAGGCATGACAATGACCTTCTTCTTATCACTGGCAAGAACTGCTTCCACTGGTGCATGACTTACCACAGTAGAGTTCATTAACAGTACTGTTTGCTTAGGTGCCTGAAGCCCATTGTTAGCTTGTTTTGTGGGGGCCCAAACAAACCAAGCACTTTAGCCATAAAAGTTGCACTCCTTGTCGCTGGAGCACTTACTTTGTTAAACTGTGCATGTCTTTTTCAATATATTACATAAGGGTGGGTGGGTGGGCCCAAGGACAATTCCATCTTGCACCACTTTTCTTTTCTGCCACTGCTGTGTGGCAATGTTTCCTAGATGTGCTATGAACTGCCGTGTGTTTGAGTCATTGCTCTGTCACTTAGCATCCAGCCAGCTCGCTGCAGTCTTTGTCCGAAAGTGTATGAAAATAATATTGTGACCTGTGAGGTGTTCAAAATTGACTGCAAATTACTGGAAATTAGTGTTGTTGAGGTTAATAATGATGTAGGAACAAAAAAAGAGCAAAATTATGTTACTTTAACATATTTTAGCTATTTTTTCTAAAAAAACAGATCCAAAACCAAAACCAAAACACGCAAGGGTGGTTTTGCCAATACCAAAACACAAAGTCAATCCAGATCCAAAACCGAAACCAAAATCAAAACATGGGGATCAGTGAACATCTCTACTTAAAACACACGATTTGTAATGCTATAACTCTAATTCTTTGGCAGGTTCAGAAAAGTGATAAACACAAACAAATCAATTAATTCCCTTATGCCCTAGGTTCCTTTCAGTATCTTGGGAACACACAAAGCAAGATACAAGTCTACTAACACAAGATAGTGAGGGATATAAAAAAAAAAGTGATACGGCTTACCTTCAACAGTCTGGCGAACCCCCAATTATTAAAGTGAAAATAATTGATTGTCCGATCCAGTTGCTTAAAGGGAAATGAAATACATTTATTAATAAAACTCTAGTTTAAAATTGAATTATGCAGTGCGGCTAATGTTAGCTCAGAGTTTCATTACTGAACCCTGTAACCATAGTAAGTCAGACTGAAGTTTTATACTATTTGAACAATGGGATCAATTCACACATATAGATAAGTAATTACAGTGTTTATACAATGTTCCACAAAGAAGTTAATTAGAATATGCAATAAGTTCTGTCTCTTTGAGAGGATGAAATGACATCTTTGTTTTGGTCCCTCGGGCGATGTTGATATCTGGATCTTTGGTCAATTAATCACTGGTAAATCTTAAATAGAAATATTACAATTAGTGAAGTCATTTCAGGGGGTAAATGTATGAACGTGCGGGTTCTTCAACACCCACGTGTTCAGCGTGTTCGGCAATTAAATTTCAAGCGGCGCTGCATTGTAAAGGGAAACTTCCCTTTACAATGCAGCGCCGCTTGAAATTTAATCGCCGAACACGCTGAACACGTGGGTGTTAAAGAACCTGCACGTTCATACATTTACCCCCTAGTCTTAAATTAATAAGGATTTAACAACAAATATGATAGTGACATTTTACAAGACTCTAAACCTTTTACTTTGCACATATATTATTATTATTATTATTATTAAGATATTGAACATAGATTTCAGTCTCTCAGAATGCTGATCAGGGCCTGGTTCCCATAAAGATTGGAGACTGGATTTGGTCCGTCATGATGACAAATCCCTCGATGTGAACGGGGTGAATGTGAGGTGATTGTGATTGGCTGACCTTGAATAGTAGAATATTGCAGTCAGATCAAAGATCAAATCATATTACAATGATGTATTCCAATTATACTGGGTGGACAACATAAAATGTGGAATTATTAATGGTTACCTGATTTAGCCAAGTGACAAAGTCATATATTTTGCTACTTACTTACATGTTTGATGCTACAGTTTTGAAGCAGACAAGTTTTATAAATACCAATTTAATATGTTTTAACACTAACAGAGCAGAGATGAAATTTGTAGAGTTTTTTTGTGAATCTAATGGCTTCCTGAACCTGATAGAATTCATTGATATGAAATAAAAATCGTGTGTGTTTGTACAAGCATTGTATTACTGGATGTGCAGACTATGCAGTAATCTTATGTCTTTGTAAGAGATATAACTAGACTTTCTGAGATTTTCACAGCTTTCTCTTACTAACACCAAGTGCTCGACTAATCCAGACCACCCAGCAGCGAACACAGAAAATATATACAATCTGCATTAAGTTCTCTTCTCTTCCACTGCACAGATAGAGGAGGTCATTCACAAAGACCAAGAGGGCCAGAGGGCAGCACAGAATCCAATTTAGTGCATCCGCGCACCTCCATCCGTGCAAGTGCGCCCAGATTTCCGTTAACTGGCATGGGTCCACAGGACAAGATGTTGGCAACTGTGGAGCAGTGGATCTTTACACTGACTGGTGGAAGGTGTTCAGAGGAGTGAGGGCGTTTTATGCCAAATGCAAAATAGGCACCTCGTGTCGTCTTTTTTGGTGGAGTGGTGCAGAAACAAGATTTCATTTTGCAGAAAGAAATTCTTTCAATGAAATTCAGAGATGGAGAGTGCACACTTTGCCTAAGGGCGCAAAGCCTGCTCACTTCACAAACACACTTGTAGTTTGCATGGATTGGGAGCTGTTGGAGAAAGGGTCTCATCCTGCACGTTTAATGGGACGTACTTTGCACATTCCAGCCACACCTCCCAACGTTTAGATTTTGCCGTGCGTGCACAAGAAAGGTGCGTGGTTACACTAAACAGCGTTTATAAAGGAGCAAAGGTTTGTATAGGAATGGAACAGAGTTAGGGCAGAGGGAGCCCATACCTCGTACAGTACAGAGTAGGTGTACTGATGCACTCAGTTTTGCAGAGCAGTGCAAAAACTACATTTTCTTTTTGCAGAGCAAGGCTATTGTAAACAGGAGGATAGACTGCATTTAGGGTGATTCCCTAAGTGACTAATAGCTGCAACAGCTTGGGGAGAGTCCTTGACTTCAAAGCTGTGTGCAGGAAAGGCTAAACTCAGTTATAAAGCATAGATCATGTTAAAATTCAGACTGAATTCATGTTTATATTTCGCGCAGGACTGGCCAGAAGACTTTGACGTGAGTTGCTCAGCTTAACATGCATTGCAATGTGTGGAACTAACATTCCCTGTTTTGTAGTACAGAGTACAGCATGAAGCAGCTAGAAAAGCATTAATAATATATTTGGCGAGTGCAGAGGATCAATGTCTTTTTGTTTGCACTCAGAGTAATGTCACGAAACACTTCTCACACAAAAAAGTGGCACGTAATTAAAAGCGGTCCAGATGTCCCCTTCAGCCTCATGATTAATCTAAACCATAAAGGGGACTAAACAGAGCAGTACTTTAGGAGAAAAGTTTAATCCAATGTATGGAGTGGTTCTAAAGTAATGGGGGGTTTAGCAATTCTTGATCATCCGAGGGCTGGGAATATGCAGTCCTATGTCGTCTGCCTGAACCCACGTCTGACGCCAATACTTTCAACTGAGTAGTGCAAAAAGCATCTTTTTGTTTTGTCCTTGCAAATTTATGTTTTGTAACATTTCTGATCCATACTTTTTGTTCACACTTTGGTAGTGCCTATGGTGCACTTGTACATATGGTTAATTGATTCTTATTTAAACATGTGAATACAATTGTCTTTTATGTATTTATTTGTTGGAAATATTGATGATTGTAATCAATTAGCCAATATTTAATCGCGCCTGATTAGTACTGTGAATTTATTTAATTGGTTAATGCCTAATCATGTGATTCATATATGGTATTACACTTTGATTTTATGAAGACATTGTTAATGGATACACTTAGCTAATACTGTGTCATGTGATTACAATGTTTGATTTCATTGGCATCCGTGTGTGTAATCTGGTTATGTATGCTTTTTATGTTGAGCTGAAGTGTGGTTTATGAAATCAGAGAACTGATTGGTATAAAGAGTAAATCAATTTTGTTAGATTAAAAAACATCACACATAAAAAACAACAGACTATAGCAACTTTGGAAACTAGACAGTAAAAGATCTCAGCACCTTCAATAAACCTTACATTACGGAACCGTATGGCAGAGGAACGGTAAAGGATTTAACCATTGGTGGCCACCGGTATTAGTAATACTAATTATTACAGGGGATTAAAGCATTTGTCGTTCCTTCACTCTTCTGATTTATGAGCTTCTGAATATGTTTGAGTCTAAAGGACTCAGACCACCTATTATCATTTTGGGGATCGCAAAACCTAATCGGATCAATACATGTGATGTAGAGCTCCTAATGACGATCATTAACCATTTAACCACGGTCAGTCCACTGTCATTCTGCAATAGCGGAAGGACCGAACGTGGTACCTAGCAAGAAGGGTAAGATGAAATGGTAGCTGCTAACAGCTAAGGGTTAAAATTAAGAAGCGGATCTCTATACCAAAGAGCTTACAGTCTAAACTGGTAATAGGACAAAGAGTCCTAGAATGGACTGCAGGATTAATCTATACACCTATTCTTGAAGTTTAACAATGAAGTTGTGACAAGTGATAAGGATTAAAACTGAATGATGAACTTTACCACTGTATGACAGAGGAGGATGTTAACGATTGCAGTCTAGTACCCCCACCACAAGCTGACAACTATCAAAATTACACGTGAGAGTAAATGTATTTTGTGAGCCTGCAATGCAGGAAAATTTATTGCAGGGTTTGTTTTTAACATGCTGCAGAAATCAGCGACCATATGGCTTCCATTCTCCATATGCCCAGAGCCCATTTTATGCCACCTAAAAGCAAAACCATCATCAGGTGGGTTTCAGAGCCAGTACATGGCCTGGTGAAGGCATACTAATGTGGTTCACTGCAGTGTAGGTTTTTAAAGCGATTATACAGTATAATAAATTATAGTTTAAACAGATTCACGTGTTCTTTAATTGTATTTTTATTTTTTTTTACATATTTTTTAAATGTTCATATTTTTAAACAATATCTTTTATCTTTCCTGCCTTATTTTCGTTAGCTAGTATGTTCATGTAATATTGAGCACAGGTTTTTTTTTCTTTAAAAAGTGTTTCCCTAACACACGTTTTCCAAGTCACAGGTGAAGTACTTACCTGTGGATCTGTTACAATGTATCAGGCAGCAATGAATACACCTGTGCTCCAGCAAGGTGATATGGAAAACATGCCCTGTTAGGGCTCTCTGAGCATCAGGTTTGTGAAACACTGGCTTAAAGTATATTTTAAACTCTTCATTATAATATTTTTATGAGTAGAACTATTTTGGCTAAACCCAGCATCCCATGTGAGTGTTCAATGTGGTACTCCTCAGTCTATTGGTACCTCTGAATTTCCTTTATCCATACCATAGGAGCCAACTTTTTAGAAAAAATGATTAGGGGTGCTCAAATTACCCCATATAATTTAAATGCATAGACATGGCTAGTGGCCGTGGAAGCAGAAATATTGGGGGTACTCCAGCACCCAAAGAGCCATACTATCAGCCACATGAATTAGCGAAAAGATCTATAAGTGGCTCTGGTAAGAACTCAGGGCCTGATTCATTAAGGATCTTAAATGAAGAGGTATCTTATTTCAGTCTCCTGGACAAAACCATGTTACAATGCAAGGGGTGCAAACTACTTTTCTATTTTGCACATAAGTTAAATACTGACTGTTTTTTCATGTAGCACACAAATACTTGATAGCTTATAGACACTGAAATTTAAAGTTGATATTTGTGTGCTGCATGAAAAAACAGTCAGTATTTAACTTATGTGCAAAACGGAAAACTAGTTTGCACCCCTTGCATTGTAACATGGTTTTGTCTAGGAGACTGAAATAAGATACCTATTCCTTTAAGATCCTTAATGAATCAGGCCCTAAGTTTGGTTTTGAAAACTTTTTTTTTATTGATGCCGAGTTTTATTGTAAGCAGGGAATTTAATCACAATGACTGCTGAGAATGCCAAACTCATTTTCTAGGCAGGTGTAACTCATGTCTTTTGAGGCTGCCAATGTTATCCTCTAAAACATTTTCTATTATATTTCAATCGTTCACCCTCTAACCCCCCCTCCTCCCCCCGCAGCTCCGTGACTGTTTGTACAGACTACAAAGAAATATTTGAATAGGAAACATTCTCTTCCTGTATATTAAATACACCGAAGCTCAGTCTGACAATCTGTTTTATTTCCCTGCATTTGCTCTTTATAAGACTTTGTCATGCACACTTCTGGGAACAGTGCTCTGTTGTCGTACATACTGAATAGATGCTCGTCTAGCATGCTACATAATTGCGCGTCGGGTGCCTTGACATAACATATCCTTCAGTAGACAGAGGCGTAAGGTATAGAATTTCATTGCAGTTCTATTTATATATGTACATTCTAGATATTTGGCACAAAGGATAAATAAAAATCCGTTTAGCAGCTTTATATTCCATCTCTGGAACGGTGGCCCAGCTGGGCGCGTTTCACATTAAAACTTTGAAATTCTTTTTTTTTTTACTTTCTCAAGTTTTCGGCATGCACGGTCTTTGTTTACGCAAAGCCCTCTGGTTTTCTTGTTTCTGTAGTCAGAATGATGACCTGTTCCTTGTGTCCGTCGTTGGAACAGTTTGACACTGCGTTGGCTACTTGGCAAAACTTTCTGAGTAGGATTTGTCTGAGCAAAAGGTAAACCCAGGGGTCCAGTATTTGGTTGAGCGAGGCCAGGCGGACGGCGGTTAAGAAGGAATTACAGTCTTTCTGTAGCTCAGGGTCTTTTGCTGCCAATGTCGGCCCACAGCGATCGAGTGAGGTGTGATTGAAGATCATCTTTAGCATAAGCACCTGGAGAAAGATAAAGAAACAGACATTTTTTAGCTTAATAATGTGGTTAAAAGAAAAAACATTTAATATATTAGTGAATAATGAAATGTGATATTATAGAATATGATATCACATATTAGAGCATTAGTCCTACTTGCCCACTCTCCTAGGAATATCCGGGAGACTCAAGAATTTCAGATAGATCTCCCAGATTCCCGAGAGGTGGGAAGAATGGGGGCCTCCGTGACGTGAATCGCATCATTTTTGGTCCACCCCATGTAATTGTAGGATCTGCATACAATGAGGTGCCCTTTACGCTCAGATGCAGGCTTAAATGTTTTGATCAAAATATGAACCAATATCTCATGTTTTCATTTTGCTAGATACACAAGTTTACTTGTCCACAAGAGGACAAGTAAAGACAACAGCTGCCTTTTTGTTTTCAATACATATAGGACATTTATATTACCAAGCAGCCGGTACCATGTATGATAGGGGACTAAACAAGTAGGGGCCTATTTCTTCTCTTACATTGTTTAAAAATATTTCCTTGTGTTGTCTTGGCACATGTCTATCAGGCCTATTTAAGGACTTTTTGGGAGGTGAGTGCATCTGACTTTACCTGCATTTTAATGGTGTTTGAAGCATATTACTCGGTGCAGGACCTGCATACAATGAGGTGCCCTTGATGCTGGGATGCAGGCTTAAATGTTTTGATCAAAATATGAACCAATACCTCATGTTTTCATTTTGCTAGATACACACAGATATGCAGCGTTGAGGACAAGCGCCGACAACAACTTTTTGTTTTGTATACAAAATGACGCAGGGACCCCCTCCACACCCGCAACTAGTGGGTGTGGGGAAAAAGTAGTCATGTATGGTATTAGTGACTTCTGCTAGAGTTAAAAGGACTCAAATCTAAAAAAATGAATTATTCTTAGGGGAATGTATATGGCATAAAGGGCCAGCGCTTCCATTAGGCAGTTTTCCAAGGTGTCAATGCTTAGGGACACCGGACACTATAATCGTCCTGATCGGCCAAAGCGAAGGCTGGCAATATAAGTAAGCGTCCGAAGAGGCGTATCTGTACATGTGATCGCCTCCAAGCCCCCTCCCCAAAATGAAATACACCCCTGCATCGCTGCTGTGAACCGAGGCTGTCTTGTTAAATCAGAAGGGGGAAGTGGAGGGGCTCATTTTTTTTACAAGAAAAATGCTCCGACGCCGAGAACTTTTGCACAATTGGAGATATCTGTAGATTTGAAATAAAAACGCATCTAAATTCATTTGTCTATTATACAATAATCCTTGTAGTGTGTGTATATATATATATAATTATTATCACCATTTATTTATATAGCGCCACTAATTCCGCAGCGCTGTACAGAGAACTCACTCACATCAGTCCCTGCCCCATTGGAGCTTACAGTCTAAATTCCCTAAAACACACACACACTAGGGTCAATTTAGTTAGCAGCCAATTAACCTACCAGTATGTTTTTGGAGTGTTGGAGGAAACCGGAGCACCCGGAGGAAACCCACGCAAACACGGGGAGAACATACAAACTCCTCACAGATAAGACCATGGTCGGGAATCGAACTCATGACGCCAGTGCTGAGAGGCAGAAGTGCTAACCACTGAGCCACCGTGCTGCCTAAAAAGTATATACTTTTAATTATTGTATATTTACTAGCTTAGTCGTGCTGTGAGTATTTCATAATTGTTTTGCCTATAAATGTACCTGTCAGTCTGTTTTACACCTCTAACATGATACAGCCTGATTACAGTCCTAATTGCAGTCATAAAACCATGCGGTTGCCAACTGTACCCGACTTCCAGATGCTGTGCCAGGTTTTAGTGATTGGAAATGTCCCTGTCTTTAATTATTGACCAAAAATTCCTCTATTTCTTCTTCTCAGATGGAATTCTTACCATTTATTTTCTGGGCTTAATAAGTTGATACTTATTGAAGAGGAATATTCAAAATTAAAAAAAAAGTATGTTTACTCCAGTTAAGCAAATAGGACATAGTGAGGATTGTATCGCTGAAGGTTTCTGGACGCGGTGTAACGTGAGATGTGATTAGAGGCTGCAAAGTGTTTTAGAATGTTTTTTTACCTTATGATGAAACTTGGATCATTATGTGTTGTTTTGTTGTATGTGAACCATAATGACTTTTATTTTACCTGTTGTATAGTAACGACACCATATAAAGGATAGTAACATTTTGAGAGGGAGCTCCTGTTTCTCCGTCACAATGGGTAACAGGGGCAAACGCAGGACTTGCAGAGAGGGGTTTGCCAGTGGGCGTGACCAGCAAGCTTCGGGTGTGGCTACAATTTTATAAGCGCTTGGCTGCTCTCCAACTCTTCCTATTTCCATCATATACAGGGGCAATGCTGTCTGCACTACTGTTAGGTGCACACAGCTGTCGCTTTTCGATCAGAGCTGTATGAAGCGGGACATACCTCCCAACTGTCCCTACAGTCAGGACAAAGTCCTGATTGAGTGTGTCAGACCAGTTGACAGACTGTCCTGCTCTCTCCTACCTGTTCTTGCTGCTTTCAATACTTGTTGGGGAGAGATGGCTGTGAACAGTGCAGACAGAAACGATCTGCACACAAGCTGCAAAGTGGCTGGTCCTGGGGCAGGGTCCAGCCACCTCAAGCATACAGTACCCCAGGCTGGGAAGGGGGGTTTCCAGGCACACAGTTTGCCTATGGGTAAGATTAGGTTAATCTGGAGAGAACGGGAGAATACACCCATCTATTAATGAATTTCAGATGAGAAAGTTCATTAAGAATTCTCTGATTGGCTGTGAAATGATAGGATAGGGCGATCTTCACGCTCCTATAATGTCTGCCTTGAAGAAGGATTAAGCGAAACGCGCGTCGGTGGCATGTCTGTGGTTTTGTGAAAGAGTCTGAATAATATGTAAGATTCCTCGTTAAACGAGAGATACATACTTCATATAGGGACCCAATAAGCTTGATTGATTATAACTTCAGCTGACAACTTTGAATGAATCTCTCACTGATTGTAATACAGAGCTCGATATCCAGTAAGCGGAGTCAGGCTGGGCTGGGGGGCAGGGAGCATCTGCCCCGCGGGCCGGTCCCACGGTGGGCTACCTTGGGCTGTGTCACTGGGCCACCTGCATTTTTGTTTTATTGTAAAATGTTCCTAATAAGCTGCTGAATTGAGTCTTGTCCCCTGGGCTAAAATTTTCCATCTCTCCCCTGCCAGTAAGACACATAAAACAAGTAAACACGTGGATAAATAATGACTTCTGAATTATGAGCATATGAAGATGTTCTGTGTTAGATCTGAAGAAGAATTAGGTTACAAAAATGGCTAAATGACAAGAATAATGTGGAATAGTCAGCAAAATCTACGAATTTGATATTGTGATGTTCCTGGAAATGCTTATTTGGCTATATACTGAAAATCATAACCACAGAATCTGTTTTAATCGCTAAATTCTACTTCTGACAACTTTTACTGTCTAACTTTATATCATTTTTATATATCGCTGCTTTAACACTTATCTCAGTTGACTCACACATATGTGTATAGTTTTAATGATTTACTAATAAAAGTCACATTTTATAAACAGTACAGGTAGTACTTTCACATACAATGACTCTTCTTTTCTCTCCTTTTTGAATGTAGACATATTAGTCTTGAGGAAAGACATCTTCCCCTAGGTATAAGTATCAACTAATAGTGATACTTTGATCATTTAAGATTAAATATTGTCACAATGATATTGGAGATATCTTTACTAAGCTTGTTCTGGAAGAAATCATCATAATTAGACTGGTGCCGTATTTTCTTTTTCTTCTTTATTTCTAACCCTTTTATGTATTAATGTTTTAGAATGTTGCCAACTACGAAATATCATTGTTGAGAAATATACGTTAAAAACCGGACTTTGCCCCTCCCTCTTTATGTCATAAATCTCTTATTTAAATGATCTGCTAGGATAGGCCGAAGTCCCTATGACACAGACGTCATGTGATCATTTAGAGCATTCTCCTGTCCCTACATTGGCTGTTCACACTATAATCACCCCCCCCACCCCAATTTTTACCCAGGTAAATTATAAGCCCCAACCCCAACCTGCACAGCCAGTCCCCCAATTCACACTACCCCACCCCAATCTACCCAATCACGCCCACTTTCTGGTGAACCACACCCACTTTCCAACCAGCCATGCCCACTTTTTATCCCTGGAAGCCCCACCCCTTTCGGGATCCATGCATCTGGACTGTACCACTGAAACACGGGACAGATGGGTGGTATGCTCTTATTAATACTTATAGCTGCCCAGAAAATGACCAACTACATGTAGAAATGAGTGAATAGAGAAGAAACCAAACCAGTCTGACAAACAGTAAATGTAACATGTTCAGTTATATGTTGTCTGCACAGAGATCTGTTTAAGATACAGTTGTGTTTAGGTGACAGATACTATATAACCCCCTAAGAGCAAGTGGTATCACCCTGTAGGTATACGCCATGACAGTGAAGGGCAATGCCCACTCACCATCAGCGCACTTTTTTTGCAGAGGTAAAAGGAAGAACGCTCTGATCACTTAGAAACAAACCTCTGTGTAAATCTTTTCTCCCCGTTCGGGCAATGCGCCAACATATGATAATGTCGCAGATTATCCAGCGCAAATAATAGAGGGAGACCGAGGATGGGGAGGCTCTATAAGAGCCTCAATATCCCCTGTCTTGGCTTCTACAGAAACAGGGGTACTCTCGTGTGAAAAAATGGGAGTCCCCTCTTTAAACAGTGATACACCCCCAATATGTATATTGTCTGCGGTCACTTGTGATCACAGGTAATTTAGCCACTACTCTACAGAAAATAAAAGAGACAGTATACATACAAATATGCATAACAAAAACTCTGTTATATACCCAATATCCAAACTTGGATTTATATATAAAAAAAAACATTTTTCCGCTATTTCACACATTGGGAAACTATTGTGTAACCCTGTTTTGGGTTATAAAGACAAAGTCTGAAAAAAACACAATACAATTTCTGCACTGCACAGAGAAATGAGTCATGTTGATTTTGGAATGTGACAAGCACAAAAATGCTCAAATATGCAACTGGTTTAATCATGTTTACTTTTGACTAATTATTAGCTTTTTCTGACCCCCTCACTCATCGGGGAAATGTGCAAATATCTTGTATGATGAAGGAACCAGCGGGGAATTCTAAAAAAAATATTGGCGGTCAACAAACATCAATGTATACCACCCAAAAGGTCTGTGCCCGGCAGCGGGACAGGGGAGTGGCACGTTGCAAAGGCTGTTTGCCCCAGAGTGCTGGCTAGTGCTAAAAAGCACTAGGTGGCCCATTACATACCCCCTTCTCCCAACATTCCTACCCAGGGGACAAATATGTACCTGGGCAGGACAATGCCCTAATTCGGGACTGTCCCACTGAAATCAGATAAGTTGGGAGCTATGCCAATGTTCAGTGGAGCAGTGCATGTGTGTTTAAAAGAATAAATTACAAAAATAAATAAATGAATGTTAAAAATAAATTAAGAAAGAAAAATAAATAAATGTGTGTATATGAATATTGTTATTTATTATAAACCAAACAAACAAACTTGTATATAATACTGAATATTCCACCCATTACTGTAAATTATTTCAAATATTTTTTTGATATCATGCTTTTACAAGGAACAACTCTTTGGGGTAAATGTTTCAAGCTGCAGTTTTGAAACATACATGCTTACATCGAGTTCCTCTCTGCAGAGCAATAAATCATTTTTATGTGCCGAAGCTTGTACAAGTTACATAGAATTCTGGTGACAGGTCAGATATACTTGTGTGATTATATGGAGTCGTTCTGTAATATGTTTACAAAATGTGTCACTACAGAAGAATAGTGTTTGCTTCCATCGTACAAAATAAACCACAAAATAATAGTACAAACACTACAGGTTTAGAAATAACACAAAAAAAATCAAACCTTTATTCTGCGTATATAATATAATATACAATGACAATACAAATAATATATGTACTTAGGATAATGTACCTTTTACTCTTAGTAATAAGGATATTTCAAGTCAAAAAGGGTAAAATGTATCAGCGGGTTTGAAAAAGTGTAGATGTTGCCTATAGCAACCAATCAGGATCTAGTTATCATTTATTTAGTACATTCTACAGAATGACAGCTAGAATCTGATTGGTTGCTACAGGCAACATCTACACTTTTTCAAACCCGCTGATACATTTAACCCTTTTTGACTTGAAATATCCTTATTACTAAGAGTAAAAGGTACATTATCCTAAGTACATATATTATTTGTATTGTCATTGTATATTATATTATATACGCAGAATAAAGGTTTGATTTTTTTGTGTATTTTCTAAACCTGTAGTGTTTGTACTATTATTTTGTGGTTTATTTTGTACGATGGAAGCAAACACTATTCTTCTGTAGTGACACATTTTGTAAACATATTACAGAACGACTCCATATAATCACACAAGTATATCTGACCTGTCACCAGAGTTCTATGTAACTTGTACAAGCTTCGGCACATAAAAATGATTTATTGCTCTGCAGAGAAGAACTCGATGTAAGCATGTATGGGAACAGCATTTCTGTCTGACCCTGCTTCATATCACATCTGTGCGCGATACAATGTTGATCTGAGATTTTATCCCCATTGAGGAGATTTGGAAGAATAATCGCTAGTATTAAAGGCTAACTCCAATTTTTAGAGCCTTCTCCGTTAGGGGATTAAGGGCCTCGTGCAGGATGTTACAGTTCTACAAGTGCCAGCATGACCTGGCAGCCGTGGGCATGCTGGCACTAGTAGTACTACAAACGCTAGCATACCCATACACTTTAAGGTGGATAGGGTATGATGAGATCAATATTGGCCCATGGACAAAAGATTGTCTTTCACTTGAATTTTACTTAACCCAACACCCAGCAGTGCGGGATTATCCTTGGTGCTATCACATTGGGCTGGTTTATCCTAGGGGGGGGGGGCAGCTTTTTGTTTGTGTGCCCGACTCCTCTGCTAATTGGCCCATGTCTGGTTGTTACTATGGCAGGGGGGCCTACTGCTGGCATCTGCATTTTTTGGGGGGGGCCCAATACTTATTTATCCCCCAGATTGTGCCCATACCCGGTCTAGGCTGGCAGCACTAGTTACGGTTTGGCTTTTAGATGGGTAACAGGTGGAGGGGGGCTATATTTTTTATTTCTTCCCCCGGGATCTCCCTGAAGCCAAGGAGGAAAAGTTGAGAAGTATGACATAAAGGCGCTCTGTAGATGTGTTCATCTATTACTTAAATAACATGCACCCCAACATGTCTGTCCCTGGCAGAGGGCGTGGCCACGGTACAATGGGGGTGTGGCCATAACATACCCCTGTGCTGGACAGTGGGACAGAGCCCTAAAATCAGAACTGTCCCGCTGAAGTCGGGGGAGTTGGAAGTATGATATACTGTCACTACAGGAAATATAAAACAAAATGGGATTTAAGATTTGCTTTAAAATGAAACACTTTTTCGTTTTGTTCACAGATACGTACTCACACTTCATCACACTACTTATAGACTAAACACAAAAGCATGGCTTACAATACCAGACAGCAATAACATAGCATAGAAACCCAATAGACAAGTCAAGGAAGGCGTTTTATACATACGGAACTATATCGGACCCAATTTTCTCAGGAAAGTCTCAATTCCCATTGCCAAAATGACTCATTATGAAAGGAGGGTGGTCTGGTATGAAATGGGTGGGTGGGTTGACGTCTGGTGGGGTTAGACACAGACACGGCCAAGTTTGGTCTGGTTTTTATATTGGGAATGTTGAAACATAAACCTATATTCCAGACCCGGGATGAATCAGAGGTACAAAAGGATTTAATTCTCAAAAATATGAAAGTGTGAGTTCAGAGAGTACTATGGTGAGTGTACGTTGTACTGTTTCAATATCCACTATAACTCATTCACTCAGTTCTGCTGTACTATCTGCACGTTTGTTTGAATCCTGCATTACGTCTCCCAAGAGAACTATGACCTTTGAGGCAGCTTTTCCCTTTTCACCTTACGTAATATCTTCAGGCTGGAACGTTCTTTGTAGAGCTGGGGATTTCATCCCAGCACACGGCCCCTCTCCTCGGATGTCACTGGAATGTATTTAAATATTTGCCCACAGCGCCCCAGTAAGATCACACGATTGTGTCCTTCATAAAATAACTTTCAAAGTAAATATTGAAGTTTTAAAAACTTCCCAAACCCCATATAACAATGTCATAAAAAGCTGTATATTTTTTTAAAAAGGCTGCAGATTAAGTAAAGGGAGTGTGTAGTTTAGGACGTCGTCTTACCTCCCAATGATCCCAAAAGGGGCTGCTCCCACCTCCCTCCTCTCTCTTAATAAACATCCTTGAATTACCATAAATTGTCACATGCACAGAGGCATCTCGCGCCATGTCGAGCGAGGATATATCTCCTAACTTCCTGTAAATCGGGACTAACACGCGGAATCAGGGGATGGCAGGGAAGTCCGCTCATATCGAAGCTGTCCCACCTGAATCGGGATAAGGGTACTTATTAGCCTGGATCCTAACACTGCAACCCATTGATTTAAACACCACAGTCGGAAACATTTTTCCAGTCCTCCAGCCTTTGTGCCTCATACCTCAGAGGCATCACTAACTCCGAGGGACTTGGTTACATTCTCAGGGATATTGGTTCAGCCCATAAAATGGCTGCTTCCACTGTAGGCATGCCACATGTTCACTAGCCAGTTGTTTTGTGTGTGTTGCTTGGATGGGATCAAATGCATTTTATAGACACAGTAAAGCATTACTTCTTGGATAATTGTGCGTAAAGGAGAACTCCGCCCGTAACCGAAAATTCACTTTTGGTGGAACTCAAGTAAGTTAAACAATAATACTAATAATACTTATCTGGGGTCTGGTGCTTCTCCCAATCCAGGGGAATCCTCAGAGGCGAAACTAGAAAGTTGTGGGCCCCGATGCAGGGAGGAGGGGTCCCCGACGCTCTGCATCTGCCATGCAGCGGGCCCCATTATCTCCATGGGTTCCGGTGCACGGTACCTGCCGCACCAATGGTAGTTCCGCCACTGGGACCCCTGATTTCTATAAGAGTTCACCAACGCGGTCCTTTGCGCATTCTGCGTTGGGAGTGTTCTCAATGCCCCTCCCCCATTAACACGTCCCAGGTGAGTAACATTCTGTATTATTGTTTAACTTAATAAGCCCAGTTATCCTATCAGCATGTAAGCACATGTGTTGCTGATTTTAAAGAGCACAATCTATCATTTAAAGCAAGTTGCTATTTGACAGGAGGCAATGAAGAGTAAGCTCATTATTTAATTTCTGACATAGTAATGTCTTGTCACATAAATCTGCTGAGATGATCTTATTGGATACTTGTACTGAATCCTGTTTAGAAAATAGACATGAAGTTGTTGTACAGAACTTAAACTCTCCTCTTACAGGAACATGCGGCATCTCAGACTCAGTCACGATAACAGCCTATGAATAAGTTATGAGTTAAAAGTATGTCAGAGAGTGAATTACTTAAAAGCAGGAATTCCTTCTGGTTTAAAGGGAATCTCTTGTCCTCTGTAAATATTTCCTTCCAGCGGGATTTAAACATCAGAAAGTAGCGCTGTCTGGCTTTTACACAAATTGGTGCACAGATAACTGAAAATATAAGCAACCAATGCAGTACTGATGTCAATTTACATGGCAATCTAAAAATAGCACTTTCCAAGGGGGAAAATACTACCAAAAAATGTCCTGTAACTCACAGTGACGAGATTGAAACCATCATGTTTGAGGTACGGTTTAAAAAATGAAAGCAAATCTCTGATTGGTTGGTTACTGTGGGTTACAGCACCTCTGTACTGCAGTTACCTGCGCAGGAATTTTTTTTATAAATATCTCACAATGAACCTTAGGAAAAAATGCCTTCATTGTGTGCCTCGTGCCTCAGTGAGCTCCCTGAATGTTAGGTAATTGATAAGCGGCATTTGCCAGGGATCTTCTACGTTGAATAAGATTGTGGTCTCTTTGTCTAAGTATTTCCTACCTGTCTGTATGTCCCACCCAACTTTCCTATGACCCGTTCATTTCACCTTCATAGTGCATACTTCCTAACTGTCCTGATTTAGGTGGGACAGTCCCTATTTTAGGGGACTGTGCCATCATCCCCTGAGATAAAAGGTTGCAGAGGGGACATTTTTAGAGCCAATTAGAGGGACTCCGGGTTTGCACCAGCTCAGAGCTGCTGGTCTTTGGGTCTCCTCCTGTATACATTTAATGGGACGTGCTGTGAGCTTTGATGTTGCTCTTCAGCAGAGAATACATTCTCAGGCACATAGAGCCTGATTATCCAATAGGCTGACTAGGCTGCAGCCTAGGGCGTGAGACTTTTGGAGAGTGCAACATTTTTTGGGTCGCAAAATTGTGGCAGGGAGAGGTATAAACTGAAATTCATTTTAAAATATAACAGAACAGTTGTTCGTCAAAGTAAAAAAAAAAACATGAAAGAAAAATGTAATGAGGTTTAATCTAAACATATTCCCATTGGTAAGTGCTGAAGACAATGAGTCACCCTCGATGGGCACTAAGCGAGTAGAAGAGACAAGGATGGAGACAGACACAGGTGTGACAAGCGCCCTCCACACTATCACCTTCAGTAGTGCTCATTCATCCCCCCATTCTGTCATACAGATCTGATTTTAATTTAAAAAAAACTGAGTGACATAGATTGCCTTGTATAGTTACTAAACTGCGGGTTTGAAAAAGTGGAGATGTTGCCTATAGCAACCAATCAGATTCTAATTATGATTTATTTACTACATTCTACACAATGACAGCTGGAATCTGATTGGTTGCTATAGGCAACATCTCCACTTTTTCAAAGCCCCAGTTTAGTAAATATACCCCCAAATATTAGAATAGTTAGATGGACTGTGTGCCAGGTGATGTAATTATCAGATGTGACTGGATACTTTGCAGACAGTATAAAAAGCACTTTTCTATACAGTGTGGTAATAACAAACTAGGATAACCCCAAAATCACTCTGCAATTCATCCAGTTTAAAAAGAAACGGGAGCGAACTCTATGTGATATCTGTAAATGCTCAACTTCTGCAACTCAATCTGTCAATTACAATAAACCAAAGTCTTTGATACATATCAGGAAAAAACTTTCTTCATGTCAATATAAGTGCTGAATTAACAGAATACAGTATCAGTGTTGCCATGAAAGACTGGTTATTTCAGTGTAACACTGTGCTATAGAGGAGTCATTTATAGGTTGTAAAAAGCACTCTGTTCCTTCTTGTACTGAGCCTGAACAAAGAGCCTAAGTGATGGTAAATGGCTCATTTAATGTAGTCTGTAACAATCAGTGATCAGTTCTCCACAGGCAGTAACTGTTTACTGAGTCACAGTCTGCTAGGCTGGAGGATTAATGCAGAAGGCGCTGATATAGGCAATGGGGGGTAAATAGCTCAATTACTTGGAGTGATACCTGTCAATCACTTGTGACAAGATGCAAGCAGTGCAGTGTGCCTAGGTGCACTAAAAGCAAAACAGATGGAAGCAACCTGTAGCTCTCCGGGTGTTGTGGAACTACAAGTCCCAGCATGACACAGCACCTGGAGAGGTACAAGGTTGCTAATACTTATGCAAGGATGAAATCAGCCTACCAGCAGTGGTGACCAGCAGACAATCAGCACACACATGATGCCCATGAGCTGGATCATGGTCTCCATCGTAATCCTCTCCCACTGTTTGCTGAGCTGGGAGGATGAGGTCCGGTTCTTGCACCGGCTCACCAGAGCTTTTATGGTCGCCAGGTTGCAGGTGAAGGTGGTGGCCAGGGACAGGAGACCCAGACAGGCAAAAGTGGCTGCAAAGACGATGTTTCTGGGAGTCTTGTGATCTGTGCTGATGAAGCACCAGGTGCCCGGCCACTGAATGCTGTACTGCCCCAGTCCAACCACGGGCATCAGGGCAAAGCTCAGAACTGCCCCCCAGATGGACAGCAGCACTGTAATGGTGGCTTTGGTCCTCATGTTGCTGCTGTACCAGTGGGGAGACCTGATGGCCAGTGTCCTCTCAATGGCCATGGCGCTGCCAATGAACAAGGGGCACAGCCCAAACATGGCCATGCAGAGCCCAAAGAAAGTGCACAGGTGCCCAGAGGAGTCCACCCGGCTCCACTGCCGGTTGGCCAGGTAGACTGAGATGACAATGGGGCTGGTGAGGAGCTGCCCCGTGAAGTCAGTGAGTGCCAGGGATCCAATGCACAGCAGAAAGGATTGTTTCCTTTTACTCTCCTTCTTCCTGTAGGACTTGTAGATCAGGGACATGGCCAGTGCGTTGCCCACCAGCCCAGTGATCATCATGGACAAGGGGAAAGCCACAGACACGGAGCCCCCACACTCCTCCGCCCCGGTGAGGTTACCCCGGCTCCTCTCTCTCAGCACGTTGGACATGTTGGGGTCCCACATGCTCCCAGAGGTGTAATTGCTACAAGGGTCCGGGGCGCGCTCCATGCTGGGTCCGGGGCTGCTCCAGGCGCAGCGCTCTTCTCCCACTCATGTCTGTAGCAGGACACCTGCTGCAGTGCCACTGCCTGGGGGTGCACAGCCCTTTATAAGCAGCAGGGGGCGTCACCCACTGACGCGTCACATTCATTCATCTTGCAGAAGACACAAAGTGGGCACTCAGAGCATTGGCATCAGCGTGTGGCCATCAGCTTGGCACTGAGAGAGAGAGGAGCAGAGGAAGGCAGGACGTGGATGACAGAGGCAAAGAAGGTTTTGCAATAGTCTCTGTGTATTTGTGAATAGCTTTAAAGTCAAGGACTGAAGTATCCAAACTGGATCTAAAGTATAGATTTGTATGGATAAACTCCTCCTTTATCTCTCGTAGTGTCTGACAACTAAATGTGTAACACCCATGTTACATAGCGCCCTGCCTTATTACAGTATAATAATTAACAGTAGCCACATATTAGTAGTCAAGGGCTGGGTGGCAGGGGGGCATCTGCTCATGGTCATGTTCGAAAGTGGATACCTTGGACTGGGCCATCGGGCTACCTGCATTTGTTTTCCATTAAAATGTTTTTAATAATTTGCTGAACTTAGTCTCCCCCCCCCCCCTAAAATTTGCCACAGCCAGCCCCTGATAATAGTTTAAGAGGGAAAGTAGCATATTATTTAACTGTCTCCACCTTAAAATGATGCCACCACTGAATATGTGAGTATAAACTAATGCAAATATTTGTGGTTTAGGAATACAAATTGTATCTATTACATGTTTCATATTATTTTAGAGATTCTGTTACTCCTATATTAATATTGCTAGTGCGCCACCTAGTGTCCCAACTTGTTCATCACTTTTGTCTGTCTGAAGCGAACGAAAAGATTTCGTCAAAAAAATAACTTTGATAATGTAAAACTTGTCAGTTTGCAAAGAGTCCATAAAAAACCTGCTATTTTGAAACATAAAGCAATACGATATAAAAAAAAATAATAAAATCATTGTCCATATGCCCATAGATTGTAAGCTTGCGAGCAGGGTTCTCTTACCTCTCTGTCTGTATGTATTACCCAGTATTGTTTTATTAATGTTTGTTCCCAATTGTAAAGCGCTACGGAAATTTGCTGGCGCTATATAAATAAATGTTGATGATGATGTTGATGATGATGATGATTGGAGTTAGACCGTAGTATTATGCACTACACATTACAGCCAAGAGTTAATATGAATATATTTGTACACGTTCCCTCCCTGAACATAGCAAAACAAATGCAACGTTTTGAAAAGAGGGGGTTCATTGTCGCAGGTGTCATAAGATTGGTTGTGAGCCCCTCATGGTAATAGCACAACAGATCGTAAAATGCACATTACCCACTAAAAAAAATAATTGTTGCTTCTGCTGAAAAAAATTGCTAAATATTGAGTTTTCTAACCTATCAACCTGTAAGCTAGAGGTTTAATCTGAAGTATCATGTGAGTGTGAAAAAACTATTCGTCTGAACTGTCCTCTTCCAACTCCCCTTGTAATACATCCAGACACATCTGTTGTTGTTTTTCTACTCTGTTCCAACAATGCTGCAAAACAGATAATACGAGAGCTCTAGAGCTGATGCTACAAATGCTTTATTTCAACCATAAGCAGCAGCAGAAACGTTAATAACAATGTTTGCAAATCACCTTATTATAATCTGCAGAAGCTCTAGTGGGACAGGGGCTGATGCGAATGATTAAATATTCTCTTAAAAGCGCTGCGTAATATTTTAGCGCTATGTAAATAAAAATTAAAAGTTAATGATCTGCCACGAGATGCACAAGTAGAAAGAGACAACATTTATGACCATCTAGTCAGCTGTCTCTTCTACCAGTGCATCCCATCCTTTCTTTCCGCCGGCGAAGCACACTTTTCATTCCAGCTGCCGATCCCTCTGATAGTAAGGATGAACAAACACATGCTGTAGGATCACTACTATGTACAAGTGTGATGATACCCCGGACCGCTGTGGATCGGTAAAAGTAATTAGTCGCTTTAATCGAACCCTCTTACTAGAGCATAAAATAATATTTTCTGCTCTGCCGAGGAGGAAAGCATTTTCCTAGTGTCTCCAAATAAGATTTACAGTTCATCGCAGTTTGTAGGACATTACTGGTGGACTGGTATGGGATCTAGTATCTTGCCTACTGTGGCTCTCAGATAAGCTTTTATTCACTGTTTATTTCATATGTGTTTGTGTGGTTTTGGCACTAGAACATTCAACAATACATTCCTCTGCAAGAGGCATCCTGGCCACAGTTATTACAGCTGGAAACGCTGCAGGTGCCCTGGAAGGCTGCCATGTTGTTGTAAGAGGCGGTGATGTCATAGAGAGCTCCAAGTAGAGACAGGCAAGTTCACACACACATATGTCCCAGCATACCCTACCAGCTCCAATCGAGGGGGGGTTCGTAGTGCCTGGAAACCCCCCTCCAACCCTGGGGCACTGTATAATTGAGGTGGCTGGACCCTGCTCCCGCTTCACACGGCTCTGCTTGAAAAGGGAGAGCTGCGTGCACCTAACAGTAGTGCACGCATCATTGCCCATGTATATTATAAGGATAGGAAGAGTTGGAGAGCAGCCAAGCACTGTCTAATATTATAGCCACGCTCCCATGCCTTGTTGGTCACGCCCACTGGTGGCGTGGTGTGGAAACCCCCCTCTACAAATCCTGTGTTTGCCCCTGCAGCTATCAGCTGACAAAGCATGCTGGGACTGGTAGTTTCACAACCCCTGGAGAGCCACAGGTTATCCAGGTCTGATATTTAGTATGTGTGTGTTTCTACACAGTAACCCACACATTTCCGTTTCTATTTTTTCCATTATGTAATTTGTACTTTCGCTGTTGATTTTACAATCTCCTCAGACAGTAAACATGAACCGAGAAGTGAAAATAACCACCGTCCGTTCATTCGTGTAAACATTTCACTAGAGATACTGTTTACTGCGTCCTTCCCCGTGCCAGGCTCTGCCGGCGGCTCCTATTGTGAGCAGCTGAAATGTCCTTCAGCCTTGTCTGAAAAGGACAACACAATAGTGACTGCAGGTAGATGAAGTACAGGGCTTAGACACAGATGGAGACAGACGTTTCTTGGCCTGAACCGGTACTCTAGGAACTTGTGATATCACTGAAGCATGAGGCATTGTGGGTCATTGATGTCACTGGTTTCTAGTGAGTTGATTGGCTGCATTCTCGTGACAAAATGGCTGCATGGAGTGTAGCCGATGGGTGCACATATAATAAAAACAACAGACAAAAATACCCCTAAAGCCTTACCCGCTTTCTATTCAATTAACATATACCGGCGGAGCTGGCTCTTAGTGACGCAACTTGCGTTATCAGGCTCCACCCCCTACTAAGGAAAGCCATGATTCTCATATTTAATAGAAGGGAGCGGAGGCACAATGATATCACCATGCCAAGTCGCCAAGTATAGTATTCTGCCATTGTTGGACCCTTTCAAAGCCTTTACATGTGGTCCCTGGTTAATTATTCATTACAGAATAAATGTGGATTATTATTTGCTTGAAAGCTACAATGCCTAACACCTCCAGTATAATATCATACTCATGGCCAGGATAGTGTAATATGTGGTATTATACAGTTTCATATTAAGCACACCTTAAGTCTAAAAAGTAAATTTTTTTGGTGGTCTTTTAAGGTCTTTAAATTAGTTACATGTGGAATTATGATGCTATTTAAAACAGTCTTTGCTGTACATTTCTGTAAATAAAAGTGATACGTTTTTAATGATAACACTGAAGAGTGACTGATAACTGTACAATGCAGAGATCAGGTAATGAATGTGCTTACAGTCATTACTCACTGTCTACATTAGACGTGACCTTAAGATTAGTGACATCTATGAAAACATGTTACACATAATTAAATTTAGATCAATCTTTATGACGTGTTCTGCCAGTCTGACAACAAAGAAATAAAGACTGAAATTTATGACAAATCATGGTCACATAACAGGGATATAATATATGGAAACAAAGGGTAAAGTCCCACTAGATCTATCAATTAATGTAATTGTTCATGTTGACCCCAGATGTTAAAGTTATATAATATTGGTAATATCCTATCAGTTTATTTTAATAATTTTTTATAGTCAGGGAGAGGTGCTCCCACAATAGAAATTCACGGAAGAGAGAGCGAGTGTTACATTGTGGCACACAAACACTAAGCAGTCTGAATTGTATTACATATAATTAGAATAGTTTTAAAAAACGCAACTTTATTTCTCTATATTAAATTGTGGACTTATATTATCTCAACAACGAGAGTGTTTCAGCGATTTTAATTAAAATATGCAATGTGTAGTGAGTTAAAAGCCGTACTTTGTGAGTAATATTATTATTATTATAGTACCTTGTAATATGCTCTCAAGATAAAGATCAGTGTGGGCTAATTATAGCTGTAGTGGGAACCTTGGTAATTATTGATTAAAAAGCTGTTGTGCTCTTGGATCATTAAGTTATTGGATATTTGTGGAGTGTTGTGTTAGTGTTTTAGCAGATTAATCCCAAACTAGACTGGACCAACAGTGAACCACAACTGTTTTTCATAAGTAACGAATCTCTAGGTTATAAGTAGTTAGCAGTAGGCAATTAAGAACAAACAGAGTAATTAAACAAAGCTAGGTATTACAGCAAGCTTATAATCTACAAGTTAACCCGTGCATGATACTCATGCATTCTAGTCAAATCAAGCTACTTAAGGTGTTAAAAAGGTTCTTGTCATGCATTTGGGGCTAGGCCAGGCCTCCTCAGGGGAAGAGCGTTACTTCCCAACGTAAGCGCCCTTTTTTAACGTGGTTTTGTCCACATGTCACCACCTCATCATTCTTCTCCATCACCTCATCCTTCATCTACATCGCCACATCCTTAATCTCCATCGTCTTACTGTTCTATAACCTCTCGATACACAATGTTTCTGCTAAACACCTTATCGCTGTGCTCAATCAGTCTTCCTTGAAGGGCAGTATTCATAACCTGCACTTTCACATCAGTGCTTCTCCGTACTCGTGAAAATGCGACATACAATTGTCCATGACCAAACACAGGCTCTGGTAAATAAATACCCACACAGTCAAGAGTTTGAGCCCTCAACTGGTAAATTTAGCCTTTACTACCCCTCCCACGGGGGGAAGGGGGGATGATGGAAGTTAACTGACTTCACTATTATAATTTTTTTGTCAAATAATGTCAGTATACCAAATTTCAGGTCAATTGGATGAGCCCTTTCTGAGAAAATAGTTTTTTCCACACACACACACACGCCGCTAGGCTTATATATATTAGATAAGAAAAATAAGTTTAATTCATAGGGTCAAGTGCCATATTGGTCATATTGCAATGGGAAAAAGTGCTGTGTGAGGTTACATGATCCAGCCACACAACAAGGCTAGTTTGGAGGTCAGTAGGTTGAGAATAGAAAAAGGAATGAATTTTAGTTTTGCGTGAACTGTGTAGAGTGTCGGTGATTGGGTAGAAAACTTTAGGCAGGTTAACAATGTGGTTTGGGAATTTGATAAACTAGTCTAAAGTGCAGTTTTCAGGGACCACTTGAAGGTTTGGAGACTGGGGGAAAGTCTTGAGGGAATAAACTGAGTGCGTTCTAAAGTCCTTTAACCGGGAACGGGTGCAGTTTTGTTAATTCAGTATAACAACCAATGTAGGGACTGGGAGAGGAGCAGGAGTAGAAGAACGTTTTGCAAGGAAACTAATTTTACCTACAGTTTGAAAATAGTTTCTAAGGGTGAAAGTTTGGATAAGGGAACACCTATAAGAAGGGAATTTCTATAGTCCGTACAGGAGACTACAAGTGTATGAATTACAGTGTTTGCAGTCTATTGCGAGAGATGTGTGCATATTCTGGAGATGTTTCTTAGATGAATGTAGCAGGATTTGGAGACAGGTTAGATTTGGAGAACAAAAGGACATTTTTGAGTTAAGGATATCAACTAAGCAATAGGTCTTGCGAAGAAGAGATTATTGTTGTGTCATCAACAGAAATAAAGATGTCAGGTAAATGTCTTCTGTTGGCTGGTGGGAAAATTATTAGCGGTTTGTTGAAGGAACCGGAATGGATAGATAAATTTGGGTGTCATTTACATAGAGTCAATACTGAAAAATAAAGGTGTCTGTTAGTTTGTCCAGAGAGGTATTATAGAGAATGGGATCAAATGAAGAGAAGGTACCAGAGGAGGTAGGAAAGGAATTGGCCAGATTGTTGCTCAGGGAAGATTACACCATTTAATAACATCTTCTCAATCTGGTCCTTGATGTAGGAAGCAAGACCTTGAGCAGTAATGGAGAATGTTGTAATGCCATAGAGGTATGGTAAACATGATGGGGTTTGATAGGAACTATAAACAAAAGGAACAATTGAGAAATAAAATGAGCAGTCAGTGAGGCAACGGATGAAGCAGATGAAGATCATTAATTGTAGTCCTCAGATGTTGAATGTTTGGCCATATAGAACCAACAGCTGATTTAGGAGATCCAGCAGCCGATTCCGATTGGTTCTGCTGTTAATGCTGCTTTAATGTAAATTGGCTTCTGACAAAATTAACCCTGGTGTATGTCCGTGTGGTAGGGAATACAGGGGACAGGGACTGATGTGAAGGATTGCCTGTTCTCTGTAATATTTATCTATACAAACTGTTAATAAATGTCGGTGCCGACGTTAAGTCTACGGTTGATGTGGGTGCTGGAGTTGTTTGGTCAACTACATTTCCAATTAAGACAAGTCAACCATACAGTTTAGTATAGATCATTTTCTTAATTTAGTTTTATTACTGTTTTTTTTGTTGTTTACATTTATTTGTATATTGTATCAAATATCATTGAATATTTACTTGCACAAATGAAATATGTATGCTGTAATATCCTCAGGCACCCGTGCCCTGATAGGATGTTTAGTAAGACACACATAGTTGTTACTTTGCGATGAATAAAAGATGTAATAAGTAGATATGTATCGTACATTATCAGAGGGACAACGGTGCACGGTCTCCATGTAGAAATATGAGTCATTGCTTCTTCATACCTTTCCTCTTATAGAATAACTTTTCGCTTTGATTGCTCCCTTTTCTCAGAAATGCACGTTTTAGGGAGGGTTCACCAGGTGGAGAGAGATAAAACATTGTGAGAACAAAATACAGCTTGTGGGCCAGATGGCTAGTAAGATAAAGGAGTTGTTTTCTATGTAATGCACTGTACTATTGATAGTGACAGGTCTGTTTTATTCTTGACTTTATGACATTGCAAACATCAGACTGAATTCACATTAGATGATTTTAATATTAACCAGCTGTTCTGTGCTTCACAGAAGTATCCACTGTTCTGACGACAATTGGGATTTACCTTTAGTCTTTTACTTTGGTTTCTCTCTTAAGTACACGGCCCTCTGGTCTGACCACGCTTAAAAGGAAGCCAGGAATGAGCAGACCAGCTACCTCCTTTCATCCTAGATCCCCTCTTTCCTGCGAGCTATCTGCACTCAAAGAACAAAGCCTCCTGGCAATGAGCATAGTTCAGTAGACTAGACGGCCCCCTGCTGACTCAGGGCGTTTACATAGAATGCTTTGCAGGTTTAAGCCCATCTAATATATAAAAGCCTAGCGGCGTGTGTGTGTGTGTGTGTGGCGATGAAGATGATAAGAACCTTTTTAACACCTTAAGTAGCTTGATTTGACTAGAATGCATGAGTATCATGCACAGGTTAACTTGTACTATATACTTGTCAACTATAGCTTTCTCCCCACCAGCATCACCTGGAGGGGAGTGCAGGTGGCAAAGTGTGTGTGGGGGGGGAGATGGTGACCTTATTACCTCACTAAGTCTCACCGGGATCGCATCTGCGCTTCCAGGAGGGCACCCAAAATTCAGGGCCTTCCCAGAGAGTAGGCAAGTATCCCGTACTATTTGTCTCCTCTCTCTACACCATCTCTGCAATTTTGATGTTACCATTTGGAGACAAATCTTAATGTGTTTGATTCCCTCCTCCAAAAATAACATGGTTTGGAAAAGTTAGGAGAGGAAGAGCAACTAGGAACAGGAAGGAAACAAATGAACAGAGCTGGGTTTCATCTGGAGTGAGCAAGTCGTGTTGAGTCGCTGTAGACTAATAAAATGAAACTCCAAAAAAAATCCAAGTGGATTGAATGGTATTACAGGGTGGTTCAGCCTCATAAACTCATCCAAGGGGACCATCCATGTGGCAACGGTGGTAGGTTAACCAAATACTATGAATAGTGGCGGTTCATGAAGTTAGCGTTCTTCCAATTGGATGCAATTAGACAATAGCTGCATTCAAGAGATGTCTGATCAACTTTTGGATAGGATGCAGGGTATCCAGGATTCATCTAGGTAGAAGGGAAAACAGTGGGAAATCCGGCATTTGCCCATCTGATACTGATTTAATGAGGCTATGAACTTTTTCCCAGTAGAATTTTAGTTAGCTATATACACATGGTTTGAGTACAACTACAATCCCAGCTCCAGTGGTGGCCCCATCAAATTTTCCACTCTCTAACATAGAATTAAACAGGCCAACAAACATGGGGACCAAGGATCCACTAAACTTTTTATAGTAAAGGGCTGTAAACCAGTCAGGTACTGGAACTTTTTGATGTTTAAGAGCATCAGAAATCTCTGCTGATGATATCTCCTTGTTCAGAAAGGTAGCCTGCTCGCTCGTAAGCTTGGGGAGATATCAAGATTGAAGAAAATATTTTATGGCACGTCTTAAGTTGTGCATCTGCTAATGCAGGTGGGAGGTTGCAGAGATGCACTATAGTCTCGAAAATAATAGTTCGACAAGTTCTTTATGCTTGTGCATAATCAATTCATTTGATGGTGAAATATGTTAATTTATACATCCACGCCTCCATAATGACATAGGTGAGGTTGTGCTCACTTCATGTAGTGGCCCAAGAATCCTAATCTACATAGACCTTACATTCACTAATTCAGAATTATTAGGTAAGGAGAATTTCGCAATCTCTTTGAGGACAAGGCATATTAATTACATAACTGCACGTCTGAAGAGTGATTTAACTAGAAGAGCACAGCTGATCACTAATCTACAAGAATCCTGATTCGGTAAATACAGGCAGCCATTTCCCAGTCCTGTGACCCAGGCGGTACTGCATCTATGTCCACAAAGATAATCTGCACATGAAGCAGTGGACAATTGGAAAAACAAACACATACTACATACTATACCTATGCCTCTTAGAAGCCAAAGAAACAGAACACCCCCAAGTGCAATCATCTGGTAGAACACAAATTACACGATTCAGACACCCATGGAAACATTATTGCCGACATGTCCGACAGCTCCTGGCAAACAGCGTCATCCCAGAACATTGCAGGAATTATAGTTACCAACCAATATCAACGTTACAGGGAAACTGGGAAAACAGGTCCTATAAATAGCTTCCATCATATTAAGTAGGTGAGACTCCGATGCTTTCCTAAAATTAGCTATAGAATATAAGGTTACTTGCCAATGCCCAACTATAAACCCACCCGGCAAAGTGAACTTTTGTTTCTACGTGATATGTTCACTCAACTTTTTGTACATCTTTTCAAAGATCTAAGCACAGGGATTCCACAAGACATGATATGCATGTATCGTACATTGACATTTTAAGATTTAAATGTAGCCAAAGAACCCATGCTTGCAGAAACAGCAATGCTTATAGAAGAGTATACGAAGGACTTAATGAAAACCAGGAAATTAGTAAAGGTCTGGAAGGATACTGCAGAAGAACAACACAAGATGAGCACCTCGTTAGATTTCATATACAGGAGAATATACCTTCCGACCCTGCAGTTTCACCAAAAGGTGAAAACAGGGGAGTGTACAATGTTTTCTTCTACAGTATGGACCCCAAACAGACCTACTCCACACACCTGTCCAATATTGGCACCAGGAGAAAACCTAAGCAACCCAGCGGACTTGTGAGCACGCACACCAGCCACAAAGGGAAACTGGTGGATGTGCAATCACATATACCAGGACTGTTCCAACTGCGCAGCTTGTGCAAAAATACCAGTTAGTCCTTTATCGGGGATCTCTTCCAAAACAGGTCCAATTTAGGCATCCTAAAGGATCCGACGCCAATATCCAACCTCATATTGGACTCCACAGAAAAGCCCATCAAGATGGGGAACGTGGAAATCTTGGTTACCAATGTAAAGCATAATGTAAACCAAGTCAGGTATTAGTGGGTGTATTTTTATAACCAAAGAGGGGTGCATGTATTGGAGGACGGGTAGCCCAAAGCATTAGTAATTTAAATACAGAATGATTTTACACTCAAAATGTGGTATTATCCATTGTCTGATAACATTATTGCAACAGACATAATATGGGTGGATTCTGGATATAAAATACTGCTTTATATGAAGAGGACCAAGAACAAAACGCTATGAACCACTGAAGAACACCATCTACGACCTAACACAGGCACAAATAAGAAAATGAGGGTAATGTCAACATTCTTGTCCAGAGGTCCAACATACTTTAAAGCTGATAAAAAAAAAAAAGGGGCATACACCAGTTTGCACATGCCAAACAGTAGGAGCATGCATCAGCCCCATTGTGTAGACAGCCAGAGGTGTGGCTCCATGTCAATCATGACTGACATAAAGGCTTCCCCGAAACCCTACTACAGGAGGCAATCCTGAATAGGTCAGTGGACACCATCCTAAGAATTAGGATTGCTCAAAGCTCAAAAGGCATAATGGAGACCCAGGTAGAGGGGATGGTCAACTTAGACCTTGCCCCAGCAGTATACAGGTGTTTCAAAAACAAAACATGTTTCCCAGAGAATCCATTTGAGGCGCGTAGGAAAGCTTGGTTTCTTTCCAGCTACAAGTGTCCCGGACACAACGATTTGAAAGATTTAAAGGACTACATCCACGGACACAATCAAAGTCCCTATCTTATACAGCTGGAAGCCCAGATCCATCTCTTCGAGGCTATGATTTATGAACTTGATCAGTTTGTTACAATAGGATTCCCTTGCTCATTAGACTTGTCAGTTTCTATACATTAAAAATGTGTAATGAGTTTTCAAACAACAGGGGGATTGTAAAGGAATCATTGCAGTGGGCATGATTGTAAGCAGCACAAGATTCCCAACAAAGATTGTCAAACACATGCACACAAGATCTGCATATGTACAATTACATGGTGCATAGATGGCATCAGGTCGGCATGAGGTGCGTACACACACAGCAGCAGTCTGTTTCTCTATCGAGTAACACACTATCCCACACACACACTCCTGGCCTCAGTTTCTTACCAGAATAACTAATATAAACTACTTCATAAAAATAATAGACAATGGGCATAAGGTACAAGCTGCATAGACATTCAATCGTCCGCTTTCTACAAAAAGAAAAATTAATTCTGTGCATAAAACCTCTTTACCATAAAGAAAGCCCATTATCCATTTTATCAGTTCTGCAGATGACTTAAAAGAGAAGAAATCACAGAACTATTTTAATTGTTTTATAGCCAAAATCAAGATTACCAGGAATCAGGATCTAAATGAATGCAAGGTTAAAGCGTAATTACAAAAGTACAGGACTGGTTCTTTATAATGTCCTAACCTAACCACCGGTAATAGTCATTGTTGAGTATGAAAAAGCTGACAAGAATGACAGCAACATTAAAATGCAGAATTTAGTAATCGCGACATGAAAAAACAATGTAGAGTTACTGAAATAGTTGCACAAAACATTTCCGGCGAGGTCGCTATAAAGCGCAGACAGCCGAACAAGCCGGTACGGTGATGGTCGTTACTTAAAAGGGCAACAGTTACATTGCTGGTATTAAGGGGGCAAGGCCAGGACCCAGTGCCTGTACCACGTGAAAGCCTTAGTAATAAAACAAAACCTATTATACAGGCACCGGGAGTCCTCGTATTGCCTTACACGTCGCGAATACTAAATTCTGCATTTTAATGTCGTTGTCATTCTTGTCGGCATTTTGTTACTCACACTTTTATACCAAACCTCTATCAACGAGGCATTTCCTGTTAATGGAATGATGTATATTTAAAGACTTATGCAGTATATAGTTAAACAGGATTAGCCATACTAAATCATAAGCTTGTACAAGGTTAATTGGTGTTTAAATGTCCAACGTACTGTGAAACTATACCAGAGATCACCAAGGAATTTAGATACCATATCTACAGAGGATCCTGTTTGTGCTTATGAAGGTAGAGGACATGACAATGCAGTAGCTGCTCTAGAGACCCGCTGAGACTCAGATAAGGCAATACCACAGTCTTCAGCTGGGATATACAATAGCTTGTATGAGTCTCACTATAACATTTATAAAGTTTAATATACAGCACCAAATAATGTGGTAATTCGGTTTAAAAATATAAGGACAACAGTGAACTCTTTCTCCTGTTCACTCTCAATATGATATTGAGGTAAAGGGATCCAGAAGTCTTTTCTTGTGAAGGTGGAGGGAGGGGAGGGGAGGGGAGGGGAGGGGAGGGGGGAGGGGGGGGAGTCGAGGGTCTCTGATCTAGATAACCATAAAAGGGACACTTGTAAAACACATTTCTTTTATTTCCTGAAACCTTGTGGAGGCAACAACTTTTTATTTTTTAAACCATTATATAAGATCTAGCGAATCACTAACATTAAAAAGGAAAAGGCAGCACGACAAAGGAAATCGATAGAAAAATAAAATACACCCACAAAGCGCATGTACTTTATTCCACATGTTGCATTCTCAGTTTTTGCTGCTGTTGAGAATTCGCCATAAAGCACAAAACAAAGGGTGGTGCATGAGTCAGTATTTTCTTTTATTTTCCACACTTTCTACAGATAATCATCCTAAATTAAAACTACACTTTAGCCAAATCTGACAAAATCATAATCAAGAGAGTTAATTCAATTGTGGCATTTCCTAAATAATTGTTGAAACGCTCACCCTTTTGAAATACAAAGATGGATAAACTATCGATTACCTATAGTATCTTGCAAGAGGTTTTGCACATATTTAAATAGTAGCTTTAAGGAAGCGATAGGCACAAATACAATTACTCTGAGTGACAGATTACATTCAAGAGAAGATGTAACACATAGAAATACAGCTCTCTGCAAGTTAGAGCAACAGAGGAGCCTGACCCACTAAAACAGGGGTAGGGGACAGTTTGTAAATCTGAGTAATAAAATTGCCAAGCTCGGGTATTTTGTTTTAGAGATCTGCAGAGATTGTGTAATACCAATACCTAATACTTACCTTGTAACCACTGAAATATAGGTTTTTATTTTGTAAAAAGTGAAAGACTCGTTCACAATTCCTTTTTTTGCTCAAATACCTGTCTGCATTTTAAGCCATAATGATTGCAAGAGAGATATGGAGAACATTCACATTTCATGCTGTAAGGTTTTAGAAGTAAACACATGTATACATTAAAAAAAAAAAAAATCCCCAAAAACTTGAGGACAAGTTACAATATATGTTTAAAACAAAAGTCGAAGCCATTTTATTGCCGTGTATGGTGTTCTGCTCCATACAATGTGATGGAGGGAACGTAGTATTGAACTTATGGCTTAAAATGCTACTTTTGGATTGAGTTGTGTGGTTGCAGCGGAAGCACACGGTCATGCACCTCTACTACAGCCGGTCACTAAACGCCATTCATGACTTTGTTTTGTTTTGTTTTTCCTCCCCTTCCACTCCTCTGTATTAATCCTCCATCAGTTATACACTGGATTGGATGCTATGCCTAATTATCTATTTCTTTTTGAAACTTGACGATCGAGAGCCAGAATGAGAAGACCCAGTAGGAGACACTCTGCGTCTGGAAAACAGAAATTGAACAGTAGTTTTTGTTAATGTCTTGCCAATTATTACTCATCTACCCTTTTATATACAAATATGAAGTGAAAGCATCAATATGCTGTAGCCAACCCAACAGGGGCACTTTCATTTGATCACTTATACTGTTGTAACAATGTTACTTACAACACAACTGTTATTTTATAATCACACAGTAGTACCCAATAGCAGAGCTGGGCACCCTACGTTAATCTGGCTACACACAAGCTACTGACATCTAGTGGTGATTAGCCAAACTGCAGGAATTAAGGGAGAAGTACTTTACTAATAACCATAGTACCTAGGTTATTCGTTTTATGACAATGTATAGGTGTTATACAATTAAAAAAAAATAAAAAAAAATACCTCTTAATAGCTATTTTTCTTTCAAAATAAAAAAAGGATACATATGTCCTTATATTTCTGAGTTAATTTTCCCACATTTCAATTTATTTCAATAAAAAAAAAAAAAAAATACCCCTTCTAAATCTACAGTAACCCAAACCTTTCGGTTGACCGTGATCTTGATCTCTTTTTTTTGCGTTCAGGGGACGAAGATCTGGAGCGACTTCTTTTCTTTCCCCTCTCTGAGGACGATGAGGATCGAGAACTGGCGTAAGATCTTTTTCTCGGGGAAGCAGACCCCCGTTGGGATCTGGAGCTGGATCTTTAGCGATTGAAAATGAAGAGGATTTAATGCAGGAATGAATAGAACACTTGTGCAGCAACAATAAGCACATAATAAACATAGTTAAAGCATTGTTTGCAATATCACACTAGGCCGTGCTGAAATACAAACATTAACGCTTTCGGGGAACTTGTGAATGCCTTGTGTACTTAAAACTATTACAAGATATAGTATTTTTTCCCCCACTACTTGCGACCAAGACTCATTCATAAAGAAAAGATTGGAGTATGATAAATGTACAATATAACATCACAGAAAAATAAAGATAACAAGGTCCTGAACCAGTTCTCTCGCTGTGACAGAGAATGGTACCACTATTCACCTTGATTTTGAACCACGAGAACGTTCTCTTGAACTGGAGCCAGATCTGGAACTGGTAGAAGATCTTGAGCGGGATCTGAAACAACACGATGCATATTTTTCCAGCTCTAATGGTCAATACAAACATTTGTAATCATTTACACATCAGATGGTTTTATACTGGTAATAAAGCAGTTCTAAATAGATAAAGGTTTAAAGGACCACAAGCTGATTAATCTGACAAAGCTTCCTGTAAGATTCAATTCAGATATATAAAACCACACAACATAAATTAACGTATAAATCTGTATGTAACGGTCCTGTTAGAAGAGCTGACTCTATATGCCTGCAGCTAGGTCATCTGGGTGTATAGAAAATAACTACAGCCTCACCATACAAATCTCTTATAATCCCGATTCTCTACATCTGTAAATGCTATTCGTAGCACTTTCATAAAATTAAATACATCAACTTGCATATGAGGTCTACCGCTCCATTCTTTACAAGTGTAATAATCCTAGTTATACTATATTATAAAGATTTAGTAATTTTATCAGCCATAAGGTTACTCTGTGTTCTCCCCAGCACCTATTTCCTGGCTTCTCCACCCGGCTGTTTTTACTTGCTACCTGGCTCTTGAAGCTCAACAGAGTCCTATTATAGTAGAATAAACCATTAGTTCTCCTATTGTAACAGGCACTATGTGAGCACTACAGCCAGCAGTGTGTGTGTTAGACCACTGACCACCAGTCTGACCAGTCCTGGCAGGTGTGGGCAATAACCTTCAACATTTTTTAATATTACTACAACTGCCCCCACCTGGCTACTATTTAATGCCACCCAGCTTGCAATTTTTTCTGGGGAGAACACTGGTTACTTATTTGCTGCAAATGAAATAGTTTACTATAACAAATTGTACAGTATTAGAAAATGCAATATAAAAAGGTGAGTGTTAAAACACACGCAATCCTTTCTAGAGAATACTACTATGATATGCTACTACATCAAAGAAACACAGAACACAGAATTTGATGGAAGGAGAAAACCTGAAGATCCATAATTTTTTAGGTGGAAGAAGTGTTGGGTTAAACTATTATGAACCTCTCACCCCAAATTTTACCAATAAATTTGTACTATGCATGCTTGGATTCTGTTACTGATAAAAGCCCCCACCTGTAAGAAAACCAACCCGAATTATAATAAAAGCAATACCAAAACTATATACTGTTGTGGAAGCAGATTATGATGAATAAACAGCCTTTCTACTGTCAGGGCACCTAGTGACATCTCTAGAGAACATGCACTCTTAACATTTATTTAAAGTGCTCAAATTACCAACAGTCTCGTCACCTAGGAATGCGTTCCAACATTTTAGTCCTCCAATAAAAAAGGATTAAAAAAAAACGTCACTGGCTTTTCCAGTGAATGCATCAGGCCGAAACCAGGAAATCTCGGTCACCACCTCTACAAACCTTCTTGTTACCAGTTTTATAGGGTAAAGTCTGCAGCCGTTACCTATGTAATGTCTACAATGTGTGACCTTCACTCAGAAGAAAATCATTAAAAAAAAGGTAACATTAAGGTGGAAATAGATTCACTGCAAACCTGATTTAAATCCTATATTATGTCCACACCAGGGTAGAGAAACAAAGTAATAACAGCATTTAAATAGCTTCACGCCTGACCAAGGTAATAACAGCACAACGTGGTTACGGACGTAGAATAATGCAGTCTTACATTGGCCAGGGAGAAAGAAAAGGCCGAGATATTCAGTTTTAGTGCATTAGTCTTGTGGGAGAACCAGGATGACATTAGCAAGAGTCCAATATCAAAAGAAAGGAACGTGTGTCGTCATCGGATGCTAAGTGTAATCAAGAGAATAGTATTTCACTCCAAGATTTGTGAAACAAAAACTAAGAATACATTAATATGTAAATAAAAAAGGAAGAAAGTTAAAAAGATACTGACATTTTGCCCGGCTTTACCCTTGACCTGTACCCGTTTACCTGGACCTAGACCTTGAGCTTGTGTGGGAAGAAGAGTGGGAAGATCGAGATTTAGATCGGCTGCGTGTGGGTTTCTTAATTTTACTATTATCTTCCTCTTCACTCGCATCCAGATTGTATTTTGAAAGGTCGCCGTCTTCATCTTCATCCTCATCCTAAAACAAATAAAAGGTTATTAACATTGATGGGCTCACAGCACAGAACGGATGTCCAGTACTACATTACTTAGTCTATATATGCAGACATTGGGCCATATTCAATACAATTACAATACTGTAATCAGAAAGTGTTGTACCCCCATGGTGACCAGTATCGCCTTTCAGTCATGTGATTACGCAGCTAAAACTTCATGAGCCTGATTCATTAAGGATCTTAACTTAAGAAACCTCTTATTTAAGTCTCCTGGACAAAACCATGTTACAATGTAAGGGGTGCAAATTAGTATTCTGTTTTGCACATAAGTTAAATACTGACTGTTTTTTCATGCAACACACATACTTGATAGCTTATTTGTACACTCAAATTTAAAGTTGATATTTGTGTGCTACATGAAAAAACAGTCAGTATTTAACTTATGTGCAAAACAGAATACTAATTTGCACCCCTTACATTGTAACATGGTTTTGTCCAGGAGACTTAAATAAGAGGTTTCTTAAGTTAAGATCCTTAATGAATCAGGCCCCATGTCCGATAACCAGTAGGTAACACACATCACTGGTCTGCTAAACAATAATGGCTTTATTTCACAAGGCACTTTCACGCTTTATTTGTATTTTGCACAGGTTGGTGATTTTGTTGTATGTCTGACCACCAGTGTGTTAAGGTAAAGGCTGCTTCGCCTTCTATTTTTGAATTTTCTGCTTCTGACCTTGCTTGACCTCCAGTTCTCTGCCCTTCCCCCATAATCAGGAAGGCTTCATGTTGTATCTGCCAGGAGGGAGGGCAGGAGGCAGGCAGATATATGAATAGATGCAGGAATAAGTAGGTGGTAGAAGATTGTAGTAAAAATGCAGAGTATACTGGTAACACTGTTACAAAAGGTAAAGGAAGCTGTGCAGTAAGTATGTTACATCGATATTTCCACAGGGGACAGAAATCAGTCAATAAATTTGACAAATCCCAGCACAATGGGGGATATTTACTAAACTGCGGTTCCTACGAACCGCCGATTCACTGCGTTTTCCTGTCATTTGTTTAAAACAGCAATCTTATTAAAAAGACAAAAATCGATGAGTTTTGTCTCTAGGATTCTCATTTTAAAAATAATGACAGAAAAGCGCTGGAAATCGGGGGTATGTCGGAACCTGAGTTTAGTAAATATACCCCAAGGTGTTATCTTTCAAATTTATTTGGCCTCCTCTGGCAGGAGACTGGGCCATTGTTTAAGCCCAGAAGAGACAATTTACGTCTGGCTGGGATCCTTCTTTAATCATCCGGTGTATTAGAATCACGACTTACATCATCCAGCTTATACTTAGACAGATCTCCTTCCTCTTCTTCCTCCTCAGCCTCCTCCTCCTCTTCTGCACCCGATTCCTTTTCATCGCCTTTATGGGCGGATTTGGAACCAGCGCCTGGCTTTCCGCGATACTTTTTCTTTTTTCGCCCAAACTATAAAAAGAATGAAAAAAATAAATCACTTGAAACGTTAACATTTTTCAGTGAGAAATGTAATTGAAGATTCGGTTGAGAAAATCAGCAGTCAATTATTTAGGTGGCATTATAACCATCATAACAGATGGTGTTTTAGGCAAAGCTATAATTTTTTAACATCACGTAGATCTTTTACCTCATCATACTCTCCATCGGATTCTTCGCGCTCTATGTATTCCACATTTTCACGTTCATTAAAACCACCCCCATAACCTGCAAAGTGAAACAGAGACAGTTTGAGGTATAGGAAACTAGTTTAAAAGATCATGATTAAAAAAAAAACAAGCCACTAAAGCAACAATTGCACGACCAGTGTGGACAACCAACGGGTAACATATTGGTACTGTATAAAGAATGCAAACAAGCTGGAAACGCCACAAAAGAAAAATCTAAAGAAACGGACATACACTTGTTATGCAACATTACCATATAGGCACCATACCTGTCCTCTCCTCCAGTTTTGCATACTTTGGCGTATTGCACATGTTACACTCAGATCGTCTCGCCCAGTTTACATTGCCGCAACTACAAAAGGAAACCGCAAACGTAATATTAGAAACTTGCATGTGTGAAATACAAACAGAACAGTACAATCTAGTTGTGTAATACAACGGGTTAGTCCTGATCCCCGATCAGAGCGGAGGTGTCCATCAGCAACATCCAAGCTGTCCACCTCCCACTTTTACTATATTTAATGACTTAAATCCAGCCACTGACTGATCAATCACACTGGAGAACTGTAGTTTTATTAGCAGTATGACTTAAACCGATAGAAAAAGCAAAAGCTCTACACATCTGCACACTATGGGGGAGATTCAATTTGGGGGGGAACATCCACAGAGACATATTGTGCCAATGTTATGGATGGAATCTACGCTCATTTTTCCTTGCACACCATAGAGATGTTCAGAAAAATGATCACAGATTCCCACGGTAATGGCTGGCAATGTGCGCAGCCAGACATCACCAGCAATTGAATCTCCGCCTATGCGTGGGAGAAGAAGTGTCAAATGAAAAATAAAATTAAAAAATAAATAAATAAAACAGCTTTAGTATAGGCTGATATTTAGAAAACAGAACACAGAAAAGTCGAGAGCAAAAACTGTAAACTCTTCGGGGGGGTATTCAATTGGCCGCGTTACTGTTAAAAGTAACGTGGCATGTGCATTATTCCGGTAATAGTGCCGTTATTACGGTAGTTCCAATGCCGGCTCTTTGCTCACAGCTCACTGAGTTGCGAGCAGAAAACTGGGTTAAAACTACCGTAATAACGGCAATAGTTTTAACCCGGAGGTACTTCGGTGGGGAATTGAATTCCCCCTTTCATTTACCTCAATCTAAGTGGCAAATTCAATTGTTTGTTTTCCGCGCCGCGGAAAAACTATTACCGTTAAGTTATCAGGATTTCAGCTCTCGGCTCAGCTGCGAGCTGAAATCCAGCGAGAAAATTACCGTATTAACGGTTTCCCCGTGTAATAATGGTAATAGTGCGCAGACCGCGGGATTTTTGGCGTTTCCGCCGACAATTGAATACGCCGCTAAGAGCTAGACTGTAAGAAACCTACACAGGTATAAACACCTGAGGATTTATGTTGTCATCCTCTGTATATCTCCAACATATTACACTGCTCTGTACAGTAAGTAACAAGGTCTCTTCTCACAGGAGCACCCTGAATCACTCACGTTTTGCACTGCCAGTCATTGGCACTGAACAATCCACGGCTCTTCTCAGCCAGAGTTTTCCCAATCTCTGTTCCGCCAGCTTTCATCATTTTGGCATCAGTTGTTTTTTCTAAAAAAAACCCCCATAAAATGAAAAAGTTAAATAGAAATCTATTGGGTATATATTGCATCCTATACAAATCAAACGGTATGCTCTCACCTCGTCCACAACGGTTACAACTCGTCCTTCTGGCAAAGTTTACATTCCCGCATCTAAAAGACATAAGAAACAGCCATGTAAGGTCTACTCCTTATGTAGAGCCTCTATATAGAACTTGCACTTAATAGCCCTACAGTTGTCCTCCTTCAAACAAAGGGAATGCCAGTCATTCTTTCCACACAGCAAACAATCTACAATAAACATGAGATAATGTCTACAATGTGTGACCTTCACTTATAGTAAAGCATTAAAAGACAATATTAGATACTGCCACGGTGGAAACAGTCAGTGCAAATCGAACTTATTTCTGAACATGGTATTAATCACAACGTAGCATTAACTAAGAATTATTGTAACAAATCAAAGAACAAATTATATTTTGTAACTTTATATCAGTAATTCATGTTTCTTCTAGCTACCATAGAGTATGTTAGTTTTAACAAGTGACCTGATCTTTTTTATTACACTGTATCATCAGCCATCCAGATATTATGAAAAACATAGAATCATAAGATTGCAAGGGTAACAATACAGTATATCTTCATGTACAAAATATTAATTTGTACTTCCTGTTTAAGGGTACCCCCACCTGCAGATACATTATAAGCATTCCATGCATCTGAGGGAACACCAAAATTGGTATGGACAGCTTTAGGGGATGATGTTCCGAGACTGTGACGTTCACTGGTTTGGAGAATTTAATAAGACGTGGAAAGAGGAAAAGAACTTATTCAGCTGACTGAACAGGAAGCAAACTTAAATCTGGCGATCTCTAGTAAATCCCATCCATAGGGCCTTAACATTACATGACTGGATTATAAAGTCTCTAAAGCAGGGCTCTCTTTATCAACCTCATATGCTGGTTTTGTTTTTATGTAGGATTTGTTAAACAGACTGTTTGGCACTGCTTTACCTTACAAATAAACAATGATGATGATTGTAGCCATTTCTATATAGAGAACCTCCCTGCCAAGTTCCTTCAAAACTGTGTGTAAGTGTACCTAGAAGAATTGATGCCATTTTGAAGGCAAAGGGTGGTCCCACCAAATATTATTTTGATTTCTCTTCTGTTCATTCACTTTGCATTTTGTTAATTGATAAAAATAAACTATTAATACTTCTGTTTTTAGAAGCATTCTTACATTGCAGCATGTTTTCCACACCTGTCTAAAAGAGTTGCACAGTATTGTAGATTGACATATAATGTATGTTTGTGTAACACACATATATATATATATATATATATATATATATATATATATATATATATATATATATATATATACACACATACACACAATGTATTTAGTGATCTACAATGTATATAGGATATTGAGATACTGGATATATGATATATAAATGATATAGAGATCATGGATGCATGATGAATACATGGGTTTATAATGTACCCCTATGGCAGAGATGATGGATATATATATCGTATATTATATCATATATATATCTATATCTATATAACCTTTATTTACGGGGAACCACATGAGGTCCGCAGAGCTGTACAGAGGACAAACAACAAGACAGTACAATACAGCAAACTAATAACACAACTCTCAACACAGTTAGTGGGGCACAAGGGGTGATGTATTCATCACCACTTATTTATATAGCGCCACCGATTCCACAGCGCTGTACAGAGAACTCACTCACATCATTCCCTCACCTCATTGGGGGCTAACAGTCTAAATTCCCTAACACACACACTAGGGTCAATTTTGTTAGCAGCCAATTAACCTACCAGGATGTTTTTGGAGTGTGGGAGGAAACCGGAGCACCCAGAGGAAACCCACGCAAACATGGGGAGAACATACAAACTCCACACAGATAAGTCTATGGTCAGGAATTGAACGCATGACCCCAGTGCTGTGAGGCAGAAGTGCTAACCACTGAGCCACCATGCTGCCCCAATTCAGCACAGGCTGAAACCTGTGCCCATTGGTGTGGTAATGATTGATTATACACATATAATGTACAAAGGATATAGAGAGAATGGTTATATAATGTAAAAGGACATATAGATATTATGGATGATGGGGAGATAATGTAGAATGACAGAGATAATTGTATTTATAGGTTTGGGAGTCTCCCTGGTTCAGGCCTCACATATAATAACACTGTACTTGTTAGGAATTGTATATAACAGACTGAGGCTGAGCCTCCCTCAGGCCCCCTTACTAGTAACCCCAGCTCAGGCCCCCTCACTAGTAACCCCAGCTCAGGCCCCCTCACTAGTAACCCCAGCTCAGGCCCCCTCACTAGTAACCCCAGCTCAGGCCTCAGGCCCCCTCACTAGTAACCCCAGCTCAGGCCTCAAGCCCCCTCACTAGTAACCCCAGCTCAGGGCTCAGGCCCCCTCACTAGTAACCCCAGCTCAGGCCTCAAGCCCCCTCACTAGTAACCCCAGCTCAGGCCTCAGGCCCCCTCACTAGTAACCCCAGCTCAGGCCTCAAGCCCCCTCACTAGTAACCCCAGCTCAGGGCTCAGGCCCCCTCACTAGTAACCCCAGCTCAGGGCTCAGGCCCCCTCACTAGTAACCCCAGCTCAGGCCCCCTCACTAGTAACTCCAGCCCAGGCCTCACGCCTGTATAGGCCGCAGTCTCCCCGCCCTCCGCCATCTCCCTCCCCCGGCCCGCAGTACCCTCACCGCCCTCCTCCCTGTCACCCCCCACGGCCCGGAGAGCCTCCAATCTCACTTCTTATCCGGGCAGATCCAGTCTCCGTCGCTGACGCGAAAATTCTTGGTGGACATCTTATCGGTCGCCATCTGCTCGTTTGTGAAGGACTCCTCCATTGAGACGACCTTCCCAGTGCCTGTAACACCCGGGTACCTATAATCCGCCTGCCTAGGTCTGATGTCACCGTCGACGAGGTCAGTGATATCAGTGCACACGCTGTGGATGACGATACCTGGGTAGCAGCCAGTAAGAGGGCGACCACTAAGCAGGCATCTCGGAGGGCAGCCTCTGGGGTCCTGCTACTCTAACGTTAGTGACGTGTGATCAGAGATAGAGCACGTGGGAGACGTAGTGGCGGCTCATTGGCTGGATGGATGCATGATGTATATATAGGGATATAACATGTATATATGATGTACTGATAATATCTATAAGATGGATATATAATGTATATATGGATATAATGTATATATGATGTACTGATAATATCTATAAGATGGATATATAATGTATATATGATGTGCTGATAATATCCATAAGATGGATATATAATGTATATATGGATATAATGTATATGATGTGCTTATAATATCCATAAGATGGATATATAATGTATATATGGATATAATGTGTATGATGTACTGATAACATCCGTAAGACAGATATATAATGTATATATGGATATATAATGTATATATGATGTACTGATAATATCTATAAGATGGATATATAATGTATATATAGGGATATAATGTATATATGATGTACTGGTAATATCCATAAGATGGATATATAATGTATATATGATGTGCTGATAATATCCATAAGATGGATATATAATGTATATATGGATATAATGTATATGATGTGCTTATAATATCCATAAGATGGATATATAATGTATATATGGATATAATGTATATGATGTACTGATAACATCCGTAAGACAGATATATAATGTATATATGGATATATAATGTATATATGATGTACTGATAATATCTATAAGATGGATATATAATGTATATATAGGGATATAATGTATATATGATGTACTGGTAATATCCATAAGATGGATATATAATGTATATATGGATATATCATGTATATATGATGTACTGATAATATTATTATTATTATTATTATTATTATTATTATTATCCTTTATTTGTTAGGCGCCACAAGGTTTCCCCAGCGCCATACACAGTACAATCAGTAGACTAAACGGTAAAACAGTACAAACCAATAAACAAAAATACCAATGCTTCAGAAACTCCAGGCTGGCCGATGTAGTAAACAAGGAGCAGAAGAACGGTAAGGAGACAGGAGGGAAGAGGGCCCTGCTCATGTGAGCTTATATCCTAAGGGAGGTAAAACAGACTGGCACAGGGGGAGCCAGATAAGGCAAGGGGAGAGCGAGTGGAGTATAGAGAAAGGGGTTATGTGGATGGTTGGTAGGCTTTGAGGAAGAGGTGGGTTTTCAGCGCACGTTTGAAGGGGCACAGAGTAGGAGAGAGGCGGATGGAACGAGGGAGGTCATTCCAGTGAAGGGGGGCAGCATGGGAAATATCCATATAATATTCATAAAATATCCTTATAATATCCATAAGATGATATATAATGTATATATGGATATATAATGTATATATGATGTACTGATAATATCTATAAGATGGATACGTGCACTCAAAACTCACTTCTTTCTCAAAGCCTACCAACCATCCACTTAACCCCCATCTCCTCCACTCATTCTCCCCTCTCTCCCATTCCCTCAACTGGCTCCTCTTGTGCCTGGTCTGTTTAACCCTCCCTTAGGATGTAAGCTCGCTTGAGCAGGGCCCTCTTCCCTCCTGTCTCCTTACCCGTTCTTCTGCTCCGTGTCTATTATTGCATCTGCCTGCCTGGAGTTTCTGAAGTATTGGTACTTTTTGTTTATTGTTCTGTACTGTTATACCCTGTATAGTCTACTGTTTGTACTATGTGCGGCGCTGCGGAAACCTTGTGGCGCCTAACAAATAAATGATAATAATAATAATAATATATAGGGATATAATGTATATATGATGTACTGGTAATATCTATAAGATGGATATATAATGTATATATGATGTGCTGATAATATCCATAAGATGGATATATAATGTATATATGGATATATCATGTATATATCATGTACTGATAATATCTATAAGATGGATATATGATGTATATATGGATATAATGTATATGATTTACTGATAATATCTATAAGATGGATATAATGTAAATGATGTACTGATAATATTCATAAGATAGATATATAATGTATATATGGTTATATAATGTACTGATAGTATCCATAATATGGAAATATAATGTATATATGGATATATAATGTATATATGATGTACTGATAATATCCATAAGATGGACATATAATGCATATATGGATATATGATGCACTGAACATCAATATGATGGATATATAGGGCCTGAGTCATTAAGGAGAGTAAAGCATAAAAAAGGAGTAACTTTGCACCTTGGTAAAACCATGTTGCATTGGAGGGAGATAAATTTAAAATGTGGGGACAGATTTATAGTTGGGTTAGAGCATGTCCTAGATCTACTTTAAATTTCAGTGTAAAAATAAAGCTATCAAGTATTTGTATTGCTAGATGAAAATACAGCTAGTATTTAACTTATATATAATAGGACAAATATATATATATATCGATAACAGATTTTTGGAGAATGTTACTTGCCGATATTACCAATATCTTTGATCTCAATCTTTATTTAATTTTATTCATTATAGACATAACAAATTGGTCTTAGGCAATGAATATGAGAACTGAGGCTTTAGGTGGGGCAGTAATGCCAGCCCTGCCTATTTTTCTTTGGTTCTGAGCATTATTGGGGCTCATGTTGAGTTGAACGCAAACTATTGCTTTGCACACATGCTCAGATTTAAAAAGTGTATTCTACACCAAGGGGTAAATGTATCAAGCTGCGAGTTTCTGGCGTGTTTGAAAAGTGGAGATGTTTCCTGTAGCAACCAATCAGATTCTAGCTATCATTTTGAAGAATGTACTAAATAAATGATAACTAGAATATGGTTGGTTGCTGTAGGCAACATCTCCACTTTTTAAACCCACCAGTAAATCGTAGCTTAATAAATTTACCCCCAAAATGCAAGTTGTGTTCAACTCAACATGAGCCCTGACACTTATAGCATTTGGCTGAAACTTTTGTTTTGTGTTATATGTATTTTATATTATATTAGATTGTTGCTTTATTAGAGAAGTAAATGAATATCCTGTATATTTGTATTTATCATTTAGAATAATCTGGGGGTAAATGTATCAAGCTGAGAGTTTTCTGGCTAGTTTGAAAAGTGGAGATGTTGCCTATAGCAACCAATCAGATTCTAGCTGTCATTTTGTAGAATGTACTAACTAAATGATAGCTAGAATCTGGAAAACTCTCGGCTTGATAGATTTACACCCTGGTCTTTATAAGATTCCCACCCTTTTGTGTCTTCACTTTAAGTATGTAATTCAATGTGCTGCGATGTTATTTGCTTTAATAAAAAGTTTGATTCTTTCATTTTTGTGTCAGCCTCATTGTTCCCAGCTAATGATGACAAGAGTTTATTTCAAATAATGTCTTTCTTGTCACCAAACTTGTGGCAAAATCATTATGGGAAGTGATTGAAAATAAGCTTAAGGACACCAAACAGGTCATTTATACAATTGTAGAAATTGTGGGGATACAGAGCAAATTATGTTATGTATCATGTGTCTGTATTTACTCAAATTCCCAGTTTTATAGGAAGCAAACATTTTTGTGTCTGTGGAGGCTGCAAAACTTAGCTGCTTTTGGTGGGAGGGGCTAGGCACATTGAGGGCCGTCCTTGCTGAGTGTGGTCTAGGTCCATTGTTGTGTCTCCATTTGTATCCACATGTAAACATTTTGATTTGTACATAGTGAAATCGAGAGTTTTAGTTATTGTACCTTTGCTTTCTTTCCCCGAAAAAAAGACTTGATTTTCAATGCCATGGGGGTAAGACCATGGGGCCCCCTTAATACAGAAACGCACAAGGTTGGCAAGTGACCAGACTTGCCAACCTTTGCAAACTTCCCTCCGCAACATCCCGGAGAGGATGTCAAGTGTCCAGTCAAGGGGGGCGGGCATGGTTCTTGACCTCTCATTTTTGCCTGATGGTGCAACGGGTATGATTCATTGCAAATTGCATCATCGAGGCCCCTGTCCCGTCCGCTTCACTAGGATGTGGGCCTGATATGGGAGGAGGGCCTGCTCTCCCGGGAGTACAGAAGGAGTCATCCAGACATTCTGGGACAGTAGGCAAGTATGTTTTATGCACATTTCACCAATGTAAAGAAAACATTAAAATGCACAGAGTTAAAATGTTCGGATGACCCCTCACCCTCAACGTTAATTTAAGAATTAAGTGAGTCGGTATTCTAGGAGAAGAAAGGAGAAAGTTTAAATGAAAGAAGGTGGTCGTGCTACAGTTATAGGGCCTGACTGATCAAGCGCAACCCGCGTTCAGTATTATATGTACGTATTTAGGCTTTGTGTCCGCCAGAATTCTGCAAGGAGCGGATCTCAAGATGGGCGTCCTTTAGAAATCGAGTGCCGGTCTGTTGTGCTCTACTGCACCGGACACAGCAGGAGGCCTCCAATACCTAGGTGGTTATAAATTCACAAAAGAACGCACAGGAAACTGTACAATATCTTGTATTATACAAATATCTTGTATTATTGTTACCTTATAGTAATAAAGGCATTAATGTTAAAACAATAAATAAGTGTTTTTCTCCCATAAAATACATTTATTAGAGTATTGTTTATGTCTACTGAGCATAAGATACATTTTTACAGGTGCTTGTAAAAATGTTATAGCATGTTAAACACATGTTTTAGCATTCAGACGAGACTACTCAGGACTTAGACTAGCCCCTTATCTGGAGCAAGAGATACTGGTGTAAAAACAACTTTCAAACGCTCAGAGCTTGACTCGGACATGGCTGCTTGCACTCGTGTTTGGCAGACTCTTACTGTAAATACGATATGGCAAAACGCCCGTTCCCCGCCCCATTCACTCTCCAAAATCGTAGGTCTTAGCAAGAGTCCTTTGTGCTCGCATGCGCATGGAACAGGGCTGCCTTCACAGACGTTTCTGCCGGTTCTAGGCTTGAGCAGAGTGGTTTTGTATATGATACGTTCAAAAACGGCAGATTCGTCCCTCGATGAATCGGGCTCACAGTATCTGGTGTTTCCAACTTGTGCACTTATAGAGTTTCCCACAATCCTGGACAAGTAGTAGCAAATCAATATTCCACGGACCCTATCAAATGCACTTTGTCAGAACATGTTTATCAAATTGTAAATTACTGTCCATAACTTTTCTGCATAGCATGTCTCAAACGTGTGCGATCCTGCCTTTATTCATCAAAAAGAATTCTTCTATCTTATTGTTTTTAGATTGATTAATGTTTTATTATCATGCACATTTCTCAAAGGCTTCTTCTAGGAAATATATTTTGAAATGTTTACATGCCGTGTGTGCAGAAACTGCCCTCTCCAACTGTAACTAGTTGACAGATACATTGGAAGCATTTTCTCACGATCCAGATATTACATTACATGTAGTTATACATCTACGTGTAAATATATATTTCCAGAAATAATGTACGTGGGAGAAAAATGTACAGCAGGTGAATGTACGAATGTTAACCCTAGTTTTATCATTCAGCCTGGCAGAGGGTAACACCGTGTTGCTGTATTCTGGAGGTGGTCTGACTTCTACATCTATAAAAAAAAAAGTGACATACTATATAAAATGTAGAATATTTATTGTATGACAATCTATGACAGATATTATATCTGCTCCTCCAGTCATACCACTAAGTAAAGGAATTTACATACTCAGATACAGTAATTATATTGTCCCAGCAGAGTTGTTTCATTTCATTGACCTTAGATACAAGAGGTCGGCTGTATAGATACAATTGTATCCAGTGCACAGGATTGAACAGACGGCCCTCGGACTCTGAGCCTTGATCTACGGCCCCCAGCTCCCTTCTGTTTTATTGTCAGATGTGTTTGTTATAACTTGTAACACCTGTGTACAATACTGCAGATACATTGTTATAGATAGTGTCTCTTTATTTGATTAAATGTATTATTTGAACTTTTAGAGATTAGAGGCCCCTGAAGTGTATCAGGTTATCCATCACTGAAATTTACTCCCATTTTGCATTCCACACTGCATCAACCCCAATGTAAGGTTTGCAAGTCTTAACATGTCTTTCTTTTAATTGCAAAACTACAATATACATTTAACTGCTGGAATAATGAGATGACAAAAAAAATATATACAAGCTGCCGTCAAGTCAAAACCGAGATTTTGTAGATGTCAGAAACACATGAAATCCTTGGCTGGCTAAATCATGTTGACGGTTCTAATGACACCGCAACATCCATTTTATTTAGCCTTATCTTTAAAAAAAAAAAAAAAAATGTGTATTTTGCTTTTTTCAATACAATAATGTTTCTTACATGTTAACATGTTTCAGTACATAGTGCTTCTACACATTGCTTTTATACAAGTATTGATTTGCAAAATATAAATGATGCATTTGTACAACTTGGATATATATATGTTAATTATCACGATTTGTCATTAGTATACTTATAAATGCCAAAAAGAAAATATTTTTTTTAATTAACAAAGCAATTTACTCTAAGTCCAACTGGTGCAAGTGGTGGATATAAATAGAGATAGCTGTAGGTGTCAGCTTACATTAACTGAGTTACCAAATGCTTCCCCTATCCTCCACTTGGGTGTCTTGTTATTTCACTAAATCAAAGTGGGTTCGGGAAGGAATTAAAGTAATCAATGAAAGAAGGAACTGGGGATTAGGAAGACATGACAAACTGAATTTATAAGTCATCTCTCACATTTTGCCCTTTTTATCTCTTAATGTTTTTTTTTATACAACTTTATATCTCTCCTCCTGGGGGTAAATGTATCAATCAGGTTCTAGTTATCATTTATTTAGTACATTCTACAACATGATAGCTGGAATCTGATTGGTTGCTACAGGCAACATCGCCACTTTTCAAACCAGCCGGAACCTCTCAGCTTGATACATTTACCCCCTGGTGAATTTCATCTTGGATGTCTTCTCGCCAACTCAAACTCAATCTTTCAAAAACTGAATTAATAATATTCCCACCCAAAAACAGAAGCTTCCTGCCTGACATTTCTATTTCTGTTGATAACATGACCATAAATCCCACCCCGCCAGCTCGTTGCCTAGGTGTAATCCTTGATTCACAACTGTTGTTTATTCCCCACATCAACTCTATAACTAAATCATGTTACATACACCTAAAGAACATGTCCAGAATACGCACATATCTGACACAAGACACTGCAAAAACATTAATTCATGCACTCATCATCTCCCGCATCGACTATTGCAATTCCCTCCTTACTGCTCTTCCCAAAGTCAGACTTGAACCCCTACAGTCTATTTTGCACGCAGCGGCTAGACTGAATTTCCTTACTAACCGTTATTCCTCTGCTGAGCCACTCTGTCAGTCTCTACATTGGCTGCCTGTATTTCAACGAATCCAATATAAAATTCTTCTACTAACATACAAGGCCATCAACAAAATTGCACCGACATACATCTCCTCACTTGTCTCAAAATACCTCCCTACTAGACACCTCCGTTCTGCACAAGATCTACGTCTCTCCTCCACTCTCATCACATCCTCCCATTCTCGGTTACAGGACTTTTTTCAGGCTGCACCCACTTTGTGGAATTCCCTCCCTCGCACAGTAAGACTTTCCTCTAGTCTTCAAACCTTCAAGCATTCTCTGAAAACCCACTTCTTCAGGCAAGGTTATGATATTCCTCAACCACCATCTTAATCTCCCTAGGTTACCCTATTACCATCCTCTACACAGCTAACGCAAGACAACAACCTTCTGACCAACATTGCAACACACACACAGCCCACTCAATACTTTTATCTTTGCATTCTAGCTGGTCCATTGTGCAATATGATGTAGCACATATCCTTGTGTTTCTAACTCCCATTGTCCTATAGATTGTAAGCTTGCGAGCAGGGTTCTCTTACCTCTCTGTCTGTATGTATTACACAGTATTGTTTTATTAATGTTTGTTCCCAATTGTAAAGCGCTACGGAATTTGCTGGCGCTATATAAATAAATGTTGATGATGATGATGATCTCTGATTTGTTTATATAGGTACCAGATCGTGGACTCAAATAGCTTCATAATAGTTATTTGTACATCATTCTATAGTGTTTCTATATACTATTTAGTGGAAAACCTGTATACCCCCTTCTCTACATCTATATATATGTTGCTCTTCTTTCAGAATGCAGGTTGTCTATTAGACTAGAAGATAAGAATGTGTTTAATGGAGGCATTCCTAATCCACCAAGCTGAGATATTAAAAATGTAAATTTTATTTGTATTCGTTGAAAAAAATTAAAAAATTATTGTGTATCAGACGCTTCCTCATTGTTTTAAATCACACTTAGGCGGTGAAATATTTAAATTAGTCAAATTGTGAAGAAAGAAAGAAAGAAAGAGTATTTTTAAGATAGGAGGAAGACCAGGAGGAAGAAGATGTTTATAAGAGTTTTAAGAGTTTTATAAATGGATTAATACATAAGCTAACTATAGTTCTTATGCTAGTATAGATTGATTGATTTAAATGTTCCCATCATTTAGATTAGCTCCTAAAATGTTTAACTGGGTACACTTTACAGTTTTTTCAGCCAAATATTGTGCCGATCACATGATATGCGACCGTTTGGTCAGATATCGTATTAGTGTGTACACTCCCACCATAATGTTTTATCGTATCAAAGCACATGACATTGTTTGATTAGGTTTTATCAACTTCCTATAAATCACTATGAACGATGTAGCGATGTTGGGCAAATGTGGCAGTGTGTACACACTCACGACCAGCAGCGTAGCCAGATATCTGTAGAGTGTACAGAGTCACGGTCATTCAGCCGATGGTTATGCGAGATGAAGATCACAGATCTGATGGTAAATTGTGTAGATGTGTATACATCAATCTGCATGCTCATCGGGACTTTCAATTGTTGGTGAAATCGTTACAGAAATCACATCTGCAGTAATTTTCTGTAGTAGTATATTGCTACATATTAATTCAGAAGATTTTAATATTTCTCTTCATAGTGCCTAGTTAGATTGTCACTCTGTATGTTTATTCACAGATCCATTGTCTAATTCGGTGATAAAGGCTTGTTCGTATCACTATATTGTGGCTTAGGCTTAAGTAATTATGGGTGGCTAGATATTATTGTTATCGGAAATGTTGGTTAGTGATTTTCATATTATGTCAAAGGGCGTCATTTAAGCAGCAATATGTTTCATCCGCCATCCAGGTTTTTGTCTTCTGGTGGTGTGATGTCAATCCCATGTCCTAACCCTACGTATATTTCGCCTTGGCTTGGCCGCGGATAAAAATTGGGTTTCCAGTAATTTAGGGCCTGATTCATTAAGGATCTTAAATGAAGAGGTATCTTATTTCAGTCTCCTGGACAAAACCATGTTACAATGCAAGGGGTGCAAACTAGTTTTTTGTTTTGCACATAAGTTACATACTGACTGTTTTTTCATGTAGCGCACAAATATCAACTTTAGATTTCAGTGTACAAATAAGCTATCAAGTATTTGTGTGTTACATGAAAAAACAGTCAGTATTTAACTTATTTGCAAAACAGAAAACTAGTTTGCACCCCTTGCATTGTAACATGGTTTTGTCCAGGAGACTGAAATAAGATACCTCTTCATTTAAGATCCTTAATGAATCAGGCCTTCAGTCTTTATTTCACTTAGAAACGGAGGAAGCTGCAAAGTCCAGTTCTGTAAAATTGAATTTATGGCTACCGTCAATTTTATAGTAAGTAGTGGGTTGATGTCTCTGATGTGTAGATCGTTTCCAATTTTCAAAGTTACAACATAGTATGATGAATGGTCTTTCCTCTATTTAAGTCCACAGATTACATATACAAACACAAGTACTTTATTCCAAAATCTTCTAATTTTCCTACATTCCAAAAGTTGTGATAAAAAGTAGAATAATCTCTTATACATTTCAAGCATTTACCAGTCTCCTTTCTCACAATATGTCTTCTCTGGGTTTGGGAAATAAAGGCTCTAGTCATTGTCCTAATGTGAACCTCCTGTATCATCTACGAGCAAAGATATTTTATCACCTGTTCAGAGTAATTCACAATGATATTTAAGCTGGGGATGTTTTTTTTTTGCTATGCTCCGCAGGTCATAGCAGTGGTGAATATTATGTGAATTCCAAATTACATTTAAGTATCGGTGACAATTTACAGCCGTTGGAAGATTGGGCTCGTCACACATTAGTACAATGTGAGGTTCATTATCAATCAGATAAAGAAACTAAGAGTTTGCTTTCGTTTGGCACTCATCAGTGGGACAATGAAGACAGAATATTATTGCCATGTAATAAACAAGATTTTCTGTGCCACTCAAATAGGGAAACTTGTGCAGATTACAATATAAAGTCCATATTTTTTGTATAAAATAAATAAACTCATAATACTAAAATTATTAATTACAATTGGTGTTTAAAAAAATAATAGAAACAATTTTGTTTTTTTACATTAAATATATAAATCAGAATGTCCTTAATGCGTACTGTATACAATGCGTTATATAGTTTCTCCAACTTGCAAACACATGGTCAGTGCTATCATACATGTTGTTTTTAATACAAAGATGATGCCGTGACAGTCATCACTCTCAGTCCGCACTTAGGCCTGCCCTGTAAGAGGCTTCATTCACAGAGGGGTTCGCTGCTTTCCGGGAGGGCGCACAGCCCTTACCTCTCTGCAGAGGGACTTGAATCCTTCACCACCTATATGTACCGGAGATCCAGCCTCTTCCCTGCATAGGCAAACCGAGGGGGGGGGGATTCCTAGTGCCTGGAACCCCCCCCCCCCCTCTAAGCCTGTTGCACTGTATAATTGTGGAGGCTGAACCCTACTGACGCTTCACACAGCTCTGCTTAAAAAGGGAGAGCTGTGTGCACCTAACAGTAGTGCACGCAGTATTGCCCATGTATATTATGGGGATAGGAAGAGTTGGAGAGCAACCAAGCACTGTCTAAAATTATAGCCACGCCCCCCACGCATGCTGGTCACGCCCACTGGCGGCGTAGTGTTGAAACCCCCCTCTACAAATCCTGCGTTTGCCCCTGCACTGTACTTATAATAGGAAACATTTTGTACTTTGCAGGAAAGGGTATTTCTAGGTGTACATCAACCAACGTAATTAAAGTATTCAAGTCACATGTAATAAATATAGTACTATTCTACCCTCACTGTTATAATTAATTGAATTCATAAAAAAGGCACAACAATGCCATATTGTAGAATAAAAGAGGGGGTAATCCTAAAGCAACCACAGGCTGGGATCAGGGACAAATGGGACAAATGTTACCTTTATCCCTCCCCTGCTCCTTATGAAGTCTTTGCAGCTGTTTCTGACCTTTAGATTGGGCTCCCGACTCTCTCCACAAAGAGACAGTCGGAAGCCTCTGACCGTTGCTGCTATTTTTCTGCTATAGCGGGTCCCGACTAGAGCATCAGCAGTGTAAGGCTGGTGCGAGCTCGAATGTATAGAGCGCTCAGGAGGAGGTCCGCTTATGTAGCTATGTGTGATCTGTCCTGAAGCATAATACAAACCAGAGATAAGGGACTCGTGAAACAATTTTCAATGTTGTAGACTAGGAGGTTCGTCGTGATGTTTGGGGTTGATTATGGGTGAGTTGGCTAATAGTAGTTTATTACCATTAAGTGATGAGACTGAGGGAGGTAATCATTGTAGGGGTTAATAAATATGATTGGAATTAATAATGTGGAGGTTAATTAAAGAGGGGGGTGAAGGGGTTAATAATTATAAAGGTATATGATGTCGAAGGGGTTATCATGATGAGGCCAAATGAATTAATGAATGTAAGGAGCATTTAATCAATGATGAGGGGGATGACGATTGAGTTAAATATTAAAAGGGGATTTATTATAATGTTGGGGGTGAATTGTTGATGGGGAGGTAAACGTTGATGAAGAGGTTATAATGAGGCTGAGATATTTAATGATTATTAGGAGGTTAATGATTAAAGATGAGGGGATTGACTGATCAGGGGGCTAATGATTAATATGAGTGCGTTAATTATGGTGAGTGGTTAATTAAGAAGATTTGGGGGTTGCTGATGTTGATAAGAGATAGAATGACAAGAGTGGACAGAAGGCTGATGAATAGTGGGTCTCTGAGGAAAGAGCAGGGTGGAGTGCTTTGAATAGTGAGAGGTTGGGGAATAGGACTGAGGGTGAAAGGGAACAGTGAGATTAAGGAGATTAACAATCATCATCATCACCATTTATTTATATAGCGCCACTAATTCCGCAGTGCTGTACAGAGAACTCATTCACATCAGTCCCTGCCCTATTGGGGGCGTACTGTCTAAATTCCCTAACACACACACACATATACAGACTAGGGTCAATTTAATAACAGCCAATTAACCTACCAGTATGTTTTTGGAGTGTGGGAGGAAACCGGAGCACCTGGAGGAAACCCACACAAACACAGGGAGAACATACAAACTCCTCACAGATATGGCCATGGTGGGGAATTGAACTCATGACCCCAGTGCTGTGAGGCAGAAGTGCTAACCACTTAGCCACCATGCTGCCCTTATGCTTTATTTCAAGAATAAATCATTGATGATGTGCAAGAACTTTAAACGCGTAGACAGACAAGTAGCACGCTCACACATAAAGAAACATTACAGAAAGTTAATTACTTCTTCCATAGTTTATTTCTTTCTAGTCTCAGTCAGGCCCTGCAGCGAGCATCAAATCAGGGCTAGTGGAATGCACTAATCCACTGTGCTTGGTGAACAGAAGGGGGGACCTGGGGAATCATTAAATACCTAAAAGTATCACAAAAAACTAAATCCATCCTGTGCAAACAGAACGTCAAGCTGAGCCAGTTTCCTGTCATTTTTAGAATATATTCACAGTAATATGTATTGTGTGAAATCTCATTAGACTGTTCACAGCCCAACTGCTAATTATTCTCAGTTTAATTATCAGTTCCGCCAAAACTTTACTTACAGTTTTGGTCCCACTGGATTTGCTAAATTCTGTTAGACGTCTTCCTTGTAAAATGCTGAGACAGCGTGGCTCTCATACCTGCAAAACTATCTGTTTGCAAACTGATCTCAGATTAAACTACAAGTGACATTGAACAAATATTATTGAGCATTTTCATTTAAATCTATGCAGCAGTACCGCCATTAGAATAAAATGTCTGAAACTGGCACCCAAGTAGTTATAATACATTTTTGTGGCTCTGTCCTCTACGTCAGTTCTGTTAAGGCTCTTGGACTGCTGTGTTGTTTCAGGTGCCATTAAAATAAACTTTGTATACAATTAATATTAGCTCAGCTATTCTGCAAAGTTTCAGGATGAGACACACCTATGTAATAATCACTCCCACCTACAAGACTTCTCCCGTGCTGCTCCCCACTTATGGAATTCCTTACCGCGCCCAATCAGACTCTCCCACAGCCTTCAAATCTTTAGACCTTCTCTGAAAACCCATCTCTTTATTAGAGGTGACCTTATCCCCGATGATACTATTCACACTAATACACCCTCACAACTGTCCCAATCTCCACTCTGAGCCACACTCACTCATTTTGTTTCAGCTGTGCCCTCTTGCTCTTAAAATGTAATCTTTCTAATGAGCAGGGTCCTCCATTCCCTTTGTTTTCATGTTAGCCGTTATTTTGTCTGCCTTGTATGTCCCTGTTTTATGTAGGTCCTGTTTCCCCTACTGTACGGCGCTGTGGAGCACTGTGGCGCCTTACAAATCTACGATAATAATAATAATTATAACCAAGTGCAAATGTTCAGGAATTTGTAACAGCCAGTTAACAGTCCCATTATAGGGCAGTCTGGTTTTTACTGCAGACAAAAGTGGCCGGGCCAAAGCGACATGGGTTAGCGTATCTGGAGCATGACTGTGAGGAAACAGGCTGTGGCCAAGTACTCTCCATTTTTTTAAAATGAGAATTTAGATAGGAAAAGTATGAATGAGCTTGTATCGATCTAATGTAAGTTAGACAATGAAAGTCAATGTCTATGTAGTTGCTATGAGTTAATGCACATTTATTTGTACTTTGTTGAGAACGTCGATCATCTTATATAAAAGGGCATGAAATATTAAGTCCAATCAGGACACTTAATAAGGCAACTAATAATGTTGGTGGGCTTGACGAGGCATAGTGGGGCCAATGTGTTCATTGTCGTTGGACACAACCATTTACAGTTCTATTTATATGTGCAGCGACCTGTCTTTTAGTGTAAAAGTCCATTGCACATGGGAGAGAAAAGAGTGTAGTAAATATTAAATTATTTAATTGTATATTGAAGGTGTGCTATGCTCTATTGTCTAAGATCCCGAGGGGCTCTCTGTACCTGGACTCTATCTGTGCTGATTATAGAGTGCATTTGGTTGTGGCAGAATAAATTCAGGGTAATAAGTAGATATGTATGGAGTTTGTCGGCATGACATAACAGCACTTCTTCACCTAAGTTCCTTACAGACAACCAGTACCGGTAGAACGTAGGGTAAGCAAGGCGTTGGGGCGCCATGCCTTCCAGCTTGTCCATCGGCCATGTAAATACTTACTTGGTGCTAGTGGGACCACCCTTCTCCTTCTTTCCTGCTCCCCTCTCACTGACTGTCGGGCATGACCTCATCATGTCCCAAAACTGTCAGTGAGGAGCGAGGAGGAGAGGAGCCAGAATATCGAAGAAAGGAAGAAAAGGAAGAGAAAAAAAAGAAAAGAAGATGGTCATAGAAAGCTAAGTAAAGAACGGAGGGGGCAGCAGTGTAATGAAGGGGGCACAGTAATGACGGGGCAGCAGTGTAATGAAAAGTCACAGTGATGATGGGGGCTGCAATTAAATGAACAGTGCACAGTGATGAAGGGGGCAGCAGTGTAATGAACGGGGCACAGTGATGACAGGGCAGCAGTGTAATGAAGGGGCACAGTGATGATGGGGGCTGCAATGTAATGAACGGGGCACAGTGATGACAGGGCAGCAGTGTAATGAAGGGTGCACAGTGATGACGGGGCAGCAGTGTAATGAAGGGGGCACAGTGATGATGGGGGCTGCAATGTAATGAACAGGGCACAGTGATGAAGGGGGCAGCAGTGTAATGAAGGGGGCACAGTGAAGACAGGGCAGCAGTGTACTGAAGAGTCACAGTGATGAAGGGGGCAACAGTGTAATGAACAGGGCACAGTGATAAAAGGAGCAGCACTGTAATGAAGAGTCACTCTGATGAAGGGGGCAACAGTGTAATGAACAGTTTACGGAATTATCAGTCTATGTATGAAGGGGGCACAGTTATAAAAGGGGCAGAAGTGTAATGAAGGGTCACAGTGATGAAGGGGGCACAGTGTGGTGAAGGGGCATAATGTGATGGAGGAGGCACAATGATGAAGGGGCAAATGTGTGAATAAGGAGTGGGCATAGTGATGAACGAGGGGGCACAGTGATGAAGGAGGTTGCAGTTTGATGAATGAGGGCACAGTGTGATGATGGGAGGGGGCACAGTGTGATATGAAAGGGGCACAGTAATGATTGAAGGGGAAACATGTAAATTCATCAGTGAGGGGGAATAATAGGAACAGGGAGAGGTAGAGAGGATCAAGGAGTAATGAAGGAGTGAGAGAAGCAGGATGTGAAGTACAGGGGAGAGCAGGTAGAGGGAGAGAGAGGGGGATACTTGCAATGAAGATAGAGGCAGGTAGGAAGAGAGAAAATAAACAGTTAAGGGGAAGATATAAGGGAGATATTTTGGATAGTTTTATTATATTATCATAGGTTAATTGGCTGCTATCACAATTGACCCTAGTCTCTCTCTGGGGGGGTATTCAATTGTTAGTGAGATCCCCGGAAAAACGAGCGCTCAAAATATATTAGCGTTAATACGGTAATATGCGCGTAAATACCGTTAATACGGTAGTTTACTTGCTGAATTTCATCTCGCAGCTCGGGGAGCTGCGAGATGAAATTCAGCGAGTAATTACCGTATTAACGCAAATATTTTTAGAGCGCTCGTTTTCCAGGGATCTCGCTAACAATTGAATACCCCCTCTGTCTGTCTGTGTGTGCATGTTAGGCATACTTGCCAACGCTCCCGGAATGTCCGGGAGACTCCCGAAATTCGGGTAGGTCTCCCAGACTCCCGGGAGAGCAGGCAAATATCCCGCAAACAGCATCTTCCTGACAAAATGATGCGATTTGCAGTGAATCACGTCATTTTGGCCCCACCCCCGCGACAAAACGACATTTTGTCGCGGGGAGTTCCAAAAGGTTGGCAGGTATGATGTTAGGGAATTTAGACTGTAAGCTCCAATGGGGCAGGGACTGTTGTGAGATCTCTGTACAGCTATATAAATAAATGGTGATGATAATGATGACATTACATATAAAACGTCAGCTGTTTATCCATCTTCTTGATAGACAGAAATGCAGAAGGTGACACATTGCAAAGTATCCGTTGAAAGATGCAATATTAAAAAAACAATAATACAGAACAGAGCACACAGATGAGAGCCTCCAATTACATGAAATACGTTTAATATATGTGTGTCAATATACCCTGTTTACAAGCTAAACCAATACTATGCAGTCATTATAGCACAAAATGGAATGTTTGATGGCCTAATTGCTTCAGTCAAAAACAAGTCAAGCTAGTGGAGCTGTTAATTACAAAAATCTAACTGCGATAAGTGCAAACATTGTATTTTAAATGCTAAAAGAACAGAAATCAACTCAAAGTGTCACAATGCTTGACAAAATAATTTTCTTCATTTCAGCAAAAAAAAAAAAAAAAGAAGCTGAAAATGGTTACTCTAAATAAACAGCTTCATTCACTGATGGCTTCTGGTACCGGGAAGTACATTCACACTCAGGGATGTCTGTGCATTGGTTAAAGAGCAGCAGTAGATGGCGCTCTTGCCACATACTTGTAATATGTAGCCCAGACAGTCTTTTAATGTTAGATTTTGATCTTTGTCAGACAGGGGTACCTTTGAGTTACACGAACACAAGATTTATAGACTTTGAATGCAAAATGATTTTAAGCACATAAAAAGACAGATAAAAACATAAACAGCTGGATTTAGAGTTTTCATTGCAAAAAAATGTGTCTTTTAAAACATCTAATCACAGAAAAATGCACCATCTAACAGTGCAGGAACCCCCTCCCTATCTAAAATCAGGTGTTTATTGTATATTAAAACTGATCTTGGCAGTTATGCATGGCCATCCTTAGTGATTGTGAAACTGCCGTACAATACGGGAGAAAACGAAGCCTTCCCTAGCTGTGAGCAATCCTGTAGCCTTTGAGTGTGATGCTGATTTGTGTAGGAAATGGCTTTGCAGCTTTATACAGTTAAGATTGATTGCATTTTTGTTTTTATAGGGTATAAATCAAACTGTCAATGTGCGTTGCAGGAGACCAATATTCTGCTGGAGGCCACCGACACCGAAAATAATCATACGGAGTCTATCTTTTTGGGACAGACATGTAAAAATAAAGGACCTGCTCTTGTAACAATGAAAGTTACAAGATTTCTTTCTAGGCTTTGTTCTCTGAACTGATAGAATCCCCAGTATACAGCAGCTTCTGGCTTCAGGGAATGACGACGGTCCTGGGGGAGGAAATCAGAACCTTATATTAGCTTTTTAAGATCGGGTAATTGTAGATGTTCGGCTACCAATACTGTTAAGTTGTTTTTTAATTATTGACAAGCGCAGTGTGTCTACATTAGCACTAGTAACACTAGTACATAAATGTTTTGATTTTTGGCTCAAAGCTGTGGTTGTTGCTACCTCTGAGTTTGTGTTCACATCCACAGAGGCACTACAGTACAGGAGGACTTATATATATTTTTTAAAATATATATATATATATATATATATATATATATATATATATATATATATACACATACATATTTCCTTCTGATTTTTAAGAGCTGCTCCTCAGAGGCGGAGCTAGTGAGCTGTGGGCCGGCCCTGGTGCAGGGAGGCAGGCAGGAGGGATCCTGACCCTCTGCATCTGCCATACAGCGGGCCCTATTCTCTCCATGGGCCCCGGTGCATGGCACCTGCCACACCAATGGTAGTTCCGCCACTGCTGCTCCTACTGGGGGAAAGGAACAGGGTTACTCTTCAATCCTTTAAATCCAATGATGTATAACTCAGCTCAGTACTAAATTACAGTATCCCCAAGATGGCGATGATAAGTCTGACCGACAACTTCAAAGTACAACTGACCATAGACAACCCTTTATTTAGTTTGTGAAAGAGAATTACTAAATGCAACCGGACAGAACAATTCTCACACAGTGATCATTAGGTGTTTTAGCCACTATTAACCAGTGGGCCAAATAAATGGTTAGCAGTAGTAATAATAATTGTGGTACACCAAATCAAGATGAAACACATTGTATGAATTTCATCCTACAGCTGTGCTGCAGCTGTACTTACACAGTTCTGAACGTGCACATAAATCTTTTGTTTGGTTTAAACTACATTTGTGGGAAAGTGTGAATTATCTGTATTTCTGTAATAACTTGATAAAAAATGTGTTATTTTCTTCATTTGCATCCTAATAATAGCTAAAGAGAATCTTACTAAACAAGGCATAAACGTGTTTCTCATGTCTTTATTAACAACACGATTAGAACGAGTGAGTGTTGTTTTAGCTGTTTATGGTACCTTATAATTAAATGCACTTTGACACTGATTATCAAGAAGAGAAGAATGTAAGTGAATTGACCTGTGCACACAGACTTTCTGCTGAGCAATCACCTTGCTTCACTTTACATCAAATTCTACATTGCTTGTAGGGTTTAGAAGTGTTAATGTTCAATAAAATGCAATGGAGTTCAATGTAAATGCTCATTAAGTACATTGTACACTAGGGGGTAAATGTATCAAGCTGAGAGTTCTCCTGCGGGTTTGAAAAACCAATCAGATTCCAGCCATCAATTACTTAGTACATTCTACAAAATGACAGCTAGAATCTGATTGGTTGCTATAGGCAACATCTCCACTTTTCAAACCCACTGGAAAACTCTCAGCTTGATACATTTACCCCCAGAAAGCTTTGTGACACATTAATGCACTAATGCTATTTTATAGGCAGGACAAAGTACAAAGCTTGTCTATGTTGTAGCCAGTGTCGTTTCTCAATGTCGAAATTATGAGATCACACGTTGTCACATGATCCAATCAATCAAGTGCGTTGCCATGTTTACAATCTTCTGTTGACTATTTGTGTAATTATTAAAATGCTAGTTACATCCAGACAGTCATATTTTAATCCTTTTTTTAATATTGCCATAGGTGATTTTATTTTCCCTTATACAGAGCCCAGGAACCTGTAGCTGACGTGTTCTAAAACAAATATCTCACAGGCATTTATGATCGTTTAAAAAATTTGTTTATAGTTAGGAGAATTGAGGGATAATTTAAAAGTATTTCTGAAGCCCCAAGATATGTTCAAGAAAAACGTTCTTTACCCCCCTATCAGACCAAACTCTGCCCAATCAGCCCAATTTGGGAGTAAACTCCACCCACATTCACGTAAGCTATATACCAACCTACCCACCTCATTACTTATCTCCCCACTGCTCCCTGCTTTCCAATCCATACCTCCAGAGCCATAGAAATCCTTACCCATCATCTTTTCTATCTCTGGACATTACACTTATCTCTACTCAATTGAACTACACACCAGAGCTATAAAGCACCCCCCACCAGGCTTACCCCCCAAAAAATGGAAGAACCAGCAGCACAGAGTTTATCAATAGATGAGTGTGTCAGTGAGGACAGGGCTGTATGTGACAGGGGCAGTGACATGATGTGTGGAGGGGAATGGAGGCAGCAGGAAGCCACAGACTGAGAGTTATATAGTGGAAGGAGCAGGGTCCCCCAACAGCACAGAGTATATCAAGAGATGAGTGATGTGTTAGTGAGGACAGGGCTGCATGTGACAGGGGCAGTTACATGGTGTGAGGAGGGGAATGGAGGCCTCGGGAAGCCACAGAATGAGAGTTATATAGGGGAAGGAGCAGGGTCCTCAGCAGCACAGAGTATATTAGGGGATGAGTGATGTGTTAATGAGGACAGGGCTGCATGTGACATGGTGTGAGGAGGGGAATGGAGGCAACAGGAAGCCACAGACTGAGAGTTATATAGGGGAAGGAGCAGGGTCCTCAGCAGCACAGAGTATATCAGGGGATGAGTGATGTGTTAGTGAGGACAGGGCTGCATGTGACATGGTGTGAGGAGGGGAATGGAGGCAGTAGGAAGACACAGTTTAAATGGAGTGAGTGCAGGGTTTTCTGACAGCACAAAGTAGTGATATAAGTCTCCTATCAAACGGATTAGAGTTGACCATAGTAACAGATTCACCTCTATATGACGAAAACGTTCATACTCATCCAGAGATTTGCAAAATGACAGCAACATTTCATATTCATGCAGTTTCATGGAGGATCAGGTCATTTTGTAGAGGGGCAATGTCCCAGCGATATAATCTTTAAGTTACGCTTTTTCTGCACCATTCCACTATCCCACACTGTATTTGTAAATTCACAGTTTATGGAATTATCAGTCTATGTATGAGATCTTTGACGACGACCATCAATTCATCCTGTTGTGCAGTTGTTGTAAGACTGGGAACACTGAAGGCCAAATTCTGCTGCCAAAACTTGCCAAATTTCATTGTCAAAATGCCGAAGAGGTGGATATTTGGGAGAACTGTTCAGAAACTATCAATCATCTCTACATCCAATTTGTGCTATTTTGTCTTGTGTATAATAAACTTTATCTGTCTGAACATAAACATTTCTCAGTCTTTCTTATATGTCTTTGTAAAGTTAAAATAACAGGTGGGGATTAAACTCAGATCTTACATTTGGGTGAATAGTGCATAAAATTATTTCTCTTGATGCAGTTTCAACCCGATCAAGACCTTGAATTCCGTGGAACAGTCAAATGTTACACTGCAATTTTCTCCCCATCTATTTCGGCTTCAAGTGAGTACTTTAAAAGTCAGCGCAGCGCTTCTCAGTAGGCTTCCTGGACATAAAGTCTGTTTTTCACCGTCTTGCCAAGTGGACAAAGCAATGTACTTCTTAATGTGCAAAGTATATATGTTTATCTTACTTTTGCAGATTTTCTCTCTGAAGAGACTTTTTCTGGATCCTCTTAAAACTCGCATTTATTTTATCCTCAGATTAAGACGGCAGAGTACAAAAAAAAAAATGTTACTAAATCGCATTTATCTTGAAAGATTCTGTCACCAGGCGGCCACTGGCCGAGACGCTGGGGACCGGAGCTCTATCTCAGACATAAGATCTTCTTATTTCCTTCTGTGATGTGCTTGTCAGGTGACATCAGGCTGCAGCGACTTAGCGGTGCATACATTAAATCCCCCCAGATACAGAGCATTGCTGTTACTTTGTCACAGCTGTAAAGCCAAATTCTCTTTACGTAAACAAACTGGACTGATTCTAATGTGCAGAATTGACCATGCCGCTAGTCATCAATTAACGTTTACCAGGGGATGATAATTGTTTTTAACGTTTATTTATTCTAGACGCCACATCAGTGGAATACAAATAGAAAATACACCTTTGTTTTGCTTTTTGCTGTATATTTTGAAAACATAAGCCTTATTTTATCTGTGACCATTTGTTATATGCACTCTCTAGTACTGTGCATATAACCGTTACCCGTACCTCCCAATACTTAAATACGTAGAGGGGAATTATATTGTCCGCAATGTGGTACGCGGACATCGTACCGTGCGCTTTGCCGGCACTTTGTGACGAATTGAATCCCCCCCCATAGAATCGGGGCAAAATAAACTCCACCCAAACCCTGCCTCGATTCACCGCAAACACAGACTTTTGGACAAAGCCCCGTCCATCTTCACTTATGCTCCACCCCTTTTGAGGTCCGCCATTCAGGACTGTCCCACCAAAATCGTTTGAGCGGCATGCTTACCGCTCCTGACATCTTTGGTGGTCTGTTGTATCGAGTCCTTTGCCTTTTCCAAGCCCACAACACACTACATCATCTTGTCAATGTCATCAACTTCGAACAGAGCAAAACAATGTCCTCTACTCCCTTCAAACCATTGGCCCATCCAAAATGCCAGGAGTTTCAAGAAAGGTATGTGCCACGTGCAATCTACTGGAGGCGGAATATGTAGACACTAGACAGACTATTAGAGATACGATGGGGATCACATTTAACATGGGTTGAATTCTGTACCAACTTAGAGCTGGTGAAAATTGAGTCTCATCCTGTACTTTTAATGAGACAAGACAGCCCCCTGGACAGTGCCGTGTGCAATAAAAATTAATGAATATAAATTAATGTAATAGAGCATTTCAAGTTGGGTGTACAGCAGTGTTTGTGCCATGAATATACGTATATCTATACTGTCCACGTGCACTAACATGTAGATTTGGGCTTATTGTAGACTTGCGTTACCTGGAGAGTCAGGACTGGGATGAGCAGTTGTAAGTTGAGTTAAGTAAGGGTTGCTCACACCCTGTAGATGCAACATAATTAGACATGGGCACTATCTAACCCAGTGATGGCTAACCTGTGACACTCCAGGTGTTGTGAAACTACAAGCCCCAGCATACTTTGCCAGCTATCAGCTAGTTGTCTACTGGCAAAGCATGCTGGGGCTTGTAGTTTCACAACACCTGGAGTGCCACAGGTTAGCCATCACTGATCTAACCGCTTGTGAAGGTGCTTGTACTTAATTACATATTATATGGAAAATGTGACTCACATTTATTAATAACTGTGTCTCTCGCGGATATGTTACTTCATTACATTATAATATTGCGTACAAATAGGGTAGCACAACTTTAACATTTACTATTTACTGCATCTCTACGCTGTTGTTAGGTTTACAGTAAGTATAGACACTTGTACGCCTGACGTACACACCTGGCATATATGCTACTGCTTGTGATTTCTATAAATCTTGAGATACGTGCGACACTGAAAGATACGCAGGTAAGTACGCTTATTTTTGCCACAAAAATTTTACGCCTGGCTCGATGTGCAAATCTAATTGATGTCCTTATTTGTTATGTTTATTTACAGTTTGTTTTTGGTTTTTTTGCTTTTTTTATAAAGTGGGATCTAAAAACGTTATACCATAGCAATTTATCAATGATCTATTGAGTTCATCAATATATAAAATAACCATTGGAAGCGTAGAGCAGCACAGAATAAGTAATATATTTGATTCCCTTATATTCACGATGAATGACGTCTTCACTATATACTATCTGTCCTCTCCTCTCGCCTCCTCTTGTGAGCGAATCAGATGTTTCATTTGCGATGTCAATGACTTTAGGAATATAACTAGGCACCTTTAATGCAAACAAACACCCCCTCCTGCTAAAGCCTTGGGGATATATTTACTAAACTGCGGGTTTGAAAAAGTGGAGATGTTGCCTATTGCAACCAATCAGATTCTAGCTGTCATTTTGTAGAATGCACTAACTAAATGAAAGCTAGAATCTGATTGGTTGCTATAGACAACATCTCCACTTTTCCAAAAATGCAGTTTAGTTAATCTAGCCCTCAGTGTGAAAGATGTCTTTTACCAAATGGCTCCATACCCCGCACTATAGATTGCATTATAGTTTTATCCATCTTGAAACATTTTGGAATATAGGACATTTTAATGGTGACATTTTGCACCTGACTAATAAAGGAACATAAATCCCGATACGTGCCGTATTTTGCGTAACATTGCTCTACTCATGCTCAGAAACAGAATATACGCCAGTGAACGCAAAGCACACTTCCGACAGCCTACGATTTCAAGGGCGGAACAGTGGAGGTCAGGGGTGTATGCAGGTAGTCAACGTACAGTAAAGGCGTGCCAGGGTTGAGCGCACGCACATCTGTCCATTTCTTGCTCTTGGCTTCTCTCAGGTATATGATTTTTAGCCGTGTCACTTGCTCCAGCTACAGGTCAGGTGTAAGTGCTGATTACTAGTGTTGACGGCTACGTATACATGCTAGAACATGTGTTTGCAATTAAGAGCAACTGTAAAAATACATTTTATGTACAGTAGACATTAATAACTTCCTGATAAACATATTTCATGTAAAAAAAAATGAAAAAAATAACACTTTTTTAAATGTGTTTTTATTGCTGATTATAGTATTAACGTGTTAATGTATTTAATTTATTTTCTGTGCGTTCTGATGGGACTTTACATGTACATTGTGCATATCCTACAGTGTGTTGTGTCTGTCTGCATACAGCAAGTGTCCAGTATAACCAGAGCGTACTCAACTGGAAACGTTTCTTTAGATCCGCTTGCACTTGAATACGGTTATATGCGCGCGTCATTTCCATCTAATTATGGAAAGCGCAAAATTGCGTTCTCTTTGCATTCCTTAATGAATCAGGCCCTAAATCATCTTTTAGCCCAGATTTGTGTATCAGCCGCACACTGGTGTGCTCTAGTGGTTTTTGGCCACATTATCATCATCATCATAATCATCACCATTTATTTATATAGCGCCACTGATTCCGCAGCGCTGTACAGAGAACTCATTCACATCAGTCCCTGTCCCATTGGAGCTTACAGTCTAAATTCCCTAACAAACACACAGACAGAGAGAGAGAGAGAGACTAAGGTCAGTTATTTTTGATAGCAGCCAATTAACCTGCTAGTATGTTTTTGGAGTGTGGGAGGAAACCAGAGCACCCGGAGGAAACCCACGCAAACACGGGGAGAACATACAAACTCCACACAGATAGGACCACTTGAATCAATCTTTCAGATATTTACTCCTTGTGACTTCACTACACATGTATCTATTCTCTTTTGTTTTCTCTCTATTTGTTTTCGTTCATTCCCAGTCACTCAATTAGCATTCAAATGTAATCTCCTGTTTGTAGCCCCAGTTCTACAGATTAGATACTTTCTTACAGCTGTGTATCCATCTGTATTGTTGACAGGTTTATTTATTTATCAATTAATTGTAAACCTGTTGGATTCTTCACTAGCACCATATTTCTAATGGTGATATTTTGTTACATTGATTATGTATAATTGTTTATGTAATATGATTTGATTGTGTATCGCTTCAAACATGGATCATCTAATATTAACATTTAATTAGGTGTAAGTTAGATTTAAATCACTGAATGCCTTATACTTTGTACGTTTCTTCTTATTTAAGTTACTTTATCTTCTTCTTTTGTGCCATTGGTTGTTTTCTAATAAAATACTCAATAGACTGATGACTGGGGACCACGCGCTCCAATAGAAATCTGCAGGGTCCATGCTTGCAGCTTCCAATTGGTCAATAGTGTCAACCACTGTTTTGTGGCAATGTTGGCTTTTTGTAGCAGGTTGACCTTTTCATTTTAGGGGTTCACTGTTGTGCGGGGGGTCTCGGCTGTAGAGCATAGGTTGCCCGCCTATACTGTGTCTCTGGCAGGGTTGGTGCCTCCATGTGGGAAGGGGGAAAGTGCAACAGATAGCAAGTGCTTGCCATGTTTAATGTATGCTAGCAATGGAAGAATGACCGAATCAAATGACATTGCTTCTGGCTGCAACTTATTTAGATGAGTTTATTACATCGGAATAATCTAGCTTCTTGTCCCTATAAAATATCTGTGTTGGACCGAACCCCCTCCACCCCCACGTCTTGAAAAACAATCCATTGATTCGGAACACGTTGGGTACTTGGTGGATGTTTCTGTGAGCTCCGTCCGTGGCTGTTGATGTCTAATCTCTTTCTTACACAGCCCATATAAACCCGGGTTTCATCTCAGCTCCTGTCTACTTAAGAAATACTATTGTTATTCCGTTGTCTAGTAGGAGGCTAATATATATATATATATATATATGCAGAACAAAGATCACCAAGTTACCGTAACTAATCCTAGCGCTGCTCTAACCCGCTGGTGTTAGGAGAGCACATAGGGCCTGATGCATCAAGGCTCGCATGTAAATCGGTTGCAACACTCACTTCCGAGTTCCAAACTGCTTCTGGAAACTACGTCAGCACAAGAACTGTTCGTCTGGACCTTCATGTTTTGTGTTCCCATGGCTGAGCAGCCGCACGCAAGTCTCAGATCGCCTTACGCCATGCCAAACGTTGGCTGGAGTGCTGCATAGCACACCGCCATTGGGCTCTAGAGTTCTGAAAACACATTCTCTGTGATGTTCGGGTGGCCACATACTTTTAGCCATGTAGGGCCTGAGTCATTAAGGGACGTATCTCTGTTTTTCGTGCGTATCGTACGCAATTCTCTTCTGCGCATGCCCAGAACGAGGACATTCGGCTGTCAACGAAAGCAAGTCCGCTGCGTATGCCAAAGCAGATGACAGTTACGACGGCTTACGATATCGGGGCGTGAACGGGATGGGGAATGGGCGTGTGCCCGTACTCGATGCACATTGTGGGCGTGCCAGACTGAAGCGCATGCAGCCATGTTCTGAATGAAGCTCTGTGTGTGTGAGAGTTTCTTGTTTTCCTGCCGTATCTCTTGCACCAGTTACGGGTCTAGTCTAAGTCCTGGGTCAGTAGTGTATGCAGCTATAACATGTGTCTGCAATCAGGGGCAACTGTAAGAATGTATTTTATGTACAGTAGACATTAAGGACGGCCTAACCCTAATGTTTATCAACATAAAAAAATAATTAAAAAATGTTTTTTGTATACAGTTTCCACTTCAAAAAATAAATGACTATATTATTGACAGGTAACATTAATTGATTGATATTTTTTTCTGTGTGTTCTTTTGAGATGTCATATCCCACATAAGTATTGTACGTATCCTTCAGTGTCTGGTCTAGTACAGCACAGTGACCCTACACCCACAGTCATCACCACACGTATCCTGAGATCCGCTCCTTGCTGACTCCGGGAGTACGCAGAGCAGATTTACGTTGCAAACAACTCACAATGCGCTTAGTATGTGTGTCTTAATAACTCGTAGTGTTTTTATCAACTCCTGTAAATATTATCTGTATAAACGGAGAGTTCTGATGTCATCGCTTATAATTAGTGCATTCTCATGACATCACTTAAGTGTGCATTAGGAGAGCTTTATATGTTACATGGAATGACGTAAATGTAAAGTGGAAAGTCACCTCAGAGAGCCCTGACCTGTATAGAAGCACGTGCGCCTTTATATGGTCACACCTCTGTAATTTATAATATTCTTATAACTTACCGTAATATGTACATTATTTCATATACAAAGGTAGACATTTAATAATTTAAAATAAATATATAATAATATATTCATGATATGCCCACATTTGCCCTGGTGTACTAGGGCAGGTGAAACATAGTAAGTCCATTAAACACGGCAGGAGGACCCCGCCAGCCTTTTTGTGCAGAAAAAAAGGAATTATTCGGCAAGGACAATGTGCCCCCTTATGTTCTAAATATCCGGTATCGGAACAGGCACAGGGTGATAGGGGCCGTGCATGTGCTGTGAAGCCCCAATTCACTGCGCATGCGCACACTTAGGGTAGAGGGTGATTGAGATCACCGCACTGGCCCTGACGTGAACCCTCCTCATTTTTCCTGCTCACACCATCATCATCATCATCATTATTATTATTGATCCAAAATGTCTGAGTACACATAAGCAAGAACAAGCAAAACTTTACAGACTTCTCCAAACTTCCATCCTCAGGTTTCTTTGTTTGTGATGCTTATTTTAAGACTTCTGCTCTCTTAACAGCTTCTGTTTTGCTGGGAGATGAAATAAATGTTTGTCGCTATAGCAGTTTTTCCTTTAAATTGCTTTAATATATGTTCCATGCCGGTCCATTAGCAAAAATATATTTAGCCTTCAGAAAATAAATGTCATTCGCTAGCGACTCCTCTATCAGATACCATGTGGGCAATTTCACTTCTGTTCTGTTCTGTGACTGCGCCAGACAGCACACCGCATAATTGCTATTATGTATAAATGGCTGCGGACGTGTTCCCAGAACACTCACAAGCGATGACAATGGAAGTCAAAGGGTCACAATGCACAAAGTTCCAGAACATTTACAGAACAATTCATTATTTACAGAGAATTAATGGCACAAAAACTAGATTCATCGCGGTCTGGTGACCGTGGCGTGATGACGCAATTTACATGGACGAAGCATTATGAGCAAGACGCGTTATTAAGTCTCTCCTACACTGACCCTAGAAAAGGTCATGAGTTTTTTACATCCTCATAAATGGTGTCACACGCCGGGCAGTTGGGCTGCCTACCTGATGCCAGGCGCACTTACCTGGTCCCCGCCGCCATCTTCGTTTACGCAGACCTGATCTATTCATCTCCTCTGCTTGCTTCCTATTGGCCGACTCATTTTTGCTCCAAATTCAAAAGGCACCTCCACCTGGCGTCTGATGCCTGTTCTTCAAGTTACCTGCTAGGTACTAGACTTGGCTCCATTGCTCCTGCTGGGTGTTTTCTCTTCTTTGGATTGTATCCTGCAGTAACCTCTTGTCCGCAGAGCTGATACTCATCCGTGCACTCTGCCACCATCCTAGTGGTAATCTGTTGTTTGCTGAGCTGTCTCTTCATCATTCCTGCAGTAACCTCTTGTCCGCAGAGCTGACACTCATCGGTGAACTCCGCCACGTCCCAGTGGTAATCTGTTGTCTGCTGAGCTGACTCTTCATCATTCCTGCAGTAACCTTTTGTTCGCAGAGCTGACACTCATCCGTGAACTCCGCCACTATCCCAGTGGTAATCTGTTGTCCGCTGAGCTGAATCTTCATCATTCCTGCAGTAACCTCTTGTCCGCAGAGCTGACACTCATCTGTGCACTCCGCCACCATCGCAGTGGTAACCTCTTGTCCGCAGAGCTGATACTCATCTGTGAACTCCGCCACCATCGCAGTGGTAATCTGTTGTCCGCTGAGCTGACTCTTGATCATTCCTGCAGTAACCTCTTGTCCGCAGAGCTGACACTCATCTGTGCACTCCGCCACCATCCTAGTGGTAATCTGTTGTTCGCTGAGCTGACACTTCATCATTCCTGCAGTAATCTGTTGTCTGCAGAGCTGACACTCATCGGTGAACTCTGCCACTATCTCAGTGGTAATCTGTTGTCCGCTGAGCTGACTCTTCATCATTCCTGCAGTAACCTCTTCTCTGCAGAGCTGGCACTCATCCGTGAACTCCGCCACTGTCCCAGTGGTAATCTGTTGTCCGCTGAGCTGACTCTTCATCATTCCTGCAGTAACCTCTTCTCTGCAGAGCTGGCACTCATCCGTGAACTCCGCCACTGTCCCAGTGGTAATCTGTTGTCCGCTGAGCTGACTCTTCATCCTTCCTGCACTAACCTCTAGTCCACCGAACCGTGACATCCTCCCTCATACTGGACCTCCATTCCTATGTTACCGGCTGCCCATAGTCTCTTATCGTCTAGTGAGTTCTCCTCTCCTGTGCTGTCTGCTATCGCTGACCTCGCTTGTATATTCCCCCATAGGGTTTCGCCTGATACTCTCAGTGAGGGCTGCGACCTGCGGGATAGACGCAGCTAAGGCCAAACCGCCTTGCGGCGGTCCTTGGTGAACACCGTCTCCCCGTTAGACTCCACACCTCACTGGAGTAGTGCTAATCTAGGCAAACCTAAGATCCAAATTCCTAAACCGTGACAGATGGTGACACTTTTTGGGCGCCCTTTATATGGAAAAGCGCATTTCCAAACAGGACACGTGTATTAAAGTGTGTCCCCATGTCCCTCATTCTCATGATCAAATAAAGACATTAATGAAGTTATGCCGAGCAGTATTATATGAGAAAAACAGAAAAGTTTTAGTCAACAGAGGTGTTAGGATGGACTTTAATGATTCTTTAACTGTTTTCGCAAAAATAGGCACAGATTTTTCCAGTGTCGGTTCCTAAAGCCTGGTTATAGGTGGGAAGCTATGTAGTAGGTAAGCTAATACGTGCGTTAGTTCATGCTCTGACTGTCCACATGTTTCTTTAATGAAAGTTATTATCTAAATTAATCTAAAAAGATGAAAGCAAATAGCAAATTGTGTAGTATAGTTTAGTGAAGATTTTTTTCAGCAATGTAAGTAGTGACCCTCAGCGTGTTAAGAGCATTACTGGGTCTTCACGGAGGGGTTCCTGGGTGATGATGAGGTTTCCGAAGGAGGAAGAAGAAGGGACAGCACATTGCATATATAATGGGTCTTATAGAGCTGAGCACAGTTTGCGGGCCTCAAAATTGCTTTCTTACTTATATTGGGCGTATCTTGATGCAGTCACATACTCCATACTCCAGTCATCTTAATCCACTTGATGTAACCAACTAGAACTTCATCGATAACCCACGTGGGAGTATATACACCATTACCTAATGAGAGCTCTAGCCAATGTAAGTGATTACTTTCTGTCAGGCCGCTGGCCTGTCAATTGCATTGCAGCTCCACTAAGAGCATGTGTCTTGTCATCCAACTAGTGTTTTTTTTTGTTCAATTAACCATTGGATTATTGAAGAAGAAAACAAAACAGAAGGAAGAAGAAAAGAAGATAGAAGAGGAAGATGCCTTCGGAATTAGGCATGCCTCAAAGAACGAAGATAATGAGGCATTGGGTGAATTTTTCTTTCAGATAATCACATTTAATACGGTGTCTATGTGTGTGTTTATTTCATAGTATTTAACCATTTTACTAACATGATTTTTTTAATCTATTTATTTGCTTGCATGTCTCTTTGCACCTGGGGTCAGGCACTCCCAAGAGATACACAACTCAGAACAGACCCCATGTTCAATAATTTAGTTGTGCTTAGTGGCCACCAGTGCAACTTACAAAGAACTCAATATTCCATGTTGTTTTACTGCACATCCAACAAAGTGGAATTTTGAGCTTGAAAGTTAGACACATGGCCAACTCTAAATGAAGGATATATATTTATAATGCTGAGCAGAAGCAACCAAATGGCTGGGAACCACTTGTTATCGCTCCTGCCTGGTATAGAGGACAAGGTCTGTGACAGCCCAGTTCCACTTCCTGTGCAGACAGCCCGAATTTATCCAGGGCGTAACTGTAATTTCTGCACTTAGGTGTAGCACAACAACACATACAGTGAATTATTACAGGTGCATGTTTAGGCTGGGGAATTTAGGGTTTGCTATTATAATTCACTGCATTCATCATTGTGAACTTTAAGGGATGAATTAAATTAACCACGACGTGCCCCAGGAGCCTTGTGTGAGGGGCCCCATATGGTACTGAAATTTTCACACAGTGCTGTCACATCTCACAGAATGAGAAGATCTCAGGTTGGACATCGCCTCCTACTTTGCATCGCAAGAGGATCCGGCAGCAGTTTGCTAAAAATGTAATTTCCTCCTTAGTGATTGTGCAGTTTCTGAGCCCCAAAGATCCTCTATATCGGAGGATTGACCTGAGGCTCCCTGGCACTGCAGTTTTTTGGGTTATTATTTCTTTATTCAGTAGACCCCTGGTATGTACCACTTCTATAGTTCTGTGTACAGGATGTAATTCTCAGCATGTACTATTGTAATATTACTTTGTATGGTCACTTGTTCAGTACCACCTCTCATTCTCTGTACGCTGGGTGTTATTCTCAGTTCCTACTCTGTATTTGCCTAAGGGGGCACCTTGTGGTGAGAAATTCCTGAACCTTTACAATACACTGGGTAATTAAGTGCTGTATAATATACTGGGGCTGTATTATATTCAAAAATACTGGAAGCTGTATTGAATGTTGTTCATTTTGGCTGTGTGGATGGATCATTTGCTGTATAATATGTTGAACAATTGGTGGTGTATTAATTAATAATTGAATAGTTTTTATGCTTTTCCTTATTTTAATTGTGCTGACGGTCAGGAGCAGCATAGATACAGGTCAGATCAGCCTGGTGCCTGGTATAGATTATGCACTATTGGCATAGCCACATCTCATTCAAAATCTTTGTATCATACTTTTAAATCACAATAGACCTAATATTTAGGATTTCAATGCAATTTGAAAAGGGTCACTTGCTCCCATCTTCATGCAATAAATCAAGGCCGCTGTACGTATTGGTAAACATGATAACACATGTATTGGACAGATAACACTAGATTGTTTTAGACCTATAGAACTGAATTACTTACACTTCTTGTCGGTTCTTAAACAAGAGATAAATTCTACAGATCTTCCCAAGGCAAATAAATATGTGTTTTAGGCAGCATGATCGATCTGAGGAACCATGTATCCTTACTTTAGCGGGAACCCAAGTGTAACATAATAATGACAGTTTATCGAACTATCCATTTAATGAACCAGAGCAAAAGACTGTCTTAATAAAATGTGCTTTGATGGCTTCACCTCCCGTTGGCGCGTGCGTTAGCTCAATGCCAAATTAAATGTCGACTTCACAGTTTATCAGTTAGACCTGAGCAAATTCGAGGAAATACACATAAAGGGCCTGATTCAAGAACAGACCCAACTTGTGGTTTAAAAAAGATCAAAGAACGTATTTCCGCCTGTATGCAAATCCCAGCGGATCTCAAGATATGCTTTGATTTGAATTTGGGTGTATTTACACTCTGCCTAAACAGTACTTGCCGTATGTAGCCAGATAGTACAGAGTGCAGTATACGCACATGTGCAGTATAAGGTCACATCAAAACACATAAAAAAAAATATATTATAAAATAAATTAACAACTTTAAATAGTATAATTATTTTTGAGACATAAAACATATAAAGAGTACACGGTTTGAAGTTCATCGGAATTTCCCTGGTGGATGAAGAGACAGTCTGCTTAATGTGAAGATTGTCATGAAAGTGACGTCCAGTTGAACTTACAGGACAGCATCATTGAATCAGGGATCATTGTTTATATGGCAACCTTATTCATCGAAGCTAAGTGAAACATAATATGTGCTCTCTCTCTCTCTCTCTCTCTCTCTCTCTCTCTCTCTATATATATATATATATATATATATTATATATAATATATTTATAAATATATACACGCTGATCTTTGAAGGTACTTTGCACCCGCAGAAAGTAGGTATCATTGTATAATGGGCACTAGCCCTAGCTGAGCACCGCAACCACCAAAGAGTATTATTTATTTTTCATTTACCTGAACCCACCCTCAAATGTCCGCAGTCATCACCTACATAGTTAGGCTTCTGCTATATTTTGAATATAAAAAGATTGTGTTAATTAATTCTAGTGTCCTGTTTTGGCTCAGTTTACATTCTGAAAGGCTATTGTTGGTTTGCACATTCTTATTCACAAATCATTCAATATGTTGCTGTCTTCTTTTCTTTTTAAGTAAAAGACCAACATATGTGCTAAGTAGCCCACACACACAGCATTTTGGATGGTCAGTTTGGTTTTGTTAGTGGTACGCTATTACCCACTGCTGGCATAGATAATAAAGCAAACAGCTGATTGGTTGCTATAGACAACTCCATCGTTTTTAAGTGTAGAAGTCTCCCAAAATTATTTCCTTAGTATGGTCCATACTGTTAATTACATACTTTGGACGCTTTGAGGGTCAACTAGAATCTAAAGAATTTGGGTAACTTTCGGAAGTGCTCGGACGGCAGCAGGTTCACCCGTAGAAAAGGTATCTATGTTTAATACAAAACGACATGTTTGTGGCTTCTTTTGTGAGCTGTCCATGTGCATCTAGATTTACAAGTGAATGATGAATGCACTCAGGAGACTCGTTCGTCTAAGACGCAACCTAAAGTATGGCCATATGGCGACCATCATTTCTCAGCTGCAGAATTTTCCTCTTCATTCTCTATTTTTATTAAACAAGTTTTGACATCCATCCCTCATCTGACCTACTTTTTATGTAGGTCAGCAATAATATAATAATAGCGTATGTTATGTGCACGGAATAAGTCCAAGACAAACGAGACTAGGGGTGGTAATTGTTAATCGAAGCAATCTGCTGCTGCCAGTCCGTTGTTTTCAAAAGCAATTTGTTTGAGTTTGGTACCGAATACCTTTTACTTTCTATTTTCGCTGGTGTCATCAATAAAGTTTAGTGTAATAAGCACACTTTGTAATCCAGGATTAAACCTTTTTCTTTTTCCCTTCCAGACTGTACGACTTCAAACATCCTTTGGTGGGTTGGTTATGCAGATGTGTAGACATCTGTGGCAGTCTATTGTGTTAGTGACAGAAAACTATTTGAAGACTCTCGCCAAGGGTTTTAAGCAATATAAGAATCCTCTCTCTGCATATATGAATACTTTTCAAATGTAGATTCAAAAATAATTTTGAACTTGAAATAATCTGTCATCCTCTTGCTGTGTGACATACAGTCTGTGCTCACATATTCAGGAAACTGAAAATTCACCATTAAACTCTATTTTTCATTTCTTTTTTTTTTTCTTAAGCCTCATTACGCTGCAATGTTCAAAGATGTTGTTTTTGGAAAAAGCATTACAGGAAAACCTAGTTATTTTGTAAGTGGAGAATTATCATGGAGTGAAGATGGAGACAGTTATATTCATTGTATTTATTTGGGGATTAAAAGGGTTTCGGTGTTTAAATGATCATCATTTACTTCTTTGTACAAGATTTCTGGAACTTTTGCTAAATTCACTGCTTTATTTTGGTAGTACGGTCTAAACACAGGTTAATAAAACATGAAACTAGAAATGTTCACGCCCTCATGGGAAAAGTACCTATGAAGTACCTAGGCGCAGGTACATCAGGGGTTAATTTAACTATGTTGACATCTCCAATGGATGTTCGCTCTATCCTAGCATTCTGCTGCTTGGTGGCAGGGGGTGTCTTGTTCAGGAGACATGGTGACTCCAAATTCAGTACCAGCTTTCCCAGATAAGACTTTAGTGCTCTGTCCAGTGAGCATGCAGAGTCCAAAAATATTTCTGGTACGAAGATGTATACATTAAAGTAATTTCTTTTAGCCTTCATAGTTGCGAACATCGCTATATAACTGTATGGTTAGTATACTAAGGCACGCCAAGTATGTCAAACAAAAAAAACAAGGCTCTAAGGGAAACCATAGTAGCCTAATGTCTCTCTAATATATGTATATTTTATAGTGATGTTTCATGTCTACACGTAGATAAATTTATACTTTGTTGATTGCAGGTATTATTATGATTCTTTGAAGTGTAAGAAGAAACTTATGATCTGTATAAGAATGTCTGGATATTCTTGAATGCAGTGTGTTCCCCCCCTAGTAGCATATGCACTGTCTTTTGGTGTGACCAAAAGACAGAGGTAGGAGGGGGGGTGTGTGGTTGAGGGAACAAGATAATCTTTTAAGACATGAGGTTAAATCATCTTTGTTAATTTATCTGGAGACCAATTCTGATTGGGGCTATGACCCATATTTCTGCATTCTCAAGGTCAATATAAGAAATTGATTACGTTTAGCTGTTTCTGAATTTTCTCCCTTTTATTTTAAGAAGCTGTTTTGCATAACTGTACTGTATGTCATTTTGTTCTTACTTTTTATATACCTTAAGCAGTGTGGCTATTTTACCATATTAAATTAAATGTAATATTGCTCTGCCTTTGTGTTCCTAATTAATTCATGTGCCAGATAGCTTGGTAATTTAATAAAACACAACTGAAATACACAGGGTTGTTTGGTTAATCCTTTTAAAAACTTGGTCTTTTAGGGCATTTTTGGAGTTTGTCATAGGGAAAGGAAAAGTTAGGAAATAGGTTAATCAGGGATCCCTCCTTTTATTTGTAAAGCATAGATGTTTATTTTTTCACCCAACTTACAAGTATTTGTTTTACAATTGACTAATTATATCCAATATATTTTCTTTATAACAAAACATGTGCCTTTTTTTATTTTCCTCCTGTCATTCTGTTTTTAAATGAAATCGGAGGCCTAATTTAAAGCATAAAGTTATGTTTAACCAACATTAAAGAGGTACATTCATCAGACTTGAGATAAATAACACTTCACTCAGTGTTATTCTACAGAGCCAATTCAACAAGGCAGGAGATAACTGATTTTATGATACTTTGATGAATCAGCCCAACGGAATAACATAACATGAAATCTCATTTTTCTCATGTATAACAATAAAACAGAGATGGCCATTGATGAATTTAGCCCTCGGGGACTATATATCAAATGCTCTCATCTGGAAACATGGAGAATAATAAAATTCCACAGCCACAGTACTCTATTAAATACCCCATTCTGTTGAGATGTGTATTATTTTTCCTTTGTTCAAATAGTACGTTAACCCCCTGCTGACTACAGTTAACCAAGAAAAATTGATTTAAAAAAAAAAAAAGCAATTGGAGACTCATTTCAAGTTTTGCAATTTTAACATTCATTGTAACCTGTATACAGTAATACAATTATGTCATAGACATTTGATATTTGTATTTTAACGCAAAGAAATATTTCAATTTCGATTTAGAAAAAAATGGAGCCAAGAGATGGGAAATGAGTAATATTATGTGGTAATTTGCACCCCTTGCATTCTAACATGGTTTTGTCCAGGAGACTGAAATAAGAAGTTTCTTAAGTTAAGATCCATAATGAATCAGGCCCTTAGTTCCTAAAATTAAACCAATTATTTTAAATGATTTGCCCAATTCAGCTCTTTGAACTACTACGAGTTACCGATTTTGTAATTTAAAAGGTGCTCTTATTGGTGAAATAAAATGGCAGAGAGTTAATATTAATATATATAGATTTCAACATAAACCGTTGCCACAAGTTCTAGTTACGGGAGGTTGTTCCAGCCCAATCTCATCAGCTTGTCACCCAAATGATGTTAGATGCATGGCACAGCAGGAGTGTGGTGGTATAATTGTTCCCAGGCAGTTCACCTTAAAAACATTGATAAGCAACGAGTCATCAGATACTCTCCGAAAAAAGAAATACAGACAATTAAAACCTTCCACTGGAAAAATAACATTCTTTGGTCCTATGGATTTACATAGAGACACTTCTGAAAAGGTGGATTTAGCCCTTAAGATATTTTAAAGTGTATACACTTTTGTTAACTAGCTGAGTAGACAATATTGTCTTCTACAAAACCTCTAGAATCACTCTGAGTAACTTCCTGCTCTGTCCTTCAAATCTTGTTGCAAGTATCACTATTCCTGGTAAAGCGTATTTCCAGATTGTCTGTGTAAAAAAAGAAAATACATATTTGTCACTTTGATGGGTAGCATCGACCGACGGACCGTGTCACTTTTCGACAAATCGTGTTTGAGCATCTGCCACTCAGAGTGTCGACTGCATAGTTTGCCACTGTCTTTGATAAACGAAGAGCTCCATCTGTTTGTTACCTCTTCTTTAATTATCACACCAGCACATGAAGGAAGAGGTGCGTCAGGTCTATCAGGGACCAATTTCAACGCCCCTCCTCCTGCATCACTGTGAGGAGCTCTGTTGACAGAGTGCGAGCGCAGCAAATGGTACTAGCATACTAGTTAAAGACCAGCACGGTGGTAGCACTTCTGCCCTACCTCACTGGGATCATGAGTTCAATTCCCGACCATGGCCTTATCTGTGAGGAGATTGTATGTTCTCCCCGTGTTTGCGTGGGTTTCCTCCGAGTGCTCCGGTTTCCTCCCACACTCCAAAAACATACTGGTAGGTTAATTGGCTGCTAATTGACCCTAATGTGTGTGTGTGTGTTAGGGAATTTAGACTGTAAGCCCCAATAAGGGATGGATGTGAGCGAGTTCTCTGTACAGCGCTGTGGAGTTAGTGGCGCTATATAAATAAATGATGATGATGATGTTCTATAAAAGATAAAAAAAAGTATGTCTCTTCCGCTTTACTCTACATTCTGCCTCCTGAGGCGAGGTGCTTGTCTCACCTCAAGGCAGTAACATTGCTGACAATAAGTCCTGTGTGCGTAAAATAAGAGACATAAGATAATTTGAATATGTCAGCGAGCTCCTTATTTAGAAATGTGTCCCACAGTAGAAGCAGCACGGTGGCTCAGTGGTTAGAACTTCTGCCTCACAGCGCTGGGGTCATGAGTTTGACTCTCAAACAGGGTCTTATCTGTGTGCAGGTTTGCAGATACTCCGGAAAATACACATCGCGCAAACAGTAAAAGTGTTTCATTAAAGTCCAACCTAGTTACACTTTAGGTCTTCTCCCTTCATCATTTTCAACTTTTAAGATTTTCTCCTCATTAATTATTTAATTATTCATTAATTATTATTAATATTATTAATTATCTATTTGAATCATGAGAATGAGGGAACATTGGGACTGTTTATTACACGTGACACTTTTGCATGTTTGAATGTTTTTATTATATTGGTCAAAGTGTGCTTAGAAATGCAATTTTTCCGTCAAAAAGCAACCGAAAGGTGCAAAATACATCCCATTAAATGCACAGGAAGAAGCCTGGGATACACTACCTCTGCGCAGGCTGAAAGTCAGTTGTTTTGCAGAGCCAAAATTGCTAATCACCAACCTGTAAAACTGGTAAAGAGCCCTAAAGGCACCTTCTTCACCCCACCGGTTCAATTGACTAAGTCCGCTCCAGAAATCTAAATTTTGTTCTTCGACTTTTTCGCTAATTCGCCCAACTCCTTCCGTGGGCAAAGTCAAAATGGTCATTTTGTCACCAATACTGATGCAAATTCCCGTAAAACCAGGCGTAAAGGTAGATGTGTGACATCATCATCATCATCATCATCATCAACATTTATTTATATAGCGCCAGCAAATTTCAGCAAAAGTGCAGTGTTTTCTGCACTTTGTTCGCGGAGGGGAAGTGACCCACCGCAGAGTTTTGAATAACAGAATGTTTATTGTTTGTCAGACCAAGGTTATCATGTGTTTAATCTACTGGGGCAATGAGCTTCGTGTTAATTTATTCAATAACTTACTATTCTATTGGGAGTCATTTTCAGAGAAGCTTTTTTGAAGTCTTTTGTCTGCTTTTTCACAGGTGTACCTCTGTTTGCAGATATAGGTGATGAATGCAGACAGATGGCATAGAGGAACGCAGTGCTGGTCGGATCGGGGCATTCCATGCAGATCGTAGTAATGCACTAGAGTCTGCACAGCCACAGTATAGAGTCATTTTAGCTGTGCAAATCAAACACATATTTACACATCTCATCTTGGAGATGCCGGTAACCACTACTTTCACAGGGAGGTTGTTTGTTTCCACTTCTTATAGCATAAAAGGAATAAACCAATGTAATAAAAAAATTAACTAAATATAAAGGCGTGGCACTGTCACATTTAGCAATAATGTGCCTGATTCATTAAGGAATGCTAAGTGCCCGCTGTATTCAAGTACAAGCAGTCGGGTCAGTTTGTTAGCAGCCAATTAACCTACCAGTAGGTTTTTGGAGTGTGGGAGGAAACCGGAGCACCCGGAGGAAACCCACGCAAACATGGGTAGAACATACAAACTCCTCACAGATAAGGACATAGTTGGGAATTGAACTCAAGACCCCAGTGCTGTAAGGCAGAAGTGCTAATCACTGAGCCACCGTGCTGCCACAAGACATATGTTCAACATAAAGTCCCATCAGAATGCACAGAAAAAAATAATAATTATTGTCACCTATTAATAATAATAATAATAATAATAATAATAATAATAATAATAATAATAATAATAATCGTTAGTAAATATACATTGAAAAAAAAGTTGTTTTTTTCCCCATTTATTTCTTATATGAAATACATTTATCAGGATGTTATGAATGTCTACTGTACATAAAATGCATTTTTACAGTTGCTCTCTAATGCAAACACATGTTTAAGCATGCATAAATGTCAGTAATCACTAATACTCTGAACTGTAGTCGGAGCAAGTGGTATGGCTGAAAAACATGTACCTAAGAGATGTCCAGAGCTTGAATCGCATTGCGCAATTGCTTGACCTTAGCACGAACTTACTGTACAACATATGCCGAGCAAATGGACAAATAGGTGCGATTAGGCATAGAAATTGTGCTGCTCCTTTGCCTCTGGTTTGCTATTGATCGGCAGTCACTAATTTTGAGTACACTCAGAAATAATCACTTCCAAACTTCTAATGATATCCAACGGCTGATGCTCCGCAGATCTTTATGCAGATTTACAAGTAATTAAAAGTTGTTCTGAATTAAGTGCAGTTCTATTAAATTCAAGGCTCTTGGGTTCCTATCATATCTTATACAGACCTACATTAACTTTTAGAATTATATTTCAAAGATCTAATAGATTATTGCTCTTATTATCTAATTTTTTTCAACTTCCCGGGAACATGCAGCAATTATTCTACAGTAAGATTGTTTTCCTATTTCCCGAGACTCAGTTGCAGGGCACCGTCTTTGTGACCAGATGGTAAGCATAATGTGGTGTTTGCCATCATTTTATTATACTGCATCGTGCAGAGTGTAAAGGCCATCAAAATATCATAATGTTTTCCTGCGGGGATCATTGATGCAGACAGATTTTCTTTCTGCATTTTCGTACTGGAATTTAGCAACGAACGCCCCATAACTTTTATTTTGCAGAATTATTATCTTGTTATAACACTTTATCGCTAGTGCCATCTCATCGAGCTGTTATATACGTTAAAGGTTTTTTTTTACCCCGGAGCTAGATAACCCACTAGGCAATATAGGTTTTTGCTTAGGGCCCAGTGGCACTGTGCAATGTGGAATAAGGAGGAAGCAGGGCAGGTTCTATATTTTACTAGGTCCGCAGTGGCGTTACTTTGTAACAGGGCCGGACTGGCCATCTGGCACTTCTGGCAAATGCCAGCAGGGCCGATGGTCAGTGGGGCCGGTTCGATCAGTCAGTGCACTGACACTTCCTGGTCACATGTGCGCGTGGCACATGTGCTCAGTACAGGTCCTGGAAGGCAGCTGAAAAGCGGACAGGAGACAGAAACAGAAGAAGCTGAGAAGAAGGTAATTAAACAAAACCGGGGGGAGAGAACAGAAAAGGTGCCAGACAATAACATGGGGGGGGGGGGAGAACATGAAAGGTGCCAGACAATAACATGGGGGGGGGAAACATAAAGGGTGCCAGACAATAACAGGGGGGGGGGAACATAAAAGGTGCCAGACAATAACAGGGGGGGGAGCATAAAAGGTGCCAGACAATAACAGGGGGGAGGGAACATAAAAGGTGCTAGACAATAACAGCGGGGGGAGGGGGTGGAGAGGAGAGGTGCCAGACAATAACAGGGGGGGGAGAACATAAAAGGTGCCAGACAATAACAGAGGGGGTGGAGAGGAGAGGTGCCAGACAATAACAGGGGGGGGAGAACATAAAAGGTGCCAGACAATAACAGGGGGGGGGAGAACATAAAAGGTGCCAAACAATAACAGGAGGGGGGTGGAGAGAGAAGGTGCCACACAAAAAACGGGGTAGGGGAAAGGTGACACACAAGAAACAGGATAATATGATTTGGGCCACTATTGTGTGCCATAATTTCAACTGGGGGCACTGTTGTGGCATAATATCAATTGGGGGCACTATTGTGGCATAATATGATTTTTGGGCACTACTGTGTGGTAAAATATGATTGTGGGGTACTACTGTGTGGTAAAATATGATTTTGGGGCACTACTGTGTGGCATAATATCAATTGTGGGCATGTACTCAGGCATGAGGGAAGGAGGAGAATGTTAATATATTGTGGGAGGTGGGCTATTAATTTAATGGTGAAGTTTAGGTGGGGGCTAATTATTTAATTAGAGCTATTTTTATTTGTGGGTGTGATGTGGGTTAATTTTATATTAGGGCCTAGCAATTTAAGATAGGGTGATTGGACCTTTAATTTAATGATGGGTCCTTTGGGGGCTATTAATTGAAAGTTGGGCTGTTTGTGTAAAAAAATGTGAATATGAATTATTAAATGGCAGTGATGGTCGCGGGAAATAGATATATTTATTAAATGCAAATGCTATTTTATTTATTGCTGGGGTTGTTTGGAGGGAGGGTAATAGGTTTATTTATCAGCAGCAGCAGCTATTTATACTAAATGTGAATACTAGTATTTTAATGTTGGGGCTGGAGGGAGGCCTAATTATAAAACATGGGTTGTATTGATTAAACACCAGGGCTGGTTGGAGTTTTCTAAATTGCATGTACCCATTTTTTTTTCCAAATAGGGCCTCCAGCATTCCAGTATCCAGACAAGCAGCAACTGAACTAAAGACACCAGGAGCCAGAGGTGGTGAAACTAACAAGACAGGTAGGAGAGAGCAGGACAGTCTGCCAACTGTCCCGAATTTGGTGGGGAAGTCCCGAATTTTGGTGACTGTCTCTTTTAGTGAGATTTGGGCCGACTTCAAGGACAGTTGGGAGGTATGTCCCGCTTCACACTGTACTGCTTGTGAAGGCAGAGCTGCGTGCAACTAACATTATTGCACACAGTATTGCCTGTGTATTTGTCTAACATTTGTCTAAAATGATAGCCATGTTACATAATAGGGGCTCCCTGTCTTAAATACCCCAGGCCCCCAAGCGTTAATCTAGCTCTGGTTAGCAGGAGGGAGCGGATAGCCGCTCCAAGTCTCTGGATAGGACACAGCCTGCAGAGAAAGCCGAGGAGCTCTAAGTCTCACATGATTTGGTAATCTTGTGAGACTAAGAGCTTCCCTGCTCACTCTACAGGAAGTTTCCACCCTGATGGATGTCAGCAGCACCAGAAGCATAGATAAGTACAGTGGGCTGGGGTTGTTATAATGTGCCTCGGGGGTGGAGTGATAAATGTAATGTTTTATTTTAATGAATGTATCATTGCCCCATGTTGGCCACACCCACAACACAATGTGGTCACGCCTTTTTCGGTGCCGCCGCGCAGGCCCACCTGGGTTTCTTTCCTGCTGGAACTGAGGTGGGCCTGTGGACTATAAATGCCAGGGCTGATTTTTATTCCCAGTCCGGCCCTGCTTTGTAATACAGCGCATAGGCCAGTTTTTGCAATGGTGCTCCTCCCCTGCACATGTTAGTGACTCCTCCAATCAGGGGGTAAATGTATCAAGCTGAGAGTTTTCCGGCGGGTTTGAAAAGTGGAGATGTTGCCTATAGCAACCAATCAGATTCTAGCTATCATTTTGTAGAATGTACTAAATAAATGATAGCTAGAATCTGATTGGTTTTTCAAACCCGCCGGAAAACTCTCAGTTTGATACATTTACCCCCAGGACTAAGCACATGCTCCTCTTCTGCTGGTCATGTGATTGAGACCTCCGAATGCAATTGGCACTAGTTCCATGGACCAGAGTGATCAGACAAGCTGTCACAAAAAGATCATTGTCATATCTGTAGTATAAACCTTTGAGTGGAACATTCTAATGAAACTTGATGGGGCAGAAATAAGTGGTACTACAAGCCTCAGCATGTCTGTTATCAGCGGGAGCCAGCTGGTGATGTTTGCATGACTGTAGGGACAAGGGGTAGCAGGCAATTAATTTCTTCTCTATCTGTGTATCATTGTGCCTTGACTGCTTTCTGTAATCAAATAAAGTATCAAAAATATATTAATCAATTATCATAATTTTCCTCCTAAAATCAGGCTCAGGCGAGATTCCTCAAACCTTATTTACATATTCACTGATGCGATTATTTGTATAATTTATTGCAAATAAGGCACCCAGAACAGGTAGGTATTTTTTACTTTTATTCGTGCTTTTGTTTAGTATTATTATATGATGCTGAAATAAAAGCACTACAAAGTATATATATCTCAAAAAGGAGAAAAAAAAGAAGAGGTACAGTTGGGGGCATGTGTCGGGTAAGTACATAGAGTGGTACAGAGGAATGCAATGGGAAGGGTATCTTAGTGGGGATCATTTTATTTGGGGAAGGGACAAACCAGTACCCGCTCCCCCCACCAGCGAAGAGGGGAGCCATTAGGAATTGGGGCCTACCGGGGGGATATCCCGGATAGCCGGCGGGCCAGTCCGACCCTGGTTTTGACCTTGCTCTGGAGTAACCCTGAAATATCCTGCCACCATGTATAGCAAATAAAGCTTTATTATAGATGCCCGGATGGACTGTCCCCCAACGCCAAGAGCAGCAATAACTTGGGCAGGGGGGCTGGGGCAGGGCTAAAGTGGACAATCCTTTTTAGCTAGATTTATATGTGTTGTTCTCATTCTTGGTGTAATAAACAAACCAGAACTTTAAGTCTGATACTTATTTTTACTGTGTTACAAACATACTGCTAGAACTATTTCCAGAACACAACTATATGTTGCAACGGAAGATTGATATCATTACATTTTTCCTTTTTCGAACATTTGTACTGTCAAAACAAATATCAACTAAACAAGTTAGCAAAAAAAAAAAAAAAATCAGTCTAAGAAACTAACTTTTCCATACGTCTGTGTGGCTTTTCTTGTACTTGAAGACATAGCAGGAGGTTTGGAACCCTGAATGACATTTCTCCCAGGTGTATCATTAGCCGAGGATTCTCTCTCGGTGGTGAAACTGGTCTCTTTGTCTTCCCGACTGTTGTTAGTTGGTTCATTATTTGGATCATTTGGTACATTCAACTTTCTTTCCTTAGTTTTAATCAGAAACTTCCAAAAACACAACTATATATCAGAATGGTGGACTGATAGCGTGACAGTATATTTTAATCTCTTACATCTTAAACAAACATCATCTTTAAGTCTAAAGCTAAAACACAAGTTCCTTTATGTAAAGCACCTATTAGTAACGTATATATGATATATGTTTTTTTGATAAAAGAAGCGCTTTTCAGAGCATTTGACTAGTTCAGGTCACCTACATTATTCATTCTTCATCTCCTGCATGTCCGTGTGTTATTTGAAGTGGGCAGGATAGAACAACCTACAGCAAACCAGATAATTATTAGAATCAGAATGTTGGAATTCTCACAGCAGAACAGAGTATGTTAGGTGATAAGTGAGCTGATCTTTGTGTCCTGTCCCCTTGTGTAATTATTGTGAAAGAAAATTAGGTTCTATAGGATCTAAAGAAAATAAATAGTGTAAGGGATCTGGGCCAGTGGAACACAGTACGACTGGTAAGCTTGGCAGGAAGGCACAGAGCCTACAGTGGAGTGTATAATATATATATATAGCTAAAATCACTCCCTTATGAATCATCTTTTTATAAATCATCTTTTATAACTGTTGTTTCCCAAGTGTTGGAGCTGGATGGCTCCAACGAAAAACTTACTAGTGCATTTGTCTTGGGTCAGACCACCTATTGATCAGTACAGCGGAGAGCATTGCTACCTGACATCGCTGGGGCCTTGGTTAAAGTTCAAACATGGTGCCCTTTGTGTTGTGTGTGTTTGCATGTTCTCCTATGTTCATCTATGTCTGAAGATTGGAGAACATACAAACTTGAAGTAATGTTCAAGCCACTTGAAGAAGTTATACAGGTGGTGAAACGCGTAGGGCCCATCAACTGGACATGTTGGGAATGTAAGTAAAGAGTTTGAGAATTGTCAAAAAGAAGAAAACTTTTTAAAGTATTTAAAGTTCTACCTTCATATCAATTTAATTTATTTTAAGGCAGCAGTCCCATGAAAAAAAATATTTGTGTTCTTCTAGCATAATTCACTGTAACAGACTGTAAGTAGAATATCGGTATTTACCAGTTTCCCTTTTTTGTCATGCTATTCATGTTTTATGCATTATAGTAATTTTATCGTTTTCCAATAAGCATTGTCTAAGTGATTTCTTGTGTTTCCAAAGCACAAACAATTTATATAGCAGAATCAAAAGTTTTAGCATAATACATAATTATAATACAGTACAGCCGATACCAAATAGATACATACCGCCGCGCCCTTCGCTGCGTTCAGCTGCGGAGCGCTGGTACCAGCTACAGTACTTCACTCCAGAAGACTGTGGTCAGAGATGACTGCAGCCGGTCCCAGCAAGCTGTATTATATCACTCAGTGTTACAGATAAAATAATGCAGATGACGTGGCTTGCTGCTATAGGTCCAGGCTTCAGGAGGGTCCAGTGTAATGCAGGTCATAAGCCAGTTCAAACAACCCCCTCCAAGGGTGAGGGTTAACATTCCAGATGATTCTCCCGCCCAGAAACCAGTTTAAGCTAGCCTATTCACAATACACAGTCAGTAGCATTTTAAACATTTATTCCCTAACATCGCTAACTAGAGTATGCAATGTGCGATCCCTTCAGCGAATGAACCGGACAACTGCGGTCACATAGGGGATTAAAATGACACTAAACATGACATGTTTCCTGTAACCTGAACCTTAAATATCACTAAAGTGTATATATAACCTTAATATATATAACTATAAACTAAATACCATCTGCTCATGAATCACTGTGGAATGGAACCATTATAAATATGAAATATATAAAAAAATTAATGAGAAAGTGCGAGTGTATGTGTGCGTATTTTATCATGTGATTGCGTCATAACACGTATTGTGGCGTACTGATCGCAATCGCACGGTAAAACAATATTAACCAATATACTTTTGTTCGTACAATTATACGACTTCCACATATGATTCTAGACTAACATGGCAACCACAGTCACATGGCACATGATGTATGGAGCAGAGAAGCTTTGTAATGCACCTCTGAGCTCAGTCTTCACTGTGACACCCTCCTTCTCCGCCCTCTGCCATCACATGACATACTGAGAGCTGTGAGCCTGTTTCTTTGTAGCAGACCGACTGGGTCTATGTCTCGCAGCCGTTTTTGTTTGTCAAACAGAAGGCTTTTGGTAAGGGGATAATGATTGTAGGAGGATAGCTAAGAAGAAAAGGACTATTAGATGCTAAAAAGCTACTTAATAGAAAAAAAAAAATCTGTGTGAATTTGCTGATTTAATTTACTATCATCGGGCAGAGATGTTTTATTATGGTTATTGACCTGGGATATCACACATAGCTGGTCTTTTTATCCAATACCGAGAGCACTGCAGAAATATATAATATCCAAGGGCAGCAGAAATGAACAGTTCTGCCTGTTGTTATAATTACATGGCCGGAAAGCACGGAAAGAAGCTTAAAAATAAACTATAGGTGCCGTTAGAAGATTATTTTACAAGTTTCTGTGTTGAGTTGCCATTTAGGTTTAGTGGTTCTTTATATAATTTTTTTTATGAGTCCATTTTCCCTATATTCTATTACTTGCATTATTGGCGGATGGTAAGTCCTCACCCCCACATTATTATTACGCATAAAATCCCCCTTTTTATTATGCTGTAAATGTGAAACCGGTGCATCGCCTGCAAACATTTGCTAATGTAAGCATTAAAAGGACGACGTTTAATCATTATATGGCATGATGCATTATTTTTACATACATTTAAATTAATTGCTCTAACTTCATTGTAAATGCATATTTTCCCTAATTAAAAGGCTGTTGTATATTCAGAACATTAGCGGTTTTATTAACCTGCAGTAGATGAGACAATATTCCAGAGGGATTCCCAGCTCTCAGGCCCAGTAGGGACCTTTCTAGAGCACTCAAAATATATCTTTACATTTTAATGACTGTGTCTTAGATTGTATGCCATTTATCTCGTTCCCTTTAAATCACTTAATGTACTACATTGCTCATTGTGTAGTCATCTCCATCTAGCAGTTGCCAAGAACATTCCAGGAGTGATCATCTACAGTCTCGAATAACAAAAACACATCAATAATGAGTGAATTGCAACCCCCAAACACGTAGGATAGATGGTTTTGTCACCGGACTGAAATAAAAATTGAAAAATAGTTACTTACGCAGGTGTTATTATTATTATTGTTATCAATTGTATTAGTTTATTATTATGTCACTTATTTACAGCGTAAGTCCATTTGCATGGGGTATTTTGTGTGAGATAGCTCTGCGCGTGCACCAATACAGGGCTGACGTCAGAGAACGCAATTGCATGTAATTCATGTCTGAACGCAAATGACAAAACTGCCTACAGCTTGAAGGGGCGGAACTAGGGAGGAAAGGGAAGGATTAACATAGGCTATGTACAGTGAGGGAGTGCCAAGGGCGAGTCTACCAGGCGGTGTTCAGAGCATATTGTGCATACACGATTTTAACACTATCATTTAAACCAGCTACAGGACAGGTGTAAGTGCTGACTGATAGTGATGGCTACACGGGTGCATGCTAGAACATGTGTTTGCAAGTAAGAAAAACTATAAAAATGCATTTTATGTCCAGTGCACATTAAGAGACCATCCTGATTTATGTATTTCATATAAAAAGAATATTTTTTTAATATATATATATATATATTTGTATTAATGAATATAGCATTACGAGTTTTATAAAATATGCCCTCTGATGGGACTTTGTGCACATATACATGGTGTGCAGTGCTGTTTTTGTAAGAAAAAAGGTGCCGGAACTCACATCACGTGGTCAATCACTGTACACACACCCACACACGTCAGTTGTGCATCAAAACATAACGGACGCCGCCCGCAGTAAGCTCTCAGCGGGCGACCACACGAGGCTGAGCAGCGCCACAAGCCGAGCAGCGCCATCACAACCAGTGTGGACGATGTACGCATGCACCGGACTCGACACACAAGCAGCCCCCATGCACCGTTTTAATGATTTTTGCCGCCGACCTGCTAAGCTCGACAGGGTGACTCAAGTCCACGAGGACCAAACATCAAATGATCAAAGGTTACTTTTAAAACTTGGAAAATCCATCGAAAAAAAGGGTCCGGAACTCAGTTCTGATGAGTTCTATGGCAAAAAAAAGTACTAATGGTGCAAATCTGCAGTATGTTCTTTCTGTCTACATATGGCAAATACTGTACTTATACCCAGATACAAATGGAAATGTATCTTGAGCTCTGCTTGTATTACGGGCGGGTTTTTTAAATGCAAGTTGCGTTCACATTGCGTTTGAAGATAAATCAGACTCTGAGTTCTAGGCTCCCCCTAAACCTTGGTATCCTAGGCAACCGCCTCAGGTCACCTACTAATAGACATAACCCTACTGATAGGCTCCTTCAGTCAACTTCTCCTTTACATCCAGGAGATAAAGTATTGTTCTCTGCTAACAATATCGCACTAAAACTGCCTTTTCTTAAACACACACCTTGATTCATTGGATTGTATAAGACTATAGAGCAGGCTTGGCTAACCTGTAGCACTCCAGGTGTTGTCAAACTACAAGCCCCAGCATGCTTTGCCAATGTATAGCAGCTTATTGCTGGAAGGGTATGCAGGGACTTGTAGTTTCCCAACACCTGGAGTGCCACAGGTTAGCCAACAATGATATAGAGCATTTCATGCTTTCTCTTTCCAGGTAAAGCTGTTACCCATTTAATAGCACATTCCTAATTTTTTTCTTTGCCTCTATTCTCAAACCACTATTAATTAATGAAATAATTAATTAATTATTAATAACAGTGAAGATTGGGTCCTTTTGGTTATTAAAACAGCAGTCATGGACTGACTGGTAGAGGGAGCATCAGTAAGCCAATGGAGGCAAAACGTTGTCTGCTTCATGTATATGGGGGCCCTTCGAAAGTTTTGCTATGGGACCTGAAAATGCCTAGGGGGTCTGCACCGATGCCTATGCAACCTGCATATCTATGCACGGTGGCAGAAATAAAGTAACACTTCACTGCCTATATAACATGGTTAACAAATGACCTCCGATGTGGTATACGTTGAACATAATACACTGGCTATGATAGAAAAGAGCCACACCTATTGATTTGCATAACCACACCTTCATATCTTCTGCATTGCACAAATAAAACCCACACGCACCCCTGATTAGCATAGCGTTTAAAAAATATTATTTTTCCTTTTTATGTTAAACGACAGACTGTATCCCACAGTTATTATAATTATATGGAATCGGAGTTCGGGTTGTTGACCTAGCTAAAGCTAATCAGTGGCTTTGTTTTCGTGGCTTTTAATGCCGTAATCACTCAATACATTTTAGCCATGAAAAAGACTGGAGAATAACAGGAAGATAAAAAAAAATAATAGAGATGAAAAAGATACATTACGGAGACTGCTTGTAATGATTCCAGGTACTTGTGTCTGGTATGTGCTACAAGGAACACAAGCGTTTCCTGCTCAGAAAGGATTATATCGGCTGCTGCTCTCTGCCCTGTGTGACCTAACAGCTTTCAGCAACATAACTAAGATATACTGTGCTATTACCTACAACACCGCTCACATTTACAGTAATGGCACACATCCCCAGTGACAGTAACCTTAAATGTCCACGTCTGTTTTCTACAAACTCCCGGTTATTGATTGCCTGCTAAGTATCAGGAATATAAAAATAAAATGTAAAACAAAACTTAAAAACCTTAATGTCATTTTTGTAGCAAGGATTTCCCCTAGTAAAAATTGTTTACTTTGCTTTCTGGAGACGTTAATTGTTGTATTTATAATTACTTGATACTTATATTATTCATCATCACCATTTATTTATATAGCACCACTAATTCCGCAGCGCTGTAAAGAGAACTCACTCACATCAGTCCCTGCCCCATTGGAGCTTACTGTCTAAATTCCCTAACATACAGACCGAGAGACTAAGGTCAATTTACTAGCAGCCAATTAACCTACTAGTATGTTTTTGGAGTGTGGGAGGAAACCGGAGCACCTGGAGGAATCCCACACAAACACAGGGAGAACAAACAAACTCCACACAGATAAGGCCATGGTCAGGAATCAAACTTATGACCCCAGTGCTGTAAGGCAGAAGTACTAACCAATTACCCACCATGCTGCCCAACTAAACCCCCATGTTGCTCATTATTTGATGCATTCTTTAAGTGATAACATTTTGTTTCTGTGATCTTATTGATGTTTCTATGAGCACTGGCAAATAATTAATGTTAATCCAGTAATTTTATTCCCCCCCCCCCCCCAGCTCACACAACTGCAGCTTGGAGAATAAGGGTCTACCTCTGAAAGGCGTAGTTGAACGCAATGGGCGTCCAGGTTCACCTGTGTTATTTTGGCTGGTGGGGGAAAACCTATAAATGTCCTGCTGCTTTTGTACTTTCATCTTAATATAAATTCAATTACTTTATCATTATTTTTGTTGTTGTGAAATAAACAGATTTATATATTTATTATTAACAATATTAACATTTATTTATATAGCACGAGCATATTACGTAGTGCTTGTCAATGGGTTGGGGTTTCTGTTTCAACATTTACAGAGCCTTCCAGGATTAAATACTTGTAGACTTATTTTAAAAGGTAGCACTAGAGTGATTATTCTTTTGTTAAGGGTAATCTTTTATATACTTCGTATTGGTCCAACCACATTTCATTGGTAAAAAGTGCTTATTGAGGTTTTATGATCAAATCAAACAGCCATGTTGGTTTGGGCGTAAGAAGGTTGTTTGAGCATCGAAATGGATTAAATATAAGTTCTGAGTAAACTGTGTAGAGGGTGGCAATAGAATATTTTAGTTAGGTTAAGCATGTGGTTCGGGAATTTAATAAACTTGCCTGAAGAGGTTTTTTCTCAGAGAAGGGTTGAAGGTTTGGAGGCTAGAGGAGAATTCCACAGAGTGGGCACATCCTGTGGAAAGTCATGTAACCGGGAACGGGAGCAAGAAAAGAGTGTGGATGGAAGGTGCATATCTTGGACAGAGTGGAGGGGTCGAGTTGGGCTATATTTTCAGAGAAGAGATTTATGTAGGTTCAGTTTTGTTAATTGCTTTGTTTGTTAGTAGAAGTATTTTATATTGGATTCAGTAAAATACAGGCAGACAACGTTGGCACTGATAGAGCGGAGCAACAGTAGAAAGAACATTTTGTAAGAATAATTAGTCTAGCAGCTGCTTCAAAATAGATTTTGGGAGTGAGTGTCCAGTATTGGAAAGACCAGTGAGGAGGGGACAGTCAATGTGAGAGAGGATGAGGGCATACATTAAAGTTTTGGAAGTGTCTTGTATGAGATATGTCTTGTAAATATTTCTAGGCAGCAAATTTTAGGGATTAATTCTTGTGTTATCAACATAAATAGATGTTAGCCTCTGTCCACTGGATTGTTAGCTACGTTTTTGAAATATTTCATTTGAGGGGTCAGTTGATATCCTCATATTACGGTGTACTATTACTATTTTTATATAACACTATGAATTTTACACCATGCATTACAAGATTAGGCTGCCTAGAACACAGGGAGATAACATTACTTGTCCATTGTCCCAAAAATGACTTACTGAAAATAGCATAAAATATGATATGGGATTTGAACCCTGAAACCTTTCAATAAGTCATACAGTGATAATGTAGGTGACTTCTCAAGCACATCAAACAACCACAAAAAATAAAAAACATAACTATAACTATAATTTATAGCTTAATGCTTATCTGAGCAATACCAGCTGCCTGCCAAACAGAGAGATTCTGCAGTCTCAGAACAAATAATTACATATAAAAAAAATATTTTGGCACCTTAGAGTGTACCTTAAAAGGCCAATACTAATCAAAAGCAAAAAAAACAGTATACAAGTAACAATATTGTTTAAGTACATAAAATATCATACATTCAAAAGTAAGGAAGCTCATAGAAAATCATATCATTATGTAAAACAGGATAGTATAGATCAGTCAATTCACCATCTAACTGAACACCAAGGGGTAAATGTATCAACCTGAGAGTTTTCCGGCGGGTTTGAAAAGTGGAGATGTTGCCTATAGCAACCAATCAGATTCTAGCTGTCATTTTGTAGAATGCACTAAATAAATGATAGCTAGAATCTGATTGTTTTTTCAAACCCGATGGAAAATTCTCATCTTGATACATTTACCCCCAAGGAGCAGATTTGCTAAATCTCCTAGAAAGGAAAAGTGAAGGTGTTGCCCATAATGTACAGTTTTGTGTGCGCCTCTTGTTATTTCACATAAATTATTACATTTATATACATTGTACGTTTATGTTTTTATTATTATCGCAACAATTGATTGTTTTTTTTTTCCTACAAGCATTTGGAAACCCCCCTCTAGAAATTCTGCCTTTCCCCCTGTACGTAAATCAAAACATATTTTTAGTCAAGATGATATAATTAACCTAATAAAAAGGCATATATCACCATAAAAAAAGATATAACACAATAAAGGAAAAGAGAATCACATCTCTGTTCCTCCCACAGTGTAATTTATGATGACTATTATATGCGTTTGTGTAATCAGATAGATATTAGGTTTTAAATAAAAAAGAAATCATTATCTAGATCCCCTTTAGTTGCACTGTACAAAGATAATTTTATTTTGGAATGCACATTTATATACAGCTTATACTTGGGAAGTTTATGATTTCAAGTCAAGACTTGACATGAAGATTTTTGATTTTTGTTTATATATATATATATATATATATATATATATATATATATATATTGCACAAGATCAATATCTGAATGGAAATGTTGTCTCAGCAGGTTCCTGCCTCACTGTCTTGGAGAATATTGTAGGGGGATTTCAAGAGGATCCCTGTCTATCAATCCCGTTATCCTACTGTACTTTGAAGGACACTCCTGATGGGATAAATATATATTCCTAGCACGCCAGATGTGGTGTATGATATCTTGCCTCTTGACGGTCCCCTGTGGTTGAATTATTTGTTAATAACATTGTTGTTTTGTATAACTGCAACCCTAGTACAACATTGCCGGAAAAAGAGATGGCGGCAAGGATCGCTCTTGGTAATCTCTGGGTTAAATAACAATCTCTGTGTCAGACTGAACGACTTAAAGCAGTTAAATATTTTATGTACCCAACAGCTAGACTTTCTTCACTTTCAAACTTTTGAAAAAACTTTTCAAATGAAGCTAAAAAAGAAATTGTGGAAATAATATGTTGCTGTCCCTACCACATATCATTTGAGGTTCTACATCTATTGAAAGGAAAGCCATATGCATGATGTCTATATTTTATTGATCATTTTTATTAAAAGAAGACACATGAATATATATGAGGAGTACCTATCATAATTGTTTCCAGGTCGTTGGTGTCCGTGTGTCTCTACTTTTGTAATTCATAGCCAGACTGCCCTGAAAACGCTTCTGTGTTGTGCTTTTGAGTGCTTGTCAAATGATCAGAATGAGCTTCAAAATTTCTCAAAAAAAGGCTCTGACCGAAAATGAGACGTGGAATTATCAAGATGTCCCCATTTTCTCAGCATACGTGTGAGTCGCTAAAGCTATGAGTCACTGCAATTGTTGGTTAGTTTGGTTGATTTGTGTCACCCTGAATAATTACATTTATGTAATGAATTTTCTCTAATTCCAACTACTTATAATTTCGTCATATCTTTACAGCATCTTTGCCTTTAAAGTTGTTATAGGTGCATGTTTTTATGCCACGTTGGAATTTTGCTTCCTAATTCGCCATATGCAACATAGGGAATGTGATGCGGGAAAGTGCAAACAGTGGAATCATCATCATGCTGAGAGACACGATTTTGATTGCGCCATTTGTTAAAAAGGAAAAACTATATCTATGTGTGCATGTGTGATTTACACAACAAAGTGCGAAGTAATCCAGATAAGCCAATTCTTGGGGCCTCCTGTGCTTCCTAGCAGGCTCAGGTGTGAAAAGTTGGTAATTATAAATGGGGACAGCGAAACGCTGTGCTAATGGGGGCGAGAGTGAGGGTAGCACAGCAAAATTCAGTTGGAGGGAGAACATTTAAATCTGAACATGATTATCCTGTATAATAAATTATCTGCAACAGAGTCAGCTTGAACTTGGAAATGTAAGGATAATTAACACCTGTCATGACCAGACTCACTTGAGCCTTGTGATATATGGGTGTGAAAGTGTTAATCCAAGCAAAAACCCCTGGACTATCTAAAAGGGATGAAACTCTCCCAAAATTATATCTTACACTCACTATTAACAACCCAGTTCTGTCAGCCCTAAGATTTGATTTAAAAGCTGACACTCTGAGGATGTCTCCAGTTACTCCCTAGCTTATCTTCAAATACAATCTCAATCTAATTTAATCAGAGTTATTGCTAACCAAACAATTATATGCCTTAAATATAGCATTATAGTATCCAAGTCATGTATAGTAACCAAGACATGTGAATCATTCAAGAACACAAAGACAGAACTTTATTGAATGGAGTTTAATGTGGCAAAGAAAGTCACAATGCTTAAAGTATAAAAAAAGAATAACAAAATGACATGAGGAAGAACAATTGCAATCAAGTTTCAGGAATAAAACGGAAATAAGAAAATCTGGTATTTTTCATGCAATCTACACTGGGGAAGGCTGCACAGGACGGAATCTCAATAGAAGATGATCCCCAAGAACTCTTAAATATAAGCAACCCAGCTATATGGACAGCAGAGTAGTTAACCCCTGGTTTCAAAACGGTGACATCACAGGTACTCATATTGTTGGGAGTAATCATTTATATAGTTACATTTTATTTTATTAACTTTTGATTAGACCATAATCACGCCAACCCCAATCATCGGCTCTTTCAAGTAGGCACATATCTTATGCCATAATAAAGAAACATGATTTTCACAGATTCTCTGGCGGGCTAATTGAAACCAGGTAAGATGTAGGCAAAATGCATGTATGTCAACCCCTTATTTCTGTTGTCTTCTGTAGGCAACCTACGACACGTCAAATATCAGCATGAACTGAGAGCCAGAGGTATGCCATACCACCCATAGGGACTTTTATGTGAACAATGTGCTTATATCTACCTCTGATTCCAGTAATGTAGAGATAGGAAACCTGTCACTCTGCAATTGTCGTAGTTTCCCCACATCTGGAGGAACACAGGTTGCACTAACTTTGGGTTAATCTAATGTTTTTATTTGCTGCACTGTGTTGATTGTAACCCCATTCATATATCTTCCTTAACATACATATATCCTGATTATCTTCCCTCTGTTCTGCCATCCTCCAGTTGCATCTTGTTTTGTCCTTGTCTGTCCTCCATTTATTATTCTGCTTTATCTGACCCGACTCTGTTATATTTATGACACTGATCCTTACACTGATCTGTCTGCTTCTTTTCTATCTGCTCTCTGAAGCTTAATTCTTGGTCCCAGGCATTGTTGTGTTCAGGGCCTGGGTTTGCCATTTTTCAACCACACATAAAATTAAGTGAGAGATCTATCAAAAGGTCGATTTTGTTAAACTTTTCTATTTTTAGTAACTTATAAGGATATTTACAATTTGCCACTTTTTCAAACCTACAAAAAATAAATAAATAAAAATATCTGCAGTGTGAACTGTAGAGAATGGGGAATGTCATAAAGGACGACTTGGAAATCTCAAAAAATAATCTTACAGTCGTGAAACCCATGGAGATGAGAGGGATTTCCCATTTGTTTCAGTGAAATGAATGGGAAAATGTTACATTAAATAAATGTTTTACATTATTTTTAAAATAACTAAAAAAAAAAAATTAAATACTTTTGTGGAACTACAAATCCTAGCAAGCCCAATCAGCCAGAGCATGCTGGAAATATCCTACAATACTTGTAATCTGCTTGGCAGATAATGCCACTGTTTCAGTGTTGCTCAAAGTCAGTACATGCTGGCCGCTTGTGATTGGCTGAGCTTTTCCCATTTATTTCTAGGGTCTTTCAGCTTCCATTGAAAACATATTGCTTATTCAAATTCATGGGAAAGTGTTGATTTTGCTCGGCAGGGTTAAATCGCTAAAAGTCATCTGAATTGAAAATAAATTAACTTTTAAAAGATTGAAAAGTTTGGGAAACTAAACGACAGTTTGTTTCTGGTTGATTTTAGCTTCTTAGTACTATCACCCACAGACAGATGTCTCCATAAGGCTGCACATACGCAGTAAAGGCTCTGGGTCAGAACCAGGCGTCTTCATTAGAAAAGAGTCATCGCCGAGGGGTCTCCAATTGGATGTGCTTTCCCAGCAGGATTTTTATAGTAAATTGCACGAAAATGTCATTTGTTATTGTTGTGATGACAGATGATATTTAACGGGGCAAAAATCAGATAATTCTTAAATAGGCCCCCCTAGTGAGAAAAACATCAGAAAGTAACAGTATAGAAATTCCAACAATAAAACAGTAAACATTTAAACTTTTTGCGCAAAATTTTACAATAACTATTAATTAACTATATGCTTCTAAATGTTAAGTTTGAACATCAATATAACTTTGACAATTTTGATGATAATTTTAAAAAAACAAAACCAAATTAAATAAGGAATGACCTGATACAAGTAACAAATATGATCTGGTGCACACTGTAAAATAAAATAAAATTAGTAAGCAAAATCACTAAGCAACAGGATCAGTTTTTGACTCTATATGTAGTGGTCAAATTGGACTAATCTGGCCATTTACTGATTGGGCCCAGCAACGTTTGACAGATGAGGAACCATGGGTAGCACGGTGGCTCAGTGGTCAGCACTTCTGCCTACAGCAATGGGGTCATGAGTTCGATTCCTGAACATGGCCTTATATGTGTGGAGTTTGCATGTTCTCACCGTGTTTGCGTGGGTTTCTTCCGGGTGCTCCGGTTTCCTCCCACACACCAAAAACATACTGGTAGGTTAATTGTCTACTATTAAATTGACCTTAGTCTCAGCATTTATGTATGTTAGGGAATTTAGACTGTAATCTCCAATGGGGCAGGGACTGATGTGAGTGAGTTCTCTGTACAGCGCTGCGGAATTACCAGCGCTATATAAACAGATGACGATGATGACACAAGCTGGCAGTGGTCATCCGCTAAACCTGTTTTTAGATACGCCCCAAAAGATGTCAGGGGGAAAATGTATCAAGCTGAGAGTTTTCCGGCAGGTTTGAAAAGTGGAGATGTTGCCTATAGCAACCAATCAGATTATAGCTGTCATTTTGTAGAATGTACTAAACAAATGATAATTAGAATCTGATTCTTTTTGGGGCAATGACCATTGAACTTTGAGGATACTTTAATTTTATCTGTATACATTAGTTGGTACATCAGAATATATACACTTGTGTGAGACTATTTCCCTTTCTGAAGATTTCTAGAGAATGCAATGCTCCTCCTGGGCAGCTGGTAGGTGATCCTGACATTATGACCCCCGACATGTGTGACTGTAACATTGCTGTAGAAGATACTTTCATGCCTGTAATTTCACGGTTCTCCAGCCGTCCTCATCATCTCTGAGCCCGCAGCCTTTCACCTCTCCTCAATATTATATCCAATATATTTTTGAAGTTGCAAGATCATGTAATATGCTGTAAAATTCTTGGCAACTTCCCTAAATTTAAAGAAAAGAGAAAAGAGTGGTTGCTTGGCAAAGAAATTATTACCAGCCAATACTGCAATTCTCTTCCATCTGAACAATATAAATGATCTGTTCATCTATATGTTAGCAACATAGAACCTTTCAACAGAGATAAGCAAACCACATTTTAGCAGATCGATTTATTACTATAACCATATAACATGAAACTGTTTTATGTCCTACCAGGGCCCTCTTTCTAAACAACATTATGGGCCCCCGGGCAAAGCAGTGAACCGGGGCCCCTATATATAAATATATATATTCACGTAAAAAAAAAGTGATTATATATATATATACCATATATACACCATATACATATATATATATATACACATATATACACATATATATCACATTTTTTACGCACTGGTCAGCCGTCGGCATCCCTTGAATTAATAAAAATAAAAAAAACCCTAACTTACCTTTTAATTAGTTTATTCTCCGATGCGATCCTCTTCACTTTTCTTCCGAGTCACTGCTGCTGCCTGCTGATTAAAGTTGTTTTCGCACGGGGGACTCCTTCGTGTTGCGCTCCGCAATGGATGTCGGGCATGACGACGTCACGCCCCGTCATGCACTGCGAGCGCCGCACGGAGGAGGAGACCAGGGAGGGAGCCGGATCGCCAGCTGACCGCAAGGTAAGTATTGTCTTTTTTTTGCAGGATTTTTTTTCCCAGTGCTGCCTAGGATGGGACCCCGGGCACCTGCCCATTGTGCTCAATGGAAGAGATGGCCCTGTGTCCTACTTGTGCTATTCCCTCTTCTACGTAATCATATTACAGAAAGTGACCATGTGACTGTCCAACCTGCGGAATTAGTGGCGCTATATAAATAAATGGTTTTTGATTTCACAGGACTGTCCAGCCATCGCAGTCAGGACAGGTGGGAGGTATGTTCCACTAATGGTCGCCCCTTCAATGCCTCATGTACCAGCGGAAGGCACTCACGGCATTGAAGGTTTGTTCTTAAGGGAGAGGTTGGGCACTTCAGAAGCACTGGACACACCTCAGGGTCACATATATGCCCAAAAGTGATGTGGTCAATCCCACATGTAGTGTGACCTCTACATGCACCTTGTCCTCTTTTCCAAACTAAAAAAGATTGGGATGTCTAAAAATCAAGTGTTTTTGTGAGGAGGTGGTGGTGGTAGTGGTGGCAGCGGTGGGATGTCTCCGTGACCATGTTGTAATCGAGGAATTTAATTTAATTTAAATGCACTTTCTCAACTCTTGTAATCATGTAACACTATGATGAACAGCTTGTAAGCTGAAAGTGATGGCTATAACACCAGGGTATCTCCCACAGAAACTATATTTTGAAATTAATGTCACATTAAGCTGTGTATTACAATACTACAAGCAGTGCAGACTGGTGATTCTGTGCTTTGTGAGTTAAACTAACAAAACTGTGACCCTTTCATACTTGCCAACATTTGGGGGGTAAAAAATATTTCCAGCGGCGCTTTGTCACTTTGTAAATAAAATGCTTTCCATATTTCTTCAGACATAGATCAATACCATCCTCAAGATCTCACCACTTTGTGTTTTTTTCTAACTCACTGAGAATTACATCAAGCACATACAATAGAAAAATGGTACTTTGCAGGGATGTGAACAATACCATGTTAGAGGTCCAATAACCACTTGTATATGAATTTGAGTAAATGCACAGCCCCTTCCCCTATATATTGGCACACTCCTGTCTGTTGTACTTTGTTGTTCAGTGCATCTGCCTGTTCTGTTACTTGCAAGAAATCAGATCTACCCAGAATATAGAACATCAAACATACATACAGTATATGTATAGAGACAAGATATGGACTGGAATACATTTCCACACTTCCCATCTCTCTACCGCTGCACACAACACCTTGTCCCCACCCACATTTGAGCAGCTTACTTCTGATTGGACAAGACTCCAGTCATTCATACCACTATGTTTAAAATCTGTTGCCTTTTCAGAAATTAGTATTTCACCATAGTGAGTATAGGTGTTAAAAAACATTGGGCTTCCAATCAGCTGTTGTTTTATTAGTCTGCAATAAAGAATTCCAAACACTAGAGTAATGCCTTTATTTAAATTTTGTGTCCTTGCTATTGGATCCATTTTGATGAAAGGAATGCTTGATTAAATTAATTACCATAAAATGGCTGCTGTTCTAATTTATAATATATTTTTGTCTAGGCGGCAGTTTTGGGATGGCCCAGAGAGTGTGAGGTTCTCTAGGGATTTCCCCGATATCACGGTGGGCAGGGATCATCACGAAGTATTTCAGGGAGTACAGCAACTTCTTGGGGCCATAAAAGGGGTGTGGCTACACCAGGTTTGTGGCTCCTCCCACCACACAGGCAGTCCTGGGTCTAGTACTTCGTATCTTACCCACTCCCTCTTGGTACCCCTGGTGGGCAAGCCCAAAACTGTACTCATACCAAACTATTAATTGTCCCATGGATGTGTTAGGACCATGAATATTCATAAGAAGATCAAAATATCTGTTAGTTCACAGGACAGCATATAGAAGCACAATGAACTATGATCACTATATTGCAGGCAGTATGTAGTCCCCTTGTTCCTTAGAAAATGATCATTGTAACATGTGCACATCCTCATTAGGGGCAGTTTAACGCCATTAACCTATGCATTATTAAGTTGTTTGGATAGCTGTCAACAGTATAAACAAAACCAATTGTTTTTTTACTGGCCTCGGACAGCACTGATCTACAATGATTAATAACACACTTTAAAATGGACCTGTAGCGAATCTGCTATTATGGTATTTTATTTAAAATTATTTTTTTCCCTGTCCCCCAACATGTGACCTGGATCGTATTAGAGATGTGTGCACACCCCTGTGTTTTGGTTCTAAAACCATCTTTGTGTTTTAGTTTTGGCTTTCATCCTCATGTATCTTGGTTTTGGATCTGGATTTCATTTGTTTTTGTACCTACATTAGCATGTATATCATTAATATTAATTTAGAGTCATTTAAAGTGTATTTTCTAATAACCACCTCACAACTGTCAATATTTTTACCAATTCTGGCTAAAAGCTGCAGTGAATTGGCTGCCTAAAAATAGTGACAGAGAAGCGGCACAAATACATGGCAGCTTAATAAAAGATATGATACCTATAGTGGCAGAGCACTGGCTGATAGGATGGTTATTTGTAGAGAATCAGTAATAAAAGCTCATTAGAAGAATTGCAGTATCAATAGACAATTTAGACAAGTAGATAGACGAAGGTAGACTGCACCCAAAAATTAAATAGTGAGATAGAAATCACCAATTTATTTGTAATTTTCAACGTTAAGCAGCATGTATGACACATTGTGGAGATGTAGATCAGCGACAGTAATAAAAGCTCATTAGATGGAAAGTAGCATCAATAGATATTCTAGACAAGTAGATAGACAAAGGTGGACTGCACCCAGAAGTTAAATAGTAGAAGAGAAACCACAAACTTATTTGTAATTCTCAATGTTAGACAGTATGTGTGATACAATATAGAGAGGCAATAATAAAAGCTCATTAGACGGATAGCAGCAAAAATAGACGTTTTAGAAAAAATTTACCTAGGTCGCCTGCACCCGAAGATTAAGTGGTGAGAGTAAGAGCATGGACACAATATTTTAAATGATAGATAATATGTGTGGCACATTGTAGAAAGGCAGTAATAAAAGCTCATTAGATGGATAGCACTGGGTAGAGATGAGCGCTTATATATATATATATATATATATATATATAAAAATATGTATAAAAATGCTCATCTCTACCCAGTATATAAACGCAAAGCTTTAGAGTCAAGCTAGACAATGCTGACCAGAGGAGGGCTCGCAAAGACTCGACTCCATGGCCTATTTTAAAGGAAAAAAATGCAGGTGGTCCAGTGACCAAGCCCAATGTAGCCCACTGTGGGACCGGATGCCCCCCTATCCCCCAGCCCAGTCAGCCCCTGTTGCTGACTCACAATACTTGTACACAGTAGTGTAGATCCATAAAACATGCTCAAACATGATCTAACAGACTCAATCATGGTCAAACTTTTTTGACCTTGTCGAATTTAGCTCCACCTTTGTATTCAGTCGAAATGCAAGAAATTACAGCAAGTTTTGTAACAAATTTTCGAAGTGGTTCAAGAAACAGTATTTTGCTGGTTTGAACATCTCTAGTATCTATTAGTAGGATGTTTAGTTATTGTAACATTCAGGCCCCACATTATTATTATGATGATGATTATTATTATTATTATTATTAATATTATTATTTTCCTTTATTTGTTAGGTTCCACAAGATTTCCACAGTACAAACAGCAGACAATACAGGGTGAAACAGTACTGAACAATGGTTTAATATCAGCTGAAATACTATATAGTTGGAGCAACTTTATTTTAAACAAACTTTGGGATTGAGAGTATGTAATTTATTATGTTGCTGGCGCCATGATGACCATTTTGAACAAAAGGTTGCTTTATTAGGTAGATGACAGCGGCGCACGGAGGATTGTCGGGGGGGGGGGGTTTCTCCCCGCCGACCCCCAAAAAAAAAAAACTGAGAGAGCTGCTGCAGCAGCTCTGTTTCGCCAGCGCTGTCCTATACAGCAGCCGCGCCGCTGTCTAAGAAGCGTCTGCGGCGGTGCTGTCTACAATACAGCACCGCCGCGGACGCTTCTTTGACAGCGCCGCAGCTGCTGTATAGGACAGTGGCCACTTAGTTAGCGCAGGGGGGGTTTCTAGAGACTCAGAAACCCCCCCTGCGTGCGCCACTGGATGACTATTTAAACTGGCCAATTTATCACTTTATAAATCAAGTGCTCAGAATGGGATTCCCATAGCCCCACGCCGTAACAGTCTAGTGTACATTTCATCAGCACTGACCCTCTTCCGCATGATGGTATGATCTAGTACTGGCAACAAACAAAATAACAAACAACGCTGCCTAGAGCTTAATAAAGGCATTAGTAAAAAAATAAAAACAGGATAAAGCAATGTATTTAGTTAAAGATGTAGGATGGCTGAAGTTGTCTATTACTATTTTTGTTCTGTCTTAAATAGATGACATTTGAATTAAAAGTTATATTATAGTAACATGGGGAAAATAAAAGAAGAAGAAAAGCCTTACATGTACACAAATATCCTTACTGTATTTTCAGCCTCGCACTACGTCTATCGCCTCCGTTTGTGTCGTGCCGGACAGCAACGCTTTAAAAAGGTCATGGGCTCTAAGTGATGCCTCTCCGCAGGGCACCTTCAGAGTCTGGAGACCAAAAGTGAATTTCCAGTATGATTGAGTGATGCAAGATCTCTTTCAAGCATGAGAGAATGCTGGCAGGATTAGCACTTCATAGCGTACGTGACCCGGACACTTGTAGCTTCACACCCCGCTGGTTTATTTAATATTTTCCGCTTCACTGGGAATTCACACAAATATATACTGTGAGTTATAAAACACTTACGGAAGCTATAGGTTGAACACAGGAGAATCGACATCAGGATTCCACGCACATGCCAAAGTCTCTGCAAACAGCGGCTGTGATCCTTTATTTTTCATTCACAAAACTGACATTTTTAATATCTTTTTTATAGAAATATGTCAAAATACATAGACAGTGTTCTACATTTCTCTCTCTCGTGTTTATTAAATTCTGCTAGAGACCTAGGAGACAAACAGTGACCCGAAAACAGCCACAAGGGCTATTAATAATCAAATCAAAATCAATTAGGTCATTATCGAGCATTGTTGAGAAATGCGGTCATAAGGTCACTGAGATCGGCCTTTGTGCGTGGTCATCTTTAGCTCTGTCTTGCCTGGAGTGTGTTACAACTCACCTGTCCTCGCTCCGGCGCTGTCACGTGACAGTCGGGGCAGGGAATTCAAACTTGCAGCCCTACTAAAGACCTGCTCTGACACCTGGGCAGCGTCAGAGCAACTTCCTATGTTCCCTGACTAGGTTCTTCTCGTGTGTCTCTCCGTGTACCAGTTCCTTGCAGACTTCTCAAACATTCCACTCCAGTGTACCAGACCCAGGCTTGCTGACAACGTATTATCTCCACTCCAGTGTACCAGACCCAGGCTTGCTGACAACGTATTATCTCCACTCCAAGTGTACCAGACCTCGGCTATCCTCATACTACCTTCCAGTTCCAGTGTTATCGTGGGCTACCTCCTTACCTCTAGAGGCAGACCAGTGGACCGCGACCTGCGATCCTCCGCAGCAAAGCCCATCCCGCCTTGCGGCGGTTCTTGGTGAACACCAGGGGGTTCGTTAGACTCCGCACCACCGGTCGGCCAGCGCTGATCTAGAGTAAGGCAAGCACTCCATATTTAATACCTATATTGCTACATTGTTGTACACGCTACATAATTGTTACAGAGTGATCTGATTGGTCGGCTGGGAGGCCTAACGCTTGGATACTCTAAGTTGGCCCCCTGCATGTGTGCCATAGCATTGATCCTATCACCCAGTACTCGAGCAGAAGGCAGGACCAACCAATGATTGGTCAGCCTTACTTCAACATCTTAGATAGAGAGACATAGAGGGTGTGATTCTTCCAGGGACGCATTCTGAGCGCAATGTGACTTAAATCATGTACACGTACACCCGAAATCAGCAAGGAATGGATCTGAAGATATGTGTGGTGATGAGTACAGGTTACAGAAAGGATTACATACCGTACTGGGTATAGTCAAAACCCCATAATTTCTATCATAATCCAAAAATAAATCATAGAATAATACTTGCACCCTCATATTAGTATACTTCATTAAGAATGGGAATGGAAAAAAGGAAATGTTTCAAATCGGGGCACTCCAGGGGGTAAATGTATTATGGTCCGTTTTTTTCAACTCGCGGGAGATCGGCGAGTTGACAGCTAAAATTTAAAGCGGCGATGGCTTGTAAAGGCAAGTTTGCCATAAAACATGCATTACAGCTTTACTGATATTCATTAAAATACTGAAAAGTTCCTGTATTAATCAGTAAAATCACCTAGCGAAATGTTAAAGAAATGTTAAGTAGAATTTGACTTCCAAAATATTCAACAACTGTTAAAATGCAGCAATAAGTTGCTGGCCACGTTTCTACTCCTTAAAATTCAATAATAAACGAATAATCCTCTTATATTTATTCAAAGCGCCATTTTAAATAGTAATATTCCATATATTCCATTTGATGCACTGATATTCAATTAAAATGTTTCCGTCCGTGTGTGTTTATTTATTACACTGTATAAAGACTGTATATTCATCTATTTATTTATATAGCGCCACTAATTCCGCAGCGCTGTACAGAGAACTCACTCACATCAGTCCCTGCTCCATTGAAACTTACAATCTAAGTTCCCTAACATACACACACAGAGACAAAGGACAATTTAATAGAAGCCTATTAACCTACCAGTATGTTTTTGGAGTGTGGGAGGAAACCCACGCAAACACAGGGAGAACATACAAACTCCACACAGATAAAGCCATGGTCGGGAATCGAACTCATGACCCCATAACATACATTTATTAGGATATTCTTAATGTCTACTGTACATAAAATATATTTTTACAGTTGCTACTGATTGCAAACACATGTTCTAGCATGTATACGAGACCGTCATCACTATCGCTCGGCACTTACACCTGACCTGTAGCTGGAGCAAGAGATACGTCTGAAAAACAAGTACTTTTGAGAATCACAGAGTTTGAATCAGACGCCGCTGCGTGCGTTTGAGATTGGCGCGCTCTTACTGTGCATTGGCCCCTTCCGTGCCTTGGTCCCTCACTGAAATTGTTGGCTTTAGTGTGCTTTGCGCTGGCAGATGAATTAAACACGGCTGCGGTTTGCGGCGTATGGACCGGTTCTGAGCATGCTCAGAGTAATTTTGGGGATTGTACGCGGAAAATCGCTGTTACGTCTCTTGATGAGTCAGGCCTACAGTGTCTATTTATTATATAGCAGTCAGACCCTAGATAATAATTTTGCATTAGTACTAAAACCCCACGGGCTGGTGAAGGTGGGGTCCTCTGCCGGGCAAAGCTTCCCCATGCAAAGTCTAAGGAGGTCTATTTACCATTTTCTCGCTAGTGCTATCTTAAGATGGTGACAGCAGAGTTGGGATCCTTAAAGGCTTTATTTATTTTCTTTGTCTTTTACATTTTTTAAACATTCTGTTCTTTTCTGTACAATTTTTCTTTTGTTAAAAAAAAACAAATCTGGAACTGGAATCGTAAGTCCGAGCAACCAGATCCATCGAACATGCCGGTAAGCTGGTTATACAACCCGGCAAGGTGAAGGACCAAAGACTGGCTGGTGAAGTAATAGTCCTCTGACAGCCAGTCATCTCCCAGCTGCCCCGGCAACATTTTCTTAAATAACCGTTAAACAAGATTTTCAATGGGATAAGCAGCAATAGAAAGTCCTTGGTTCATAAATAGACCCTTAAATCTCGGTCTACAACTATGTATTCTGATGATAGATAAACTCTCCATCTAATCCCGCTATGGAAAATTCCAACAAACGCGTGGAGTCTGGAGTTGTATAAGCCAATTTTCTGGCACCTAGTTTGCTTATAGCATTTAACACAAGGCCATTTGCACCACAGGGTAAGCAAGAATGTCTAAAGAAGTTGGTGTTGACTTTGCATAATTTACTTTCACTTATGTGCAGTCCGATATATCAATAGAAATGATGGGGAGTCATCTAAGTGGGCTTGTAGCGCTAACACCCTTTATCTCATATTCTCTCTCGCCCTACCTCAGCTGTCATCCTTGTTCTCAGCCATGACTGACAGTCTCACCACGCAGTAGCACAGGACGATTACATTATCCTGGAAGAAAGAAGAAATATAGCAAGGGGGAAATTGGGGCATTTTTTTTAAGGAGTCAAATCTTACCATGTACTTTTCTGTCAATCATACCACTAGGAATGGAGGTAGTCCTATATATAGATCAAATACATCGTAAGCCATGTCCAGAATTATTACTTGACATTTAATGGAAGATAAACCACTACTTTAGAACAGAAACATTTCCTTACAACATAGTATTAAGCCCATATAGGCAGACCACCTTGTCTGCTTTATTCTGGTGAATATCATCAGCTCTTTGATAGGATAATCTTTGGCATAATAAACACATTCAAGCTCCGTTTCAAAGTCCTCGGTCATAAATCCATTGCTTTAATTCCACTCTGCAACGTTTGTAAGATAAGCTGAAGAAATATCATCCTACAATAGGAAGCAACGTACATCTTGGAAATATGTTTATTTGCATTTACTCTTTACGTCTTAACTATGCAACATCATCTCCAGAAGGCACTCATCTTGAACTAGAATTCTAAATTATTTTGTTGTTATACATCCAAATGTAGATCTGATGTGACAGTATATATACCATTTGTTTATAGGACCTCTATACCTAAAATAACATTTACACATTGTGAAAAGGTGTGTTATTACATTTAGGAATGGATATGGAAAAGTTCACATATCATGACATGAGTAAAGGTATTTGACATCTCTATATTAAAAGCATAAGTACTTATTTATATGATGCCGTTGTCTGAGCAGGGCACATCATATATATTAATATTAATTAATATTGGTCTGTAGATTTGCAGAAAAATATTGTCATTGTAATCCGTTGCATCGTTTAGGAGTTATTTGGCAAAATGTCCACTCGCCAATGCATTACGATTGTCTTCTGGAAAATGTGACAGTTGGCAATACACCTGTGCCCCTGCTGGTTGTTGAGGAAACTGTGACAGTTAGTGAACTCTTCTTGTGCACCTGCTAGGTGACCTGGAACTTGTGACCTGCTGGGTGGTCTGGAAACTGAGACAGTTAATTGCAGCAACATATAGTATATCAGCGTGTGTTGCGGGAACCATGCCTAGCAATGTAACTTTGATGGAAGAACTTATACATATATTGCAGTGTATAAAGAAATTCTTTAGTTCCTTTAATATAGTGATTGATAATATAGTTATTTATTCATTATAGTCCGTTGTTAAAATTTCTAAATGTAATGTAGTGTATAAAAAAGTTATTGAATTCTGTTAATAAAGTAATTTAGTCATTACATTTCAGTTTAATTTAAGGCAGTTACCGCCGGGTTTCTCTAGTTGTGTGTAATTGTGATTGCATCATTAAAAGACCACAGAGGAGGGCATAGGGATCATCACGGTCTGTTTGAAACAACAAGTTGTATTTCTGTAGAAGAGAGGAGTATAACGCTGGACCATTGTAGCTCAGGGGAGAAATGTTGTATCAGAGGGAATGCTGTACCTAGGTAAGTGGAATTCTCTTTTATAGTTTAATTCAGTGGTTCCCAAACCTTTGCAGTTCGCGGCACCCTTAGAGTCTCTATAATGTTTTCAAGACACCCCTCCAAAATAATTACTGAGCAGTCCTGTTTTATAAACAGTTGGGTCAAAAAAACGTAATAAGTATTTAGGTCAGGACAGAAATACTTATTTAGTTGTATGCAAAAATAATATACATAAATCCAAGGGAAAATAATATTTTTATATATATATTTTTTTTAATTATATTTCTGTCAAAGAATAAGTTACAGCTAATACACACTGTGCCCTCAGTGCCCCCGATGTTGCATTTCAGTGAAGAATCTCTTCCCTATGGATGCGCCAAGCAATGCCACCAAATGTTTCACACACATACAATCGGCACATGTAATAATAACAGTGACCCCTAACCGCAAATGAGGATCAACTGTGCAGAATTATGGAAGGGAGGGGGAGAGGGTGGAAGTCCAGACTAGGATCTTATCACACTCACTCGATACTAGTCAACTTGTATCTTCAGCTTAATAAAGGCCCGAATAATGTTTCAGGCCGCAATAGGGTGTTATGCTTAAAGTGCTCCCTCCCCTTCCACACCAAGCTAATAAGCGGTAGGCAAAAATAAACCTGTCCTTAGTTTAAAATCCGGCTTCTATCATCCTCCCCCCCCCCCCGGCCAATGTTTATGTCCCCGTATTTTAGAAACTAAGCTCCACTTGCTTTTTAAAAGGGTCACGGCAATCTTTGTCCAGGGGCACATGCAGGGGCGGGTTTCTGGTTCTCCAGAAACCCCTCCCTTACGCGAAGAACAGGGGCTAAACACTGCCCCTACATTAGCGGCACTTTACTGTACAGCAGCCGCGGCGCTGTCAAAGAAGCGTCCGCGACGGTGCTGTATTGTATGTTTCTATATTTTTTTCCGTGGGGGGGGGGGGGGGGTAACCCCCCCCTCAAAAATCCTGCGTGCGCCCCTGTTGTCATTCATTTTGTTTTCATTAAAATCAGATCTGTATAGCAGAACAGAGGCGTGGATGAACACATTGCCAAAACATTCTAGTGGGTTATGTTAGATCTCCAACTTTACTTTGTGATCTACATTCCATCCTCATTCCACATACGACACAACATTCAGACCCAACTCACCTCTATGACTCTGTAGAGAAGTGGCCTGTAATAATATATTCTGTAATAACTATTTAACCTGCACTTTTCCCGGGGTCAAACTGAGTCAGATTGTTCAATTATACATCTGAAGAACACATAATACATATTCATTCCAAATGAGGAACTGTACTATTGATGTTAAACTGACTGGGAACTTGCTTCCACCACTAAAATATTCATAGAGGGCTACGGCAATTTTGTTTATGATGTGTAAAATATTCATTTTAATTTTTAGTAATACGTTTCACTCGTAAAGTTATGAATACTACTGAAATGTGTACATTTTTATGTTCTGCTGTAGAAAGTAAATTGATATTGTTGCTCTCAGATATTACTGCTTTCCTACCATGTTATATAGCCAAGCACAAAAACCTATTTAACTTTATTTGTTACTATGCTATTAGAATATTGCCAAACTGGTTTCTATGCTATGAGTTAAACATTAAAAATGTGGGGTGGGGTTTATCGTACATTGCAATAGATCATAAACCTTCCATGGAGTTCCATCCCCTTCCTTGATAAATGCTGCAACCCCCCACAGTCACTATGTCATTTATGTCTGAATCTTTAAGGTCTAAATTTCCTAGTATTAGTAATCATTCATGGTGGCTCTCTGCGTGGATATCTGGATGGACAAAAGTGAGAGGCCAAGTGAGGAAAGAAGTGATACTTTGCTTTGAGGTTGGTCCATGGCACACAATGCACAACTGAAAATACTTTTGACCCTGTAGATGTGGGGCCACACCCTTGAACAGAGTCTGCAACAAACTCAGCGAGAATCGAACAATGAAGGGGCCTGATTCATCAAGGAACGTAAATGCCGGTTTTGTGCATATATTCCGCCAATTTATACAACTAAACGCAGCAACGTTCAATTCATCTTTGGATGCAAAGGACACTTATTACAGCCTATGCTTTCTGGGAAAGAAAAGGGCAAGAAGGGGCGCCCGTAGTTAATGTTTAGTATGGGCTTGACAAACTCGAATGCACGCAGCCATGTCTGATTCAAGCTTTGGGCATCTCAAGGGTACTTATTTTTCAGTCATATCTCTTGCTCCAGCTACAGAGCTAGTCTAAGCCCTGAGTACTTGTGATGACGGCTGTGTATACATGCTATAACATGTGTTTGCATTCAGGAGCAACTGTAGCAATGTATTTTATGTCCAGTAGACATTAAGAACATCCTAATAAATGCATTTCATGGGAAAATATATATATATAAAAATACTTTTTATTATATATTTATTATTATTATTATTATTATTATTATTATTATTAATAATAATGCTTTTATATAGTGTTATCATATTTTGCAATAATATATTACAATTTACTTAGCCTCTCAGCTTATTTATGGCATAAAAACAGTGGTAGCACAAAGAACCAGATAAGAGACAAAAAAAAGCGCAAAAAGAATCTGGTAATATGGTAAAATATGTGTATAGCTTACCATCACGGTAATATAAGTCACCCTAAATTGCTGCTTTGTAACATTTGGGGGTATATTTACTAAACTTCAGTGTAGATGTTGCCTATAGCAACCAATCAGATTCTAGTTATCATTTATTTAGTACATTCTACACAATGACAGCTAGAATCTGAGTGGTTGCTATAGGCAACATCTCCACTTTTTCAAACCCGCAGTTTAGTAAATATGGGATTGATTGATTATTAAAAATGGATAAGGAACACTTTGCCCAATAGTACTAGAATGTAAGACCGGGAAAACAGAATTTTTTTTTTTAACAAAATGATGTCATAGAAGTATTGATGTGCCCCTTCTCAGCCCCCCGAAATATTTAACACATGCCTGAAATGACATTAGATCTCTTCCGTGACAACCGCGGTGTTTCATTAATGCAAGCGTACAATATTGAAATGAACAGCAATGTGAGAAGGAAGCCTTTTCAACCTGCTCACTGTGTTACATGAGGGAATACAATGGTTAAAGAGAATAAAAAGCAATTATGCTCCATAAATACAAATGATCCAGGAAGTGCTGAGGAGTGTAAAATAATTCAAATTTACAGCCACTTTGCATTTCAAAGCCGGAGTCAACTAATACTGAAGAACAGTCTTGGCAGGAAAACCTGAGTAAACCGGGTACACCAAGACAATTAACTTTAATACATTTCACCACATTAAGCGCAACACACATATCACCTATTGTAAAGAAGAAGAAAGTACTTATAGGTGAGATGAAGATACTTGCTGAAATGATGAGATTAGTAAAAACAAATTATTATTATTATAATTATGATTACCATTTGTTTATATAGCGCCAGCATGTTCCACAGGGCATTATAAGTGGCAACAAATACAAGATTGGGTATCAACTAGAGATACTCACTGACCCCCCGTGAACCGGTTTTAGTTTTGGATCTGGATTAGCTTTGTGTTTTGGTTTTAGTTTTGGCAAAACCGCCCTCGTGTGTTTTGGTTTTGGATTTTTTAGAAAAAATCCTAAAATATGCTAAAATCACATATTTTTGCTCTTTTTTTGTTCCTACATTATTATTAACCTCAATTACACTAATTTCAAGTCATTTGCTGTCAATTTTGACCACCTCACAGGTCACAATATTATTTTCATATACTTTCGGACAAGTACTGCAGACCTGGCTGGATGGTAAGCGACAGAGCAATGACACAAACACACGGCAGTTCCTAGCACATCTAGGACACATTGGCACACAGCAGTGTCAGAAAAGAAAAATGGTGCAATTGTCCAAGCTTACAGTCTAGAGGAAAATAGGTGTTAGATACTTGGGGGCTGATTCATTAACAAACGCAAAACAAACGTAATGTGCATTTATTTATTTTTTACAAATGCACATACATACAATTTTCCATTTACAAGGTAGTAAATGGAAAATTAAAAAAAGTAAAAAAGGTAAAAAAAAGTTCTTAATATACTATTTTTAAAAACTATCGAATGAAAATAAAATAAAAGTTTCTTTTGTGACAAATTTCCTCGTCGTCTCTGAGCTGTTGATCATTTAACAACCAACCCAGCAGAGGACCGGGGAAAGGCTTCTGTCAGTCCCACGTGTGTGGCGTCGCTTTTTCACCTCCGTTTAAGCCTTCATAAGAGAAAGGAAAAAAAACCCGGCAAAGCTCAGGGTGACGGCAACAGAAAATTGAAACGCTTGTAACCATCTGAACTTCTGCCCCGCGATTAAAACAGAATTTTTGCAGCCGTCACGCTGAGAGTGTGAAAGGTTCCGCAATCCCATTGGTTTGGAAACCACATAAAGCTCCGTTCTCTTTCAAAGCATTAAAACGCTAAAGTCCTGGAGGCTTATTAATGCATAATTCAAACCTGCTCTACAAAAAGCAATAAAACGACTTTAAGAGAATAAAGGAAATATTGTTTAATTTTATATAGAGGTTTCATAATGTTTATGTGTTTAACAATTAAGCTCCTAAGGACTGTGCACTGCGATACTGTTCAGAGCTTACAATGTGAAATCAGACAAAGTGCCCCAGATTTGATCTTTTGCAGATAATACAGAAGTCTACAGAAATTAGTCTACAAAATATTGACCCCATGGGGCATATTTTCCAACGTAAACTCCCGGAAAGGGGGGTTTGATACTTACATTGAAAGGAGAACTTGCTTTTATCCACCTTTTAAAGGCCAAAATGTTAATGTTGTTTTAAATTCCTTTAAATTTTTTTTCCAAGAATCACAAGAATTACCTGCTTTCGGTCCTGTCACAGATCCTTGCAAAGAACCTCTATCACGATATAATGTAATAAATTTACACTGACAGAAAATGGATAAAAAGGCTGCAATTCGTGGCCCAGATAGTTCAAATTGTTCACAAACGTTAGTTACCAATTATCAGCAAATGTAGTTGTAATCCATCAAAAATAGGTGAAACCATTTGGCACCAAAAAAACCCCCCAGTACTTAAATAAAAATGTTATTTCCTACTTTCTAAACCATGTACTAAATTAGCGGCTTGGGACTAAGTTCTTAACCAGTTATTACCCCTTGTCCTATAGAGAACATATCATTATTATTTTTTTTAAAAATTAAAAAAATTGCAGTTGACAGTAAATTATCTAAAATTGGAAGCTTAAAAAACTATTTTAAAGATTGGCATCCTTGCTACCATCTAGATGTGTCAGTTGGCATCATCTATACTAATTCAGCTCACAAAAGCCCGATGTTTGAATATATGCAAAATAATTAAACTATATAAATGTTTAGTACGATAAACATAAGAAAAATCATAAAAGGGATATTATGGGGCGTCTATCTTTTGCAGTTGAATTTTAAGTTACTATGTTATATTTTTACGGCACTGTGTGGTCTTGCAAATAAATATATTTTTAGGATTACACAGGTACTTAGCACAGTTCCGGGACAATGCCAATCATACTAACAATAGAGGATCGAACCCATAATTTTCTCTATCCCTTTAACATCTTTAACCTTGAAAGAGGTATAATAATCCACTTGAGAAAAAGGTGAACCTGCATTTTTACCTATTGTGCTGATGGTAGTTAGAGTGGGCTACTCCTGAATTACTTAAAACACTGTAATTTACAGCAATTACAGTATTCTAAGACAAATACCTAAACACAATAGATATAAAAAAATGAAAAAAAAATAAAAATAAAAATAAAGGGCTCTGCAATTTTAGGCCAAGGAGTAAACACATTTAGTCACACAATTAGTCAAAGAAATATTTTTCAGCATTTCCCTGATCTACGCAGCAGCTGGTACGTTTATTTTGAAACAATATAAGCTGCTATTTGTATTTTAACTGATAACATAACGTGGTTGTGCTAGCAATTGTGTTATATTGTTATGTTTTAATTTTATGATGTCATAATAGAGGGTAGGATGAGCCTTCAACAGGAACTGTCGTGAAATTTGATAAAACCACCCAATGGGCATCATTTAGAGTCCAAAAAAAAAAAATTGCTCCTTGACAATTCATGTTGCAATGCAGGGGTTAAAAAAGGTAAAAATGCATTTTTTTTGTATGCAGGGAAAATGCCTTTGCATGTAGCAGACAAATACTGGACAGTGTTATTTTTGCACTGCAATTTAGAGTTGAGCTAGAGGACGTCCCCCTACCAACTCTAAAACTGTCCGTACATTTTAAATTTGCCCCCCTCCTGCAATGCCAGGGTGCAAATGTGCTTCTTTTTGTTTGCATTGCTTGTAACTCTAAATTAGGTTCAGTATTAGAGCACAGTGGATATAAGAACTGAGGGCTGAAATAAGCCTAATGGCAATTTAAAGGCTAAGGCTGTATCTTCAAACTGGATTATTCTCTGAAGTTCAATAGTTAACTATGGGAGTACGCTCATCTGGTGTCATAGGGGAGGGGTAGACAGGGCCTATAATTTGGATGGGCGGAGAAATAAGCAGTCTTTGCAGTTCTGGACATTGCCCACCTACCTTCCCTGGTTGGCGGTACTTGGTAGCATGGATTCAGGACTGGATGCATCTTGTGTTGGTTCACAGTTGTTGGTGTGCTGATCGAGCCCTGAAGTCTGTATTAAGACAATGGGCCTGATTAATCTTCGGTTACGTCAGTGTGCGCTCCGTATTTTGCATGAAATAGCTCTGGCCGTGTTCTTACGCTGTTGAACGCAATTGCACGCAACTCATGTCTGAACATAAATGACACTTAGGACTGCCTACGACTTTAGAGGCAGAATTGGGTAGGGAAGTGACAGACTAACATAGGCCATGTACACTAAGGGCGGCCAATGCAGATGAGACCAATACAAACTCTGGGCATCTCTCAAGTACATGTTTTTTCAGCCGTATCATTTGCACCCACTGCAGGGTAGGTGTCAGGCCCGACTGATAGTGATGACTGACACGGCATAGTCTTTGTTTTATAAACTACATGTATGCGTGCCACTAGCTAGCACAGGGGTTGGGTACGCTTTACGGATGTCCACTACTCCGACATGGAGAAAGCCTACAAAGAAAATCTGAAATTATGAAAAATCGATTATAAAATAAGCAGACTTATCTTCAACCCGACGGAGATCTCCGATGGAGCACCAAGCTGACAGCAAGTGATTCCGATTGGAGAAGTGTTCGGCACTGCAGGCTGACGTCATGGCGACGTCTGTCAATAGAAATTTAAAGCGGCAATATCGGGTTAAGTGTTTGAACACTGAACCTTAGGGGTCCCCACATTGCCGCTTTAAATTTCTATTGACAGACGTCGCCATGACGTCAGCCTGCAGTGCCGAACACTTCTCCAATCGGAATCACTTGCTGTCAGCTTGGTCCTCCCATCGGAGATCTCCAGCCTCGGGTTGAAGATAAGTCTGTCTATTTTCCAATCGTTTTTTTCATAATTTCGGGAGGGCTTCTCCATGTCGGACTAGTGGACATCGTAAAAACGATTACCACCGCTATCACAGAACATGTGTATGCAAGTTAAATAGACTATAAAAACACATTGTATGTACAGTACGCATTGAAATCATCTTTATTTATGTATTTAATGTAAAAAAAAAATCCATATTTTTTAAATCCATCTGTTTTGTTAATGACTATACTGTTCATTTATTTTACGCTATAAGTTTTTTTATCATGCAACCGTTTATTGATCAGACGCTTGTGCGTATCCTGAAGTCTATTCTGTCTGTCTACATACGGCAGTTAATATTTAGGCAGAGTGTACTTACACCCAGATTCAAATATAAACACATCTTGGGATGCTATTGGATTTGAATACGCTCAAGTTCCGTGCTCCTTTTATAAAACGCAGTTTGTGCGTAAGTTGCGTTCAGACTTGAATCAGACCCTAGGGTGTGTTTGTGAGAACTGGGCTCCGAAGCAGCATTTGCGCAGCTGCTTCCTATCAAATTCCCAATGTACTGTGGAGTTGTTCGCTTACCTGTGGAGTTTTCATTTATTATTCCATTGATGATGAATTGGTGGTGTCTGAACTGTGAATGAACTGAGGGAGCAGAACTGTTTATATATTAATGATAACATTTGTTTATACTTGGAACAAGATCAATATTGTTAATATCTTAGTTGCTCATTTTAGCGATGCAATATTATGTACACATCATGGGATGTTACTGAAGTTATTAATAGGAATAAATCACTATATTTAAATATATATATATATATATATATATATATATATATATATATATATATATATATATACTGCATTTATTGCTTCTGCATTCAAATACTATTCATTTGATCTGACAGGTGTACGCCATGGATTGTTTTTTTGTAGTTGCTTTTGATTCTGTTTCCCTTATATATGTAATAAGTATGTACTATTATATGTTATAAATTGAATTCTATTTTGTTTATAATATTTTGATCTTAACAAAATGTTTTAGGATTATATTTATATTCGGTCTATAAAGTAATGGAGTTTTAGCAGCCATTTAATTAACTAAACCTACGCAATCTATGCAGACGTTAACCATACCATGGAAACATAAAAGAGTTGATGAGACTCAAGATAATGTTTGAGAGGAAAGGGTTAAATTCTAGTTCACACAGAGTGGCACCTGGGCGATCGTGCTGGGCATCAAAGTCACTCTGCCTGCAGTGCCACTGGGTAAAAGGGTTAAAACCCACAGTTCAGCTCCTGGGTCCTCATTAGCCGAAAACCACAATTGGTGCCCCCCTCAAGGTTATGTTATGGGGTCCTTCACATTGACAGGATGCCGTGGCCTATAGGTCCTGATAAAAGCAGTGGCTTCATATACATAGATAGCAACAAGGTCGACTAAGGACCAATATTTAGGTCTCAGCCAGATTTCCTAGAGCGAGGATTACATCTTTATTTCTTGGGTCTTTGGGATACTTCTGGTTGCTAATATCTGTGAATATCTTCTGTTTTAATAAGACTTTTAGTGTATTAGCCACAGCTTTTCCTTGAGGCTCATAATAACTTTAACAGACATGTCCAAATGTGGGCATTTTTTTAATATTAAACCTGCTCCTCCCAAGTATCAGGATGTCAGCACTCTTCCCCTGACATCACATGCTTTCACCTTCACTCCACTTGTCATAAGTGTAGGCTGTGGCTCTTGTCACTTTGTGCTGCCTGTGATGGAAAGACTATAACATATCCTGTGTCACACACCGCTCTCGGGTATCTCCACCCGAGCCTCAGTACACTGACTCTCACATTAATTCTCCTCATTGTGCAGGCTGTCAGCAACGGTTTGCACCTGTGCTTGTTTCACTTGTGTTTGGCCTGTTTAGCCATTAGTCAATCCTACTTTATAAGGTTTCTTCCTTCACCTTTTCATTGCTGGTTCTTCGAGTCTACACCTGGCCTGTATATCAGCTTCCTACTCTCCTTTGTAGCTACCCCTGCGATCTACTCTGCATGCACCACTGACCTCCGCTGTGATCAACGCCCGCTATCTGCTCTGCATGCACCACTGACCTCCGCTGATCCGTTCCACATCCCTGTGGTAATAACTGTGGCTCACTGCTGCATGTCTGGATATCGCTGATCTCTTTAGTGGTAATTGCTATGATCATCATCTGCTATTAGAACTGTATTTCTCTGAACGCTGCCAAACCACTTCTCTAATCTGTCTCACTGGGAACTTCCCTAGAGGGCCGCGACCTGCAGGGTGGAGGTCGCTGAAGCCCAGATCCCCTTGCGGGGATCCCTGGTGAATATCTTCCACTCTGTTAGACTCCACTCCTATGGGGGAGTCTAGCCAATACCAGCTGAGACAGCAAGATCTCACGCATCCTTCGTGTACAAGCCTGACAACCTGCCACGTTCATTGTCTTGGAACTTTGGAGTGCTAAGACAGTGATATTGGCAAATAAAAGTCTGCAAATCTGTCATCCCTCTCATCTCGCTTAGTGTGAGGCAACGTCACCTCACCTGTTTACAAATGTATGCCTAGTCACACTAGTATTAAACGAGAAGGAAGGAGGGGTCATTAGTGGACTAGTGTAAGTCTAAGAAACTTTGTCAGTCATGATTGCACTATGCCATCTCTTATTTTGGTTGTGTTTGTCTAATTTCAGGCAGGGACATCAGTATGTGAACAGAGATAACCACAATAGACCACCCACCTGCATTTAAATAGAAATTCAACCTACTGGAACTCAGATTGAAAACGCCACAATGTACAGTACCATGGTCAGTTCCCTCTGCTTGCACTCAGATTGAGAGGACTACAATGCACAGTACCATGGTCAGGTCCATCTACTTGCACTCAGGACTATAATGTACAGTACCATGTTCAGTTCCATCTGCTTGTGCTCAGATGGAGAGGACTACAATGTACAGTACCATGGTCAGTTCCATCTACTTGCACTCAGGACTATAATGTACAGTACCATGGTCAGTTCCATCTGCTTGCACTCAGGACTATAATGTACAGTACCATGGTCAGTTCCATCTACTTGCACTCAGATGGAGAGAACTACAATGTACAGTACCATGGTCAGTTCCATCTGCTTGTGCTCAGATGGAGAGGACTACAATGTACAGTACCGTGGTCAGTTCCATCTACTTGCACTCAGGACTATAATGTACAGTACCATGGTCAGTTCCATCTATTTGCACTCAGATGGAGAGGACTATAATGTACAGTACCATGGTCAGTTCCATCTACTTGCACTCAGATGGAGAGAACTACAATGTACAGTACCATGGTCAGTTCCATCTACTTGTGCTCAGATGGAGAGGACTACAATGTACAGTACCATGGTCAGTTCCATCTGCTTGCACTCAGATGGAGAGAACTACAATGTACAGTACCATGGTCAGTTCCATCTACTTGCACTCAGATGGAGAGAACTACAATGTACAGTACCATGGTCAGTTCCATCTACTTGTGCTCAGATGGAGAGGACTACAATGTACAGTACCGTGGTCAGTTCCATCTACTTGCACTCAGGACTATAATGTACAGTACCATGGTCAGTTCCATCTATTTGCACTCAGATGGAGAGGACTATAATGTACAGTACCATGGTCAGTTCCATCTACTTGTGCTCAGATGGAGAGGACTACAATGTACAGTACCATGGTCAGTTCCATCTACTTGCACTCAGATGGAGAGAACTACAATGTACAGTACCATGGTCAGTTCCATCTACTTGTGCTCAGATGGAGAGAACTACAATGTACAGTACCATGGTCAGTTCCATCTGCTTGTGCTCAGATGGAGAGGACTACAATGTACAGTACCGTGGTCAGTTCCATCTACTTGCACTCAGGACTATAATGTACAGTACCATGGTCAGTTCCATCTATTTGCACTCAGATGGAGAGGACTATAATGTACAGTACCATGGTCAGTTCCATCTACTTGCACTCAGATGGAGAGAACTACAATGTACAGTACCATGGTCAGTTCCATCTACTTGTGCTCAGATGGAGAGGACTATAATGTACAGTACCATGGTCAGTTCCATCTACTTGCACTCAGATGGAGAGAACTACAATGTACAGTACCATGGTCAGTTCCATCTACTTGTGCTCAGATGGAGAGGACTACAATGTACAGTACCATGGTCAGTTCCATCTGCTTGTGCTCAGATGGAGAGGACTACAATGTACAGTACCATGGTCAGTTCCATCTGCTTGCACTCAGGACTATAATGTACAGTACCATGGTCAGTTCCATCTACTTGCACTCAGATGGAGAGAACTACAATGTACAGTACCATGGTCAGTTCCATCTGCTTGTGCTCAGATGGAGAGGACTACAATGTACAGTACCGTGGTCAGTTCCATCTACTTGCACTCAGGACTATAATGTACAGTACCATGGTCAGTTCCATCTATTTGCACTCAGATGGAGAGGACTATAATGTACAGTACCATGGTCAGTTCCATCTACTTGCACTCAGATGGAGAGAACTACAATGTACAGTACCATGGTCAGTTCCATCTACTTGTGCTCAGATGGAGAGGACTACAATGTACAGTACCGTGGTCAGTTCCATCTACTTGCACTCAGGACTATAATGTACAGTACCATGGTCAGTTCCATCTATTTGCACTCAGATGGAGAGGACTATAATGTACAGTACCATGGTCAGTTCCATCTACTTGTGCTCAGATGGAGAGGACTACAATGTACAGTACCATGGTCAGTTCCATCTACTTGCACTCAGATGGAGAGGACTACAATGTACAGTACCATGGTCAGTTCCATCTACTTGCACTCAGATGGAGAGAACTACAATGTACAGTACCATGGTCAGTTCCATCTACTTGTGCTCAGATGGAGAGGACTACAATGTACAGTACCATGGTCAGTTCCATCTACTTGCACTCAGATGGAGAGAACTACAATGTACAGTACCATGGTCAGTTCCATCTACTTGTGCTCAGATGGAGAGAACTACAATGTACAGTACCATGGTCAGTTCCATCTGCTTGTGCTCAGATGGAGAGGACTACAATGTACAGTACCGTGGTCAGTTCCATCTACTTGCACTCAGGACTATAATGTACAGTACCATGGTCAGTTCCATCTATTTGCACTCAGATGGAGAGGACTATAATGTACAGTACCATGGTCAGTTCCATCTACTTGCACTCAGATGGAGAGAACTACAATGTACAGTACCATGGTCAGTTCCATCTACTTGTGCTCAGATGGAGAGGACTATAATGTACAGTACCATGGTCAGTTCCATCTACTTGCACTCAGATGGAGAGGACTACAATGTACAGTACCATGGTCAGTTCCATCTGCTTGTGCTCAGATGGAGAGGACTACAATGTACAGTACCATGGTCAGTTCCATCTGCTTGTGCTCAGATGGAGAGGACTACAATGTACAGTACCATGTTCAGTTCCATCTACTTGCACTCAGGACTATAATGTACAGTACCATGGTCAGTTCCATCTATTTGCACTCAGATGGAGAGGACTACAATGTACAGTACCATGTTCAGTTCCATCTACTTGCACTCAGATGGAGAGGACTACAATGTACAGTACCATGGTCAGTTCCATCTGCTTGTGCTCAGATGGAGAGGACTACAATGTACAGTACCATGGTCAGGTCCATCTACTTGCACTCAGGACTACAATGTACAGTACCATGGTCAGTTCCATCTACTTGCATTCAGATGGACAGGACCACAATACACCTTTGTCAGTTCCATTCACAGCATTCAGAAGTAGACCTGCACTAGTCCCTCCATACCTACCAACAGTCCTTATTGTCACAATATTTGATGGTCCCCCCTCTCCCCAACTGGTTGTTGTTTTGGCATATCTAGGTGTTGACATGGTATGATTTTGGATAGACTGAGGTGTGATCCTTTGTCCCTATTTTTCATTTAGGAGTGTTGTCAGGTTTGGGTACTGTATAAAGCTCAGTTACTAGCTTTCAGGTGGAGATAACCACAATATAGCATGAAACGCAAGTGGATGATGTATAACATTACACACATTCTTGAAATTTTGAGACCTTCATCTTCCATTTAAATATGATTTTTTTTAAAAAAGAGTCCCTTTAAATATCTGGTCTCTTATTCAGCTTTGACTCCTGTTTTCAGTCTTCTTGCGACTTTGTTTGTCTGCACCCCCCACCTTTTCCATGGAATGTTTAATATCTGTCTCAATATCTTTTAGATTCCAAGTGGCCATTTAAATGTGTTCTAGTATCCTTCCACCTACATAAACTGTTTTCTTCTAATTAAGCAACAATTAAGTTATAATTACTAGTCCAAATCACTTCACCTAAATGGAACATATTAGCAAAAAAAAGGAATTTATAGTCTCTAATTACCACGCTTTCTATATTCTTGAAGAACCAAAGTACGGGACATAATTAGAGGGAATAGCCAACCACAGGTAGAAAGCTGCCTAATTCTCCTGACTCAGGCTCTTAACAAGTCTTTTTATGGCTGGTGGAAGAACAGTGTCTCTGGATGTTGAATTTATTATCACATGATAAAGAAATAAATAATCTTGTTATCTGGGAGGACAATAATGTTATCGTTGCTTATCGGGGTGGACAAATTTGCATAATGCTAATACCTATTGCTTTTTTCAGACATTGGGCCTTAGCTAGACACTTCTGATTGGCTGATTGTGAATTCCCCTCTGCCAGTGATAGGTGCTTTCTTCGTTGGTTGCACCTATATTATATAATATTGTGGGTGTACTTTCATACGTCGGCGAGAAGGAATATTTTATCTGCTGTATCAAAAGAAACTTTTTATTGTACTGGTTACCTGGTTGCATGTATATGTGTATGAACGGGTGCGTATGACGTAAACCTACCGCATATGCTAATTCCGGAAAGCTGGATGCATCTTGCGGTGCTTAGACCACATGCGTATGGACGTCCATACGCTATTTTTACCTGCGGCATTGTAGAGCTTCATTTTAGGACGCATATGCATCCAATTCAGCATCAGTCCCATAATTTTCGATATGCTTGTGTGATGATAATCATAATAATACAGCAACTTCTATTTAGATTTCAGTAATAATCAGAAGGCCGATATGGTCAGCACAGAAACATCATATAACATGCACCATTTTGGGCACATTGACATACACATCGGCAAACATTTCAGAATTAGCTCTACGTACGTTTGTCCCCCAAACACTGTAACAAAACGAGTAAATTATGCACCAAGTCTGTCTCTCATATGTGCACCAGATAATGTATACTGGCTGCTGCCTAAGCTTCAGCTCCAACCATATATATTAGGCAACCCTTATTAAATAGCCAACATTCCCCCCAGATGTCTATACAGCATGAACAATTATTCAGCTCACTGCAGTGCCCAGCAGCATTAATACAAAGATATACCTGCATCAGCACATAGATGGTTCAACTATTTAGCAAATTATGCTGCCACCTAGGGACCCATTTTTATGTGTCTTGTTTTTCACAAATGGAGGAGGAGAGGAGGGGCCCCATGGGGTCTTAATCCAGTTGATGGTACCACGAGCCGATCCAGAAGGGGGCGATCGGAGCGATAGTCCCTCCCATCCCCCTAGCAGGGGTGGGCCTCTTGCAGCCACGCACTACTTACATGTGCTGTGCGGCCGAGAGGCAAGCAGAGGATCCTGCCCAGCCGCTCCGATTAAGTTTTAAACACAATGGGGGCAGCGGGGCAGCTTCCTCTACCTTTCTCTTGCCCCCCCGCCAGTCACATGTATTTAGTGTGCAGCCGCAAGAAACCCACCTCTGCTAGGAGAGAAACGGGGGGGAGGGGTCAATCAAAGTGACAGCACCCCCCCCACGAAAATGTCTAGATCCATCCCTAATAATATCTAGTAGAAACAACTACACATTATTTTGAACTTAGAGAGAGGAATTCAATTAGTTGTAAAGTGTCTCTGGAACATTCATGAAACACTTCGCTGCAGAGATTTCTGGGAAATCTCCAAACATTTTTCCTTGCACCTATATTAAATGAGCAGAGAATTTTACCGTAATTGCCAGCAATGTGCCCAGCATGATGTCCGCTGGCCACATTTCCAGGAATTGAATTCCCCCCAAAGTGGTCTCCCTTGTCAAGGTCAACTGACCTTCAGCACCTCATCCAGTTTTAGAACTTCTGCAAGTGGTCCATGGGTCTTTTGAACAGTTCCTGGCTCCACACATGAAGAACAAGTGCTCTATGTCAATGAAACACCACCGAAAAGTTTGTCATTGTGACTCCATTTTTATTTTCCTTTTCTCCCTCAAAAAATGTACGGTAAGCTACTTTTTTTTTTCTTTTTTTAAAATGATTACATTCTCAAGTCACTAAAAGGGCCAACAATTACATATATTCAATTTTAGTAAGATATATGACGTTCCAAATGTTTCTTTATGAGCGCAGTTAGAGGGAATTCATTATAGAGAGGCATCAGTGTCAAACACAATATCATCCGTGATGGAGGGAAGGGAGACGTGGGCTTCCTGGACATTTGCCACAGTGAAGTGGGAGTTACTGAAGCATAATTAACTGCTTCTGGGAAGGATAATTGAGACCTATAACTCAGTCGCTTTCCCCTCATTGCTAAACAATAAATTTCATCTGCTGGCAGTGGATGATGTCATAGAAATTAATCGGAGATGCCATTTTTGAAAAATACCTTTAGGGATGCCATGAAAATGCCAAGAAGTCAGACTTACGACTTCTACAAAGATCAGTGAATTGTGAAGAGATGCGAACATTAAAATGTAACCTAGAAGAGACGCATTATTTTACATTGTGTAGAACTTTTCGAGATGGACACTTTGAAATATAAAATAATTAAACTTACACTACAAGACATCTCGTGGCTTTACTACTATGCACTCTTTAAAAGCCCCCTGTCACCTACACACAGGTAGGCGTCCGTTTATGGGTGGAACCAACAATCCTAATGATGCACTTTACCAGGAACCAGTGTTTTATGAATATATATTAGACTTGCCTTGGCTAATGAACAGGCTGCAATCTCGTCAGCACCATAAAAGATGGCTGCCTCTACTAGTTGACATAAACCAGTTTGCTGTTTCTATTTTTTGCTGTGTTAAGGTTTCTGTTTTATTGTATTAAAAAAAAAAAAAATGTTCACGTTTCTTTAATATTTTACTGATTTATTGAAGTGCTCTTGATAGTATCTTCCACTGCGCTATAATATATTTGACAAATTGTGTATCACCCAAAGCAATTCTTGTAACTGCTCCGGGAAAATGAATTTGCACCTAGCTATGCAAGTTTCTAGCCACCAAAAAAATGTACAAGAAGAAAGACTGAAATATCCCGTACAAGTCCAACCTATTGACACTGTAGGACTATCACTTTATTCATTAAAATGATTCAGTTTTCCTCCTTAAAAGCTGAGTTTTAGAAGGCTTCTTTTTTAATCGGTTGTAGAGTGCTTAAAAATTAGCTTTCCTGCATGGTCTTTGGTGAACCTGAGATTCTGGGACAAATCAAGTCCTTTTGCAGGGGAGGTGGGGGTCTCTGTACATTCCTGCAAAGCTGAAAGCACCCCTATAAAACACATCCTTTTCAGCAATGACGTTTGCCCATCCTGTCCTAAAAATCTATGCGCTTTCCTATAAAATTAGGTGAAATAGAGAAAAATAAAAGATGGCACAGAAACCGCGATAAGCGATTTGCGTCAAAATAATCACACACGTTTGTCTATACCTGAATATAAGTTTAAAGTTGCCTGAATTTCTAAGAGCATTTGTCTGTTTATTGATATATTTTGTAGAGTTTTTTGTTACCGTCACTGCAGTGTTATAGAATGGTTTATTATGTTTTAATTGATATATATATATATATATATATATATACACACAAGTTAACCTGTGCATGATACTCATGCATTCTAGTCAAATCAAGCTACTTAAGGTGTTAAAAAGGTTCTTGTCATGCATTTGGGGCTAGCCCAGGCCTCCTGAGGGGAAGAGCGTTACTTCCCGACGTAAGCGCCCTTTTTTAACGTGGTTTTGTCCACATGTCACCACCTCATCATTCTTCTCCATCACCTCATCCTTCATCTTCATCGCCACATCCTTAATCTTCATCGTCTTACTGTTCTAAAACCTCTCGATACACAGCGGTTCTGCTAAACACCTTATCGCTGTGCTCAATCAGTCTTCCTTGAAGGGCAGTATTCATAACCTGCACTTTCACATCACTGCTTCTCCGTACTCGTGAAAATGCGACATACAATTGTCCATGACCAAACACAGGCTCTGGTAAATAAATACCCACACGATCAAGAGTTTGAGCCCTCAACTGGTAAATTTAGCCTTTACTACCCCTCCCACGGGGGGAAGGGGGGATGATGGAAGTTAACTGACTTCACCATTATAACTTTTTTGTCAAATAATGTCAGTATACCAAATTTCAGGTCAATTGAATGAGCCCTTTCTGAGAAAATAGTTTTTTCCACACACACACACACACACACACACACACACACACACTAACACACACGCCGTTAGGCTTATATATATATATATATATATATATATATATATATATATATATATATATATTTATTTGGAAAAAAACTTTATTGATATCCAATACTTCACAGACATGGCTTTTAATATACATATTTTTTTATATTGTTATAAAAGACTCCTCCCACCTATTGAATTCTCTACCACACCCAGTCAGGCTTTCCCACAGCCTTCAAATATTTAGACGCTCTCTGAAAACCCACACTGATTGTTTGCTATAGCAACATCTCCATTGTTCAAACCCGCCGGACACTCACAGCTTGATACATTTATCCCCATGTCTTTTTTTAAAGGTGACCTCATCCCCAATAACACTATTCACACTAATGCACCCTCACAACCGTCCCAATCTCCCTTCTGAGCCACACTCGCTCCTCTTGTTTCAGCTGTGCCCTCTCCCACCTAGAATGTAAGCTCTCTAATGAGCAGGGTCCTCCATACCCTTTGTTTTCATGTCTGCATTTATTCTGTCTGCCTTGTATGTCCCTGATTTATGTATGTACTGTATTACCTACAGAGCACTGTGGCACTTTACAAATCTGATATGATAATAACATTAATCATTGTTAGATTCATTATATATATATATTTTTATCTTCTTGCAGTTCTCCTATTCCTCTTTTAATTAAAGGGTGGGCGGCCTCTAGACTGACAGAGGCCGGGTTGCTCTATTAGGTAACTGAGTGCCCCACGGGGTTTTCGGTGTTTTGTGTATTTTATGAAATTGAGATAAAGGAGCACTTGTGTCATGTTGCACATTTGCAATTCGTAAATGAACCTCACTCTCACTTACAAGAATTGCTTTCAGTATCACCTCTAATTTATAGTACATTAAAGAGAATGCACAATGATAAATTAATTTTTCACATATTGACCACAATAAAAATGAGTCTAATCCCATATAATGATTAATAAATTTTTTGAACAAACACATCGTCCACTTCTGGAAAAAAAAAAAAGATATATTTTAAATAAGCTGGTGAATCCGTAACTCATTGACTCAGACCAGGAAAAAAAAGAAAATGGTATTTGAAGAAAAAAAATGCAAATTAAATTGCGATGGGTGGAATATATCAAGCAATAATGAGACGGTAATTGGTTTTAACAACAACATTTTCAAGTCTCGCTGGTCTTTTTAAGAGTATAGCTATTTGTGAAATAGGAATACTGTAATGAGTTTGATTACATGGAGACAGAATCCAGCCCATTGACATTTTAATGCCCTTTTTGACAAACATTAAAGGGTCTGACTTTGCAATTGCAATCTTGTAATAGATTTGTTTTTTTCTCGTCCTTCTCCAGCACAGCGTATAACTTACAGCCAGATAACGGGAATGTAACAATCTGATTTTGTTACTTTGTTACATTTTGACAGTCAGATTTTTGTTCACCACAAACACAAGTGGCAACTGCAGATTTAGGCTGGGTGCACACTACAGATATTTTCTCCCGATGCGATAGCATTAGCGATTTTACCAACTACTGAAAGTCCCGATCAGCAGCCGATTCCTGTGTACACACTATACACGTTTTACCCTCAGATCTGTGCTCTTCATCTATCATAACCATCAGCTGAAAAGATGGTGACTCTGCACACTCCATAGAGATTAATGGACACTGCTGGTTGTGAGTACATACACACTCTGCAGGATTGGAACAACATCGTTCCATCACTTATAGAGATTTTTAGGAGCATATTTACTAAACTGCGGATTTGAAAATGTGGAGATGTTGCCTATAGCAACCAATCAGATTATAGCTATCATTTTGCAGAATGCATTAAATAAATGATATCTAGTGACCTGATTCATTAAGGATCTTAACTTGAGAAACTTCTTATTTCAGTCTCCTGGACAAAACCATGTTACAATGCAAGGGGTGCAAATTAGTATTCTGTTTTGCACATAAGTTAAATACTGACTGTTTTTTTCATGTAGCACACAAATAATTGATAGCTTATTTGTACACTGAAATTTAAAGTTGATATTTGTGTGCTACATGAAAAAACAGTCAGTATTTAACTTATGTGCAAAACAGAATACTAATTTGCACCCCTTGCATTGTAACATGGTTTTGTCCAGGAGACTGAAATAAGAAGAATCTGATTGGTTGCTATAGGCAACATCTCCACTTCATCAAACCCGCAGTTTAGTAAATATACCCTTTAGTCAGTGTATAAAATTATATCAAACGATACAATGTGCTTTGGTATGCTAAAACATGATCGTGGGACTGTACACACTAATGCGATATTGGACCTAACAGTCGTTTATCGTGTGATTGGCACAATAATTGGGTGCTAAACCTGAAGTGTGTACCCAGCCTTAGAACTGAACAGTACACAGTAATGCCATAGTGTCCCCACATTGGTCACATTCCGTAAAGAGAGCTAATTGCTCAGATGATCGAGCACATACATTGTGAGATTGAACTGGGGAAACCTCTTCTAGAGATACTGCCTGCATGTACATTTGGTACCTTAGTAAATTTAACTTCTACTGATTTCCCCAGAGCACTGTTCATCCAGGTCTTAAAGGAGATGTGGCCCTTTGGATTTACTAAGTTGCGGGTTTGAAAAAGTGGAGATGTTCCTAGAGCAACCAATCAGATTCTAGCTATCATTTTGTAGAATGTACTAAATAAATGATAACTAGAATCTGATTGGTTGCTACAGGCAACATCTTCACTTTTTCAAACCCGCAGCTTGATAAATTTACCCCCTGATGTATCCTCACTTTCATAAATGCTGCTAAACTGAGCAGTATTTTAGGAGAATAATCGCAAAGTTAAAATTGATGAAAGAGTTGGTCCTGATCCTGAAGTTGGACAGCATTTGCAAACCCACAAAGGAAGTGGGCGTGCACTTTGAATTGCACCTGACAGACAATTAGGTGCATTCTTGGAGATAAAAGGCAAAGTTGTGGGTCCATATTTTTTAAACTTTGCAAATGACCCTCAATGATCTCTCATCCTGTCTAATAGACTGCAGCAGAGCAGAACTTACCGCAGGTGCGTATCAAGCGCTGCTGTGTGTTCTGCACTAAGGACTGTTCTACTGATGTCAGTACAGCCTGGAATGCAAGTCAGTTTCTGAAGTCATCTTTCTGGTGTTAAACAGAAGAAATGAGACGGCTCCTGACACAAATAGATGGATTTGACCACGTTCCACTGAAGCGTCAGAGGTCGACTCCGTCTGTGTCTTTAGTGAGCACAACAGTCTGTTTCCTGGTACTCTCAAATGGTTTGATTGATGTTGTAAATATGTTTTCGTGACAGCAACCTCGCTGAGCTCTCCATTCCCCGCCATCAATTTCCCTGAGATATGAAATACATCGGAAAAGTAAAATTTTATGTATTTTACAAGGGCAAAAGCTCTGTACTGAAAAACAAACAGACCCAACTTGCAACTCCTGATAAAATGTACCACAGGCTGAGTATATAGTTTGTTAAATGTTTATGATATCTGTAGAAGACTTTTCTGTAATTAACGTGTGCATGACTCTTACGGGTAGTGTAAGATGGGATAGAGTTAGAGCACTAATTGTAGTCATTGTTCACGGATGAGCAGAGGGGGTGGAGCTATGACAACCTGTTGTCAGTCAGCATTTCAGTATTCTAGTATTCAAGTCTTTCAGCTTAGTCACCTTCTGTGTGTCTTCCGAACGTCTGTGAGACAATTTGTGGAGGAGATTTGACCAAAATCTACGCTCATTTTTCCTCACGCCCCATAGAAGTGCGAGGGAAAAGTAGCGGAGATTTGTTACGAAATTGTCTGCGCTCCATATAGCTGACAATTGAATTCTCGCCTATGTGTAGGGAAGCTTGATGTGGGCGTGGCTAAGCCAACATGTAGACCAGTGGTCAGGGAACAGGGGTAAAAATGAAATTCCTGGGGGTAATGACATGCTGTCAGTTGCATTGTAGACCCCTTTAAATGTGAAATTGCTGTTGTACCAGAAGAGCCTCAAGGGTTGGCAGAGGCACTTCTTGAGCTTCGATGCAATAATGAAGCCAGAATTGCATGTGAAAACAAAGCAGATCTGTCATATTTTTGGATGTCAACAGCTGCAAAGGCATTCAAAATTGTACATGAGGAGGCAGTCAAAAAGTTGTTGTCTTTTGCAACAACCTACCTTCGCGAATTTTCCACTCTAACGAACATAAAAACAAAGCACAGAAATCGATTGGATGCTGAAGACTGTATCCAAATTGCTCTGACATCAAAATGCCCCAATATTGATGCTCTCGTATCAAAAAATGAAGCAACATCATTTCTCCAAAACCTGAAGCTTTTAAAGAAATTTTGAATAGATTCAATAAAATTTTGAATGCTAATAATTAATAATATATGATTTCCTTCCTTTCAAATCAAGGGAGAAACGTCGGCGTATCTAAATATATTTGGCGGTAAAAGGTAAAAAAGTTCCCTGACCATCTGAGCATCTGAATTTGGCCGACACAGAGCAGTGATGTATCAAATGCACATTTAATCAGCTGGAAAAAAAATGTGGCGTTCTAAAGCTGTCTGATGTTTGCGTACTGATACATTTGATTCAATAGGAAAACACTATTTCCCAGTCATACTTCAGCTCACTCCTCCCAACCGTCCCGATTTCGTTGGGACAGTCCCGATATGTGGATCTCGATAGCAAATGGTAAAGGTTAATGATAATTTTGCTACTTACAAGTATAGAAAACTATTGCGTTTTGTGGTGGTCGGGTAGACAATATATACACAGCAATGTAGCATTTTCGCATTGGGTACACTTGTATAATATGCGTAGTGCCCTTTAAAATTGAGATGGACACTTTTGAAAGGTTTACAGTCTTCAATCTGTCATCCACTCCATGTTACCCAGCCAGGGCGGGCATCCATCGACATTATAAATTGTTCTCTGCGAGCAATCTGATTTCTTTTATGCAAATCTTTGATTTAACTGTTAGCACGGCAGCATTGCGTTTCCGAACTGATAAATTATCCCGATATTCTCATCATGATCTCTAATGCCTTTTTGACCTGATTTGCTCTTAAGTAGCTCAGCTCTCAAAGACTATAATTCTACTAAATGATTTCCCAAATGTGGGGGAGTCATACTGTGCAATCCTAGACAAACTTCAAACTGTGCCACATTATATTACATAGAGATGTTCGTGCGGAGAATTTACATATTGCAGCACACACAGAACAGACTTATAATTAAGTAGTAGATATGAGCAGGACAAATGTCAAACCATTCCACTGTTTTTGCATAAATAATGCATATGTTAAGATATCACTGATAGCAAAGTATCTGTATGGTAATAAATCCGGCACGGTGACGGACGGAAACATTGTAATTGTTTTTTTAAAAAAAAGAATATTTAGTGGACTGTGAAAAGCAATACAGACTTTCAACTTTATTTAAAATAAAATAGGTTTTGTGTTCCAGGGCTAGAAAACAAAAGCTAGACAGCATTTCAATTAAATTAGTTTGTTCAATTAAATGAGCAATTAATTTTAAAAGTGGCCCTTTCACCTAGACACAGTGGAGGCGGACATTTTTTGGCATTGAGCCAATGTCCAGTGGGCAACTTTGCAGATATTTAGAGGCATTCTTAACACATCAGGGTTTACCATCAAACTGGCCTAATCTCTAGGCCTACTGCATCAAACTGGCCTAATCTCTCGACAACTCCATCAAACTGGCCTAATCTCTCTGCCTACTCCATCAAACTGGCCTAATCTCTCGGCCTACTCCATCAAATTGGCCTAATCTCTCGACGTACTCCATCAAACTGGCCTAATCTCTCTGCCTACTCCATCAAACTGGCCTAATCTCTCGGCCTACTCCATCAAACTGGCCTAATCTCTCGACGTACTCCATCAAACTGGCCTAATCTCTCGGCCTACTCCATCAAACTGCCCTAATTTCTTGACGTACTCCATCAAACTGGCCTAATCTCTCGACTACTCCTTCAAACTGGCCTAATCTCTCGGCCTACTCCATCAAACTGGCCTAATCTCTTGACGTACTTCATCAAACTGGCCTAATCTCTCGGCCTACTCCATCAAACTGGCCTAATCTCTTGACGTACTCCATCAAACTGGCCTAATCTCTCGACTACTCAATCAAACTGGCCTAATCTCTCTAACTTCTCCATCAAACTGGCCTAATCTCTCGCCCTACTTCATCAAACTGGCCTAATCTCTCGGCCTATTCTCCGGGAAGGTCCGAGAAAATACCAAATTTCACTAACTCATCCTGCCCACTTCCTAGTGAAGTGAACGGAACAGGGGCTTCAATGATGAGAATGCGTAATGTTGGCCCTTTCATAGCTGCTAAAGTATATTTCTTTCTAGATGTGCAGATTTTGGTGATCGTGAGAAGACAGTGATAAGGGCGGTAGATCTCTACAGTTGGACAAGTCTAGACTAGGTAGGACCCTCTACCTAAGAAACCCCTACCCCCAAACACCCTTTTATTCAAGATAGGTAGAAGAAACAATTTGAATAGTAGGAAATATGGTTGTAGTTTGGGCACATTTTGGTATATGCTGTGGTAGTGCCCATTGGTGAGGGGATTTTGGGAGTGTGTGGTACAGTAGCTGCTGCCCCTCCTCTGGACCATAGGGTGAACCTCTTTGGTATCAAAATGAATAAAGTTATCTATAAATACATATTTATCTCAATTACATTGGCTAAGGTACTGATAACATGAACTTGGCTCGCTATACAATCGCCTGACTTACAGGAGTGGAGAGGAAAATGATACAATGAACTATGATCAATATATGTACGCTAGTAGGCATACGATGACTAAATATGGCACAACTTGGTCCCCATGGTCTAAATCTGGATACAGAAAACATTCTGGGATTTGAAAGCAAATCAGTTTTCAAATCAGTAACTACATATCACATTAGTATATTGGTCTCCTGGGATGACTAACTCTGGCTATAGCTTGTGTAGGTGATTATTATTAACATAATTAAGTGAATTGCTTTGGCGATTCTAAGATAAGGTTTTGCTTTTGATGTTCAGGTATTTTCATTAATATGGAAAATAGTGGTCAAATGTTTATTTACTTATTTATGGTTAATGTGCCTCAGAGGTTGTTTGCCTATGTAAATATCCGTTAAAGTGGTTATCTAAGGCTTGGTGGGGTTTTTGTTTGTGTTGTATGTATGTTTGTCTGTTTTGTTTGGAAAAAGCAAATACAAATTACAGGATTAAAAAAAAAAAAAAAAGATCTGCATTTAATCATCTGTAGCCTAGCTGTTATGCTTTCTGGAATATGAGGTTTTATGTTTGAGGTGGTATGCAAAATTTTCACTTCAAACATGTTTAACAATTCCGGAATCCAAGTCTTTCTTGACCAGAAAAGGATTAGCACAATTATTGAGGCTGCCTAAAGCTCAACAAGCCCTAAACAGAGCGTATTATCTTCCCTCCTGCCAGAATCATCACCACCACAATTTCCTCAGTTTCCCAAGCCCGCTGCCTTGGTGTCACACTTGACTTAGCCCTCTGCTTTATTCCTCACATCCAGACTCTCTCCCAGTCCTGTCGCCTCTACCTTAAAAACATTGCCAGAATACGCCCTTTTCTTACTCAACATGCTACCAAAACTCTTATCCATTCTCTCATCATCTCCCGTCTTGACTACTGCAACCTCCCACATATTCACACTTCAATACATCCTAAATGCTGCTGCAAGACTGATCTTCCTCTCTCACCGCTCCACATCTGCTGCACCACTTTACAAATCACTACACTGGGTCCCTGTGTCCTCCAGAATCTAATTCAAATTACTTATTCTTACCTACAAACCACACCCTTCATAGATCTCAAATGTCATATCAAAATATTCTCCCTCCCGCCCTCTTAGATCTACCTCTGACCTGCGCCTTGTCTCATCTCTGGTAACCACCTCTCACTCCCGCCTACAAGACTTCTCCTGTGCTGCTCCCCACTTATGGAATTCCCTACCACGCCACAGCCTTCAAATCTTTAGATGTTTGCTAACACCCATCTCTTATTTAAAGCTTACCTCATCCCTAATGATACTATTCATACAAATACACCCTCACAGCTGTCCCAATCTCCACTCTGAGCCATGCACACTCCTTTTGTTTCAGCTGCGCCCTCTTCCACTTAGAATGTAAGCTCTCTAATGAGCAGGGTCCTTCATACCCTTTGTTTTCATGTCTGCATTTATTTTGTCTACCTTGTATTTTATATATGTCCTGTTTTCCCTACTGTACGGCACTGTGGAGCACTGTGGCGTCTTACAAATCTCCAATAATAATAATAATAATAATAATAATAATTGGGACTCTTCCTATGTGACCACCTTTACCTGAAGGGAAGCTCTTTGACGTTGGGCAGGGTGGGAGAGATTTATTATTAATTTAAGATAATGAGATTGGGGCAGGTTTATCGCTATTCATTTTATTTGGGGGCGTGAAAATGTAGTTATGACAAATTTGTTGTCCATTGTGAATGTGGCCCTTACCTATTGTAGGACCCATCAATCCTTCTTACATAACTGACAAACAAGGTCTCTGTCAGAAACTCTCAGCTATATTAATGCACTCAGTGTCTACATAGGAATGGATCTTAGATTTACATAATTATCCACCCTTTAAAAGTGCAGTGACCTCAGCAATTTTTCCTTTGTCAGAGTCCAACATTAGAGTTGGACTCTGACAAAGGATAGTTGGGATCAGACAAAAAGATAAGTGGAAAAATAATAAATATAATTAGTAATCTTTCATCGCTGGGTACGATGGTTGTTCAAAGCTGCCTGGTGTACTGTAGAGGATCTGCACTCCCCAATACACAAAACATGATTATGGTCAGAGAGGGGGAAGACAGAATTGGAGAAGTTGGAAAGATGAGAGAACTCTAGGTCCAGGGAGTGACCATCACTGTGGGTGGTGGGAGTTGTACATTGGGAGAAGCCATAGGAGGAAGTGAGAGTTAGGATTCTAGATGAAGCAGTAGTAATAGGAGAGTCGGTTGGGATGTTGAAATCCCCAATAATAATTGGGAGAAGATCAGAAGAGAGGAAATGGGAAAGCCAGGTGGCAAAGTTAGCAAGAAACTGAAAGGAAGGCCCAGGGGGGCGATAGATGACAGCAACACAAAGGGGGAGAGGGGATAAGAGGCGAATGTATTGAACTTCAGAGAAGGAGAGGGAGGATTCAGGGGGAATAACACTGATGGTCTATCCAGATGACAGTAGGACTCCTACACCACCTCATTTGTGGTCACCATGATGGGGAGTGTGGGTAATGACCTCCGTTGGAGAGTGTAGCGGGGGTAGCAATATCAGAGGGGGAGATCCACATTTCTGTAAGGGCCAGGAGACCAAAGGAATTGGAGAGGAAGAGGTCATGAATGGGAGTGAGCTTGTTCAAACAGATCTTGCATTTCAGAGTGCACAGGACGGGGTAAGGTGAGTAAGAGGAAGGATGGGAATAAGGTTGGTGGGATTGGATGTTCGGGGGAAGAGACAGGGTTATATATAGTGGAGTGAGGAGTGATAGGGGATAGAGGGGATAGTCTTGGGTCTGTAGTATGGAGTAATGGTGTGGGGAGCCATGATGGGGAGTGGGTTGAAGTGTTTAATGGAGAGCAATAAGGTACAAGAGATGTAGTAGCTGAGTTATTGCAGAGTCATGGAATAGTAGAGCGGGATAAGGTCCAGTCCAAATCCAGTACAGACTCAGTTACAACTACTCATACTTGTGATGGCAGCAAAGTTTTGAGTAGGCTTGAAAATACGATTAGATAGAAGACTGAAACAACTGTTGCAGGGGGTGGAATGGCTGAGCAACTAGTACAGCAGGATGATTAAATAGAGGGGATGATGTAGTGAAATAAACTGACGGATAAAACAAACTTGAGGTGAGAAGGAATTCAATATCAAATAACATAAAGCACCTCAGATCTGTAGGATTATATCCTCGGGTAGCAGTAGTATTGGGTAGCATGTTCTTCTTATTTTTATCTCCTGTTTAACTCCGGAATGACTGTATTATATGCTATATTAATTGAAGTACACTTGTAACCAGTGCTTTGTTTGTCATAGAACTCACAGGAACTGAGTTCTGGAACCTTTTTTTGATGGATTTTCCAAGTTTTAAAAGTAACTTTAGAAGATTTGATGTTTAGTCCACGTGGACTTGAATCGCCCTGTCGGCAGCAACATCATGAAAACGGTGCATGCGGGCTGCTTGTGTGTCGAGTCCGATGCATGCGTACTTGGTCCGCGCTGGTTGTGATGGCGCTGCTCGGCTTGTGGCGCTGCTCAGCTTGTGATTGGTCGTGTGGTCGCGCGCTGAGTGCTGAGTGCTGAGTGCTGAGTGCTGAGGTGTGTTGGTGTGTGTACTGTGAGTGACTACGTGATGTGAGTTCCGGCACCTTTTATCTTACAAAAAAATCACTGTTTGTAACTAAACACACTTAGAACTGCACGCATTAGCTAATGCAGCCATAGTATACTGAGTAGACATAGTATATATGTGCATAGTACCTTCCGACCTCTCTCCAACTAGTTCTTCCTAGTTTCTCTCCCAAGTTCCCTCTCTCCGCCTTGCCTTCTACCTGGTGAGTTCCCTATAAGTTCCATCCTTGGTCCTCTGCTCTTCTCACTGCCCCTTGGTGAACTAATCAACTCCTTTGGTTTCCAGTACTGATGACACCCAAACCTACCACCCTTCCCTGACCTCACCCCTTCTCTCCTTTCTCGTGTATCTCTCGTCTACCACCTTGTGGATGTCCCAATGTTACCTAAAGCTCCACATATCTAAAAGTAAGTTAATCATCTTCTCTCCCTCTAGAGTCTCCAAACCTCCCAGCATTTCTCTTTCAATCTCAGTTTTATATTACTTTTCTTATGACTATTTTCTTGAACGTGCTCTTGGTCAGTTTCAGCTCAATCCTGAACAAAGCCGGTCTGTCATTAAGTAAGGTAACATATACATTTTTCTTAGTTTGAAATGTGATACAAAAGGTTTCCAGATACATCCAGCATTATATCCTCTTCCTATTCTGTTCATATATTACAATAAATTAGCAATCATCACACACTCACAAAGCTGCCTGGCAATTGGGGAACATGACATTAGCACCGAATCCATAAACATTTCTAAAGAACAGAAGATAATTTTAATGTAATTATCCCCAGACGCTGTGAATTTGGGGTTGCGTTAATATACATTCTTAGGACTAAGTTGTAGAAACTGGTAAAACAGCAGAGAGTTGTCAAAAAGTACACGATTTATAAGTGAAGCCAGATGGGGAAAAACACATTTAATTTAGGTTTTTATCTTGCAGATTTTGACGAATTCAAATTGCTTGCCGGTAATTGAGAAAGGAAAGGGGTTCTGTACAATATAATGCTATTAAGTGCTATCATCCAGTATTGGTGAACAGATAGCTGTCACCTCTAGATTTCCAACGAGGGAGGATTGTAAAAAAATATTCGCCCAGAGGATTTCTACCAGACTGACCCAAAAGGGTTACTCCCAGTTAGTGCGAAAATTAACTGAATTTATGTGCACTATAACCCAACTGTTCCTATAGTTATTTAGAATTCAACCTTCATTTTAGCACATATTTTGTGATCTATTTTTATCTATAAATACCATTTCTTAAGATATTTTTTTATTTTTAAAAACTACCTGTTATATTTGATAGGGTACACTACAATAGCTCACTGAAACATGAGAGTAATGAAGAAATAAATATTTTGCCTCACCAAAAAAGTAAAGTTTTGAGATGTCTTGATGTCTCCACCTCCACCCCCGTCTAGCGTTGGTCGGGAGCCATCTTTGTCACTCAACTTTGTGAGACAACTGTAGCACTGTCCGTCATACGGATGGTATGTATGTATGTATGGATGCACAACTTCATTCTCGCCTACCAGGCAATAGACTCAATGCCAGTTCTGTCTTTTTCAGATTATCAAATTATTCTACACTAGATTATTTCCCTACCTCAGTAAAATGGACTCCTGTTGTCTATACATAGAGGAGGCATCAGTTTTGCCAATTGTCAATATTCATGAGAGTCCAGCCTTTGTATTCACTAGGAACTACTGATATCACTAGGGAATTAATCGTGTTTATTCTCATAATAGCTTACCCGGCAAATAGCTGGCTCTGTTGTGTGTAGTAATGAGAAGCCATTAATGATGTCCCTAACTATTTAAATAACTTTATTCATATTTCTTTGCTGATGGAAACAAAAATACAAGCACCATATAAGGAAAAAGCTGGGGAAGATTTGCTAAAACTTCTAAACAGAAAAAATAGAGGTGTTTCCCAAAGCAACCAATCAGAATCTAGCTATCTTTTTTCTTGTACATTCTAGAGAATGATAGCTAGAATCTGATTGGTTGCTATGGGCAACACCTCCACTTTTTCTTTTTAGACCTTTTAGTAAATCTACCCCTCAGCGTCTGCTGATTCTATTCAAAGGACTCTCTGGAGAAGTCTATTTATTTTGCTCTGCTTAAGTTAAATTTAAATTTAAAGGAGTGACAAAAAATATATTAATTTAGCTTTATGCATTTTTTTAATGGTTCAATAAATAAGTATTATAATAATAATAATAATAACAATACTAATTTTAATATAATTTTTTTCTGTGTGTGTCATCACAGAAACATAATATAATTCTAGTTTTTATATTAAATGGGATACGATAATGCCAGCTCGCTTGAAAAAAATTCAAGTCATCCTGCAAACGTATATTGTAAGAAATGGATATATGAAATATATGATTTTAAAACGACAGCGACACAACTGTGTAAATCGCGGGAACAAAGCGATCCTTTGTGGTTTCTGCATTGCCAAGTAATACAAAAACATTTATATAGATGCGATTAAACCATTTTCTAAATATTCCAGTGCTGTACGATGCAGTTTTTCTCAGCTTTCTTTATTCAGAAACACTAACAAGAGGAGTAATTAAGCTTGACATGCTCTTTACATAAAGCAAAAGTTCATAATTAAGGTAAGCACCCTTGAAATTGTCAGAAGTATCATTATTTGGGCATTATCCAGAAAATTAGTATTAACAGGCTATGATTAAGCACTGCGGTGTAATGTTAATTCACTTGCGATTTTCACACAGTTACTTGTTAAATTACCTGCAGCTCTGGGGATTTTTTAAAAAACATAAAATTAGTATTTGTAACAATTTCTTTGTTGGGTAAAATGTGATTGCACTATGAGTTTTGGTTACAGTGTTGTGTTTCAAACAAAACTCGGGAGATTAACGGGGATCTAAATGGACTTCAATCGCACATCTAATGAGATATTTACAGTTACAAAAGTGCGGTTTTGCAAAATTGAAAACTACGGGCAAGTGCTAGGGGACAGATCAGAGGGTTTAATCTGATGGAGTTTAATGAAATTAGTTGATCTGTGTATTTTTGTGGAAAGGAGTGTAAAATGATATTAGTTACTTTATAGAAAGCATTGTGAAGACATGTAGGCAGTGCTGGTGCAAGGGTTCTCGGCACCCTAGGCAAACGATTAAAAATAATAATTTACGTTCTCCTGGCTGGAAGGTAACACGTGCACTGATGTCTGATGCAGGATGCTGTCCCGGTGCGACAGCAGGGGGTAGAAATGTTAGATTTCAAGACAAAGCAAAAAAAAAAACTTGCAACAATTAGCCAACACCCCTCACATTACACCAATACCACCCCCCACCCTCTCCCACAGATTATATGTAGGCGCTGACTAGCAAATTTTTATCTGGGGGGCAAGCAGCGGTCCATCATAAGTAACCAAATACTACACTCCCCACCCATCACATTGCACCAATAACACCCCCACCCTCTCCCCATTACATGCGCTCGCCAGCAAAATGTTTTCTGGGGGGCAAGCACACAGCAGCGGTCCATCATAAGTAACCCCCAAATCTTTAAAAATAACCCCTCATCATAATTAACCCCCTCATAATAATCCTTAATCCTCTCATCAATCAATCCCCTCAACTTGTCATTAACATCCCCAAAAACCTCCTCAAAATCATTAAACTGTCATCATCATAATAACATCATTATCAACATTAAATTCCCCATCATTAATTAACCCCCAACATTACAAAATAACCCCTTTATTAGCATGAACTACTACATCTTCCTCTTCATAATTAATGACCCCCCTTATAGTCATTGAATCCTTTAGCCTCATCATAACTCAACACCATTAACCCCGTTATAATCATTAATGCCCTCATACCCATAATTAATGAGCCCTAACATCATTAAAAAAATCCCTTTTATATTAATTAACCCCCTTACTCATTACCTCACTCAGCCTCATCAAAGGTCAACAATTAAGATCATTAACCCCCGCATCCTCATAATTAACTCCCAATCATTATGGCTAACACCTTCAATATCAACTTCCTATCAAGTATATTAGTTATAATGATCTTACGTCAGTCCCCCTCTGTGTGTTTTCTCTCACACAGCACTGAACCCGGAGCATTACTTCAAGGTAACTCTTTATAAGAGAGCTGCTGTGGAACGCCAAGTTAACACTGAAAAATGTATTTTATTTTCATAATCTAAATAATCTACTCTTGGCTAAGTAGAAGGGCCACTTCTCCCTGCTCTGACTCCTTGACCTGTCGCGTTTTACACAGTTGACCATCTTCTCCTCCTTGACACCCTTCACTCCCTCGACTTTCGCGGCACTGTCCTTTCCTGGCTTACCTCTACCTCTATGATTGTTCCTTCAATGTCCCTTCCTCTGGTGCCTGCTCCCCTCCTGTCCCTCTGTGTTTTGGTGTTCCCCAAGACTCTATTTTTGATCCCTTATTTTTCTCTCTTGGCCAACTCATCTGCTCCTTTGACCTCCAATATCACCATTATGCCAATTACATAATCTACCTTTTCTCCCCGGACCTCTTTCCCTCCTTCCTCTCCAGTGTGTCTGAGTACCTCTCTTCAATATCCACCTGGATGGTGGGATGCTGCCTTAAGCTCAACATATCATCTTTCCAGCACCGAGTGTCACATTCCTCCAGTCCCTTGCCCGTTTCTGTTACGTCCATCTTCCCAACACTGCCAAGATTCGCCCCTTTCCTCTCCCTGGATGTTACCAAGACCACCATCCATGTTCTTATCATCTCCCTCCTTGAATTTTGCAGTCTCCTCCTCTCTGACTTGCCCGACAAATGACAACTCTAGTTCTCCCAACATTCCTCTTTTTCTGTGACTCTCTGCAAAATCCTTCATTGCTGCCCATTTTCTCCAGAATGCATTCTGTCAATGACCTTAATCTCTCCTCATCACCTGTCACCTCCTAAGTGGGTGGAACGTCTAAAAAGTGCAATTATGGGGGATACCCGTGTATGTGCACGACACTCAAATAGGTGGATTTTCACAAAAAATGATATATTGTGTGTAACATACAGCTTTCTTCTGCTATCCCTAAAAATACAAATAATTTGAATGAAGAGCATTATTAAAACCTTGTTCACATGATGCTCCTAAGTGACACTTTTTAACATGTATTCTATGTCCTTTTCATGTGTTGAGTTTTTACCAATAAAATCTATTACTATTATCAACCACTAACGCACAAGAATCAGGGTATGCTGCATTAAGTTTTTAAACACAGCTTAAAAATTTTCGTATGCAGTGTTGGAAATGGCACCGATGTCTCTCATCGGTCCTCTTTTTAATGTATGTTACATGAATTTATTAACATGGGAAAATGTGTTAGAAGGGGCTAGCTGTGAACGAGACCTGGCCTATATGCCTAAGCTAACGCCTCTATGGCTGATATATTACCTTTACTTTGCAGGTTTCAGCTCCCAAGTAATATTTCACATGTTGCTGAGAAAAGGAGAGTGATCTATAACAGCCTAAGGTTTTCTGCACTTATTGTTTTTTTTTCTGTTGTCTGTGCTCAGTAAACATTATTTATTGCCTTAATAAATCTTATTACAAGATATACCCTTACCACCTGCTCAATGCCAAAAATATATTTACAGTGTGATGGGCAGATGGTCGACGTCCTAGAACATTTTCAGGTTACTGAGTAGTTTACTTTTATTTCAAATCCCAAATGTAATAATGCTGTAAGTATGCTGTAAGCTGTGTGCGTTAACCCCTAAGAACAATCAGCGCTGGAGTAGAGCTGGCTTTTTAAACGACAGACATTTGGCCCATATTGCAGCACTACATTGCTACGACATGTCTTTTCAAGCAGCAACTGCTTGTAATTTCAGGCACGCGTTTAATGCGCAATGAAAAACACAAAATATATTTCTCACACTAATGGCATAAGCTATTAGTTAGATTCCAGCATATTTGCTGAGCACTTGTGCACTGTCTCTGCGGCTGAAAGTCATTTATCTGTATAGGGAGCTTAGCGAGCAGCAGTTTTATTACTGAACCAAAGAGAATATGCATTTATTGCAAGATCCAGGCATCCTGGATAGAAAGCAGGATTGCAAGCACATTTGTTTCTAGCAATGGACCTATATCAATCTGTACTAGCTAGAAATTGAGTTCCTCTTTTGCACAATAGCTTCTGTGCTTTCAGTTGCTAATTACACATACAGGAATAGGATTTCTGTTTTTTACAGTATATTGTGAACTCTGTCACGAGCAGGGCACTCCTCACCCTCTGTTTTCATGTCCGCATTTCTGTTGTCTGTCCCTGTTTTATGCATGCTCCGCTATCCCCACATCCAAGGCCCGCCAATCTTCCAAAGGGGCCACACAAAGGAATGAGACAGAACAAAATGCACCCCCCCTCCCCCACTACCTCCTCCTCCAGCAGAGGAGGTCATGTGACTTGGAGTTCGTCTGCCCCTTTTCTTTTAAGAGCTGGTGCAGATAGCTGGGGGGGGGGGGGATAGAGGGGCAACACAGACGATGGCTCGGTAGGCCGTCTGATGTCCACCGCTGGTGTATATGGCATTCAGTGTATCCAAACACCAATTAAGTTGCAGTTGTGGAATTGACAGCTTTAAATTATTCCAACACCATAGGCAGCAAGGACATGGGAGATAATATAAGCTAGTTTACCCTACTGTCCACAGTGCTGAATAAACCAGGAAAGCAGAAGTGGAAGTTGCTCGATCAATTTATAGGCTCATAGCAGGTGCTTGAAAGGGTGGGGTTATCCTAAAAGGAACAAACACACAGAAAGATTCCCCAGCACACTGCTATAGCCAGCAAAAGACCTGTCATTTCTACTGGAGATAAAAATGCAAAAGTCTTAGTTGCACACATTTGCAAATGTATGGTAAGCCACCCGCCACTCTACCATGCTTTTGCTAATAGGGTAGTCCTAACTATAAACAGTGAGAGTCCCATATATTTGGCCCATACATATATGTGTTTTTAAATTGAGAGCTAACTTACCAGGAGGAACCCCAGAAGCCTCCAAACAGCAAACCAATGCCAACACTACCCCTCAGTGTGTTTAAACCAGGAAAGCATCATGTTTCCATTAAAAAATGTAACATACTGCATTACTTACATAATAACAAGCTGCCTGCATCACTTTAAACTTGGAAAGTTTTTTTGTAGATATTTTTAATCATGGATCATAATCTTGCTAGCAGATGCATAATTAAAAATATTGGTCGGAATGCAAACGATTCCATTGATTGAAAGCAATCACCTCTTACACCCTGTAGGTGGCACTGTTTGCTACTATGGTCATTTTACTATCAAAGTGTAACGAGCGATGTTGTAATCCTTCTTTGATACAGTTTGAAAATAAAAGGTTTTTTTTTAAAAAAAAAAAATGTAACTAGACATAAGTTTAACTTTCGCCTAAAAAAACCCCAAGATTAAAAGAGATGAAAGGGAGAGCATCTTCAACGTTATGTAGGATTTTAATTATGACCCAACGCAATGGTCAAATTACATTCTCCCTATTTATTTTTTCAGCTCTGATGAATTATTGCATGGACGTTCACAGCCTTTTGTTCAATCAAATAATTAATTCAACCATTTACTACGAATGGATTTGGGAAAAAGGGAACAGGACAGTTTGTACTGAGTGAAATGGGTCATAATGGAAGACGTGATATAGCTTTTAGGAGAGTTATAGTTGTCATTGAGTGTAAGTGTTGCATTATGTAGTTTTACTGTTTCATTGTTGGAGAAGTTATTTCTATGGTCTTTCGCTACCAGTCTTATTATCTTGTCACTTTTCACCTTGCTGCAAACAACGAGCACCTGTATTACTGCAGGTCAGATGAAAGTGTTTTCTCTACTTCAGATCCTTCAGAGATTCTCTGGCAGACTACTTAAGTGATCCGAGCAACAGCTGTCCACTGAGATCCTACTGCTGTGCGAGACTCTTGTAGATAATAACTACAGCTTAAAGGTGACGACATTTATTCCACCACTAAAACAATAACTTTTTTTTTACTTTTATCCTACATAAATTATTGTTTTATCATAACTTATACACAGTTTATTAAAGTATATTTACGGCAGCAAGTTCTCCAGCTCTCACACCACTTACTTCTCAGGACTGAGTTTATTTATTAGAAAAGAGTCAACAAATGCCTTTGAGTCCCAACTGCTTGTTTCATAAGCGCCATAATCATCCATAAGGCAGTAAGAAAACAACAATGCTTTTCCTTCATCAATTAGGCAATATGAATTCGGACTCCAAAGTCTGTAAAGTATTTATCAATTTTGTATAAATATACTGCCCCACTAGCAGCAATGGAGGTCACAGGAGATCACTTATGTGTTGAATGCAGGGCCGGATTAAGGGAATGGAGGCCCCTGGGCTAAGGGGGCCTCCATTCCCCCATGAGGGCCCCCCCGCAGGGCCGGATTAACCCGAGGTCTAACTGGGCTACAGCCCAGGGGCCTCGGGCATCCAGGGGGCCCTTGACAGAGCTCACCATAATTATTGAATGGGACGGGGGAGGGGGCGCCCCCAGCACGATCAATGTTGAGCTCTGTCACTGCAGTCCTCCTTCTCCGGTGCTCAGTAATCTCCTTACTGAGGAGATCTCGCGAGAGTGTCACGAGATCTCCTCAGTAAGCAGCTTACAGCACGCCACGGAAGGAGGACTGCAGTGCCAGGAGAAGGTAAGCGCTTGGGGGGGAGAGGGTGGGGGCGGTCGGCTAACAGGGGGGCCAGGCTGCTAACGGGGGGGGCCTCACCGGGGAATGGGGGCCCCCTTAGCCCAGGGGCCTCCATTCCGTTAATCCGGCCCTGCCCCCCCGTGATCCGAGCCGCCCCCCCCCCCTCCCGGTGAGCCGAGCCGTCCCCAAGGCACTTACCTCCTTCTCCTGGCATTGCAGTCCTTCCCCGGCGCGCTGTACTCTCTTTACTGAGGAGATCTCGCGAGAGTGAGACTCACGAGATCTCCTCAGTAAGGAGACTACAGCACGCCGGGGAAGGACCGCAGTGAAAGTGCTCAGCAGCATTGATCACGCCGGGGGCGTCCCTGCCCCCGACCGATCAATACTGCTGCTGACCCCTTTCAAGGGCCCCCTAGATGCCCGAGGCCCCTGGGCTATAGCCCAGTTAGCCCTAGGGTTAATCCGGCCCTGGTTGAATGGTAGTTAATTAGGACGGGTTACATGGTCGTCCCTTGATGAAGTACCCTAACCTGCAGGAGACCTTCTTTCTATGGCTGCTAGGCACTTCAGGCTGGAGGTGGGAAATTTGAAATGACTATTTCCGCCCCAGTACCTAATTGGCAGCCTCGCAGTCATGTGACTTGCATGTTCACTGTATGCACAGATAATATATAATTAGTAGATCCACAAGCCACCATTAGTAGGCTTTAATAGCAATGATGCCCACCCGATAATTCCCTTCTAACTGACTTTGGGGGTGAATAGCTGTTGCTATTAGACAGGGCGGGAACTAGGGCTGTGCGAAAGGGTCTACCGCCCAGGGCGCAACGCTGAAGGGGGGGGGGCGCAATTTAGGAATATTTTAGGTTAATTTGGTTAAAATTGAGGGCTAGGGGACAGCATTTGTCTTTCTCGCCCCAGGCACTAGAATTCTAAGTTACGGCTCTGCTATTAGAAACCTAATTTAAATATCACATGAGCGCCATGTGACTTACTGTGCATAGGGCGATCACACGGCATACCATTTCTCTGTGTGGCCCCTTTTGAAGCCTGGGGGACCACATATGTGGGGACAACAGAACATGCTTAAAACAGGGACATACAAGATAGACAACTTAAATGTAGACCTCAAAACAGAGGGTAAGGATATCATTGTGTAGCTACCATTGGGTGAAGCCAATGATAAAGTGAGGAGGGAGTGGAATACTAAGGTTACAATATACTTGTTCTGCTTTAATGTTTGATCAGCAATTAGTTTTGATTGATCTATTCAAGGCCTGGACAACCTGTGGCTCTCCAGGTGTTGTTAAACTACAAGCCCCAGCATGCTTTGCCAGCTGATATCCAGCTGAGAGCTGGTAGGGTAGGCTGGAACTTGTAGTAGCACTACACAGGGAGCGCCATAGATTGTCCAGTCCTGAGCTCCAGCAAATTATATAATGAAAACTTTTGCACTTTCTTGCTCAATAGTCTCCAACAAGCAGCAACCAACCTCTTGTAGTGAAAATGTCCTAAAGGTTTCATCTCAAAGTTTATGGAATATTGAGTGAGTCAAATAACTCTGTTATTACAGATGGTATTATCCTGCTAATTGCTGAACGTTTGGTACCCAAAAAAAGAACATGGACAGCCGATTCCAAAATGTAGAGACATTTACAAAACAATGTACTTGTTTTGTACGTATTTCCAGATGCTGCTTCATTATTGCACTTTCACAGAGCGCTCACGGAGGAGGGTTCATTAAATGTATTAGCATTTGGACAGAATACAGTCTTTAAGGTAGCGTGCACGGGCTGACAGAGGAGCAGACATTATACCTCCTACAGGATACTTGCTGTCATCCTTGTTGCCTTGCCTACACACATTAAGTTGTTTTGCCGATGATTATATGCAAGTCCTCAAGATAACTTTTTTGCAAAACAAGCCTAGGAGGTAAAAGGTTAATTACCCTAAATTGTTGCGAAATATGTGATAGGGAGAAATAGGCAATTAGAGAGATGAGTGTAGGAGAAGAGGGGGGGCAGACGCACACAAAGAATCATACTGTATGATGTGTCATGGATCCTTGGAGGGGAGCCAAGAAAGGCAGCAAAACATAGCCGCAAGAGGGAAAATCAAGAGGAATAGAAGACACATTACAAAGTGTGAGAGAGACACATTCACATCTGAAAGGAAAGAGATAATGAATGTGTAGCAGTGGACAATGGAATAATACAAATTAGCATTGCCTTTATCTTACCATAAAATGATTCATTACCCCTTAAATAGGGGATTGTTGAAGCAATGAAGAGCAGTTCTTAACTTTGTTAGTCTAGGATGACATGCCGCTGTGTCAGTGATAGGTCTGATTCTTGAAAGCTTTCTCTGTTTGTCTTGTTTGCTAAGGATCTAGTTGTTTTGGACTTGCTGCTTTGAGAAACATCCAAACAGTAAATAATTCTCTGTTTGCATGGATTATAAGTTGAAGTGGCGGCTGAAATGCAAGGACCTCGCTCCCGCCTAGGAAGCTGGTTTTAATGATGACACAGACATAAAGAATTTCAGCTTTTTTACATTTCTTTAAAAGAGAATTTAAAGGAAAGTTAAATAGCTTTGCTTTATTTTTAATATATGTTCCTTTTCCTTATTCTTGGCACCAGTGGTTGTCTAACCCTTGGAACCCGTAGAATGAAAAGTCTGACAACATGTAAGTACTTGGTCAGCGTTGATTAAATGGTTCGAAGGTAAAGTCTTCTTTCTTCTAGGTGGTGTCAATGCACCTCCATTCAGGCTCTCCTCACCCGCTGACACAGGAGCAGATACCGGACAATATGTAAGGGTAGGAGAAGTCTACATAGAAATAGAGAAGTCTGCAGTAGATCAAGCGATTTACATTCATTAAGGAACAAGAAATGGGGTTCGGCTAATTAGCGATCTCTCCCAGCTTTTTCAATCCTATTGTTAACCTTTATTAGCCGCTCTGAGAGCAGATTACAAGAATTGGCCTAAGATTCTTTATACGATACAGACACTACAAATAGGTATTCCTCCTAGATGGATTCAAGATGTACAAGGAGTGATTGGATGATTTATTTGGGGTAAGAAACCTCCTCGCATAAAATTGTGTATTCTCTATAGGCGTAAACATTTGGGAGGTCTCCTGCTTCCTCATATATCCATTTACTATCAAGCTATCATGCTAAATAGAATTGTAGAATGGACGGGAGCTAAAGACAGCAAACAATGGGTGTCTATTGAAGGACAATTTCTTCAACAACCCTCTGAGATCAAGCCTTGGTTGCCAAATGTATCACCAATCTCCCACATAATGATTTCACCTACTCTAAATTTGCTCTAAGAGGTTCAGAGTACTAGCATATATTTTGTCTCTGGTTTCTCCTTTCACCTATTTTTTAGCAAATCCTTAATCTTCTTCAGGAACTTGCTTACCAACATTCCATGTCTGATCTTCTGGTTGAGCCAACTGGGGTACTCGAAAGGGGTTCCTGGCCTTTTTTGGGAATTCAATCAAAGTGGGACTTATCCCACACAGAGTTTTGGATATCCCTGCAGATTCACCATTTCTTGACCTTCGATAACCGATTTCAGGCAGCTCAGAGAGAACTTAAACGTATTGGAAGTACTCTTCGTCTCCACTCAAACTCTTACCCATACGACGTCTACACTTTACAAACTAACTGTTACAAACCTATTTCGCACATTACCTTACTCTCCAAGGTCTTAGGGAAGGGACTTAAATAGAGAAATTGCTGTAAAAGAATGGAAAAAAGTTTCCAAATTACAAATGCTTGTTCAGTTAGTTCAACAGTTGTGGAGACCCACTACAGACACTTCTTAAAAATTGTATGTGGGGGTCTCTGGTGATTGCTGATGATGTCTCAATGCCATGGGGAGTTACATACATATCTGGCGGGACTGTCCCATCGTAAAATTATTCTTGACAGAGATAGTCAGACTTACTAAAATTATTTGAAACTGTGAAGTGCCTCATGGACCCAGGATTCTGGCTTCTAAATGTGTTTCAAATTCCCATTAGCAAATATGAGAAATCACTATTGTGTCACCTAAGCAATGCTGCATCCAGTTCGATGGAAATGCCCCAATCCTCCATCACTTGGTGATTGGGGGTTTGCCCAGATAGACTAATATATTGCCATGGATGACCTAATTACAGCTGTGAATGACAAATCATCTGAATTCATAAACATATAACTTCAATGGTTAGAATACAAAGATACAGATGGTTATAAAGGATACATGTTTGAGACAGGTACCAAACCTTAAGTCCCTGACTTTTGGCTGTTTGATGAGTACCCTGAATGCCTCTCCTAATTCTTCTTACAAGTACAGAAACACTTGGGCTCATCTGGGTTGTTACTTTTAACCCACCTCCTAGTGGTGTTCCCAAACCCTCTACCCATTCCCTTGCCTTTCTCTCTTCCCACTGTCTCTTTAGCTGACCCCTTCTGTTCACATGTTTTATAATTTCCCACCTTCAATAAAAAGAGTTTAAACAAAGAAAAGAAAAAAAACAAGAAATTACAGGATGATGTGTGTGTGTGTGTGTGTGTGTGTGTGTGTGTGTATATATATATATATATATATATATATATATATATATATATATATATATATATATATATATATATACCTCTAGAAGCAGTACCCTCAAAACGTGTAGGGACTGTGCATGATATTGTATAGGTTGGTGCAGATTTGCTCCTGTTGGTGGAGATTGCAGACTTTCTGAGTGCTTCAATCCAGAGGTGTTTTAGACTCTGTAATATTACTATAAAATAGAACCTTAGTTCTTAGTGCACCTCAGGTCACTTTGTCCCAGTAGATGGACAGCCACAAATTGAACGAAATGTCTGCTAAGATACTCATGACAAAGTTCTAGGAACCAAACACGTAGGGTAGTTTCCTCACAGTTTTAACCAGATATTGATAGCTGTTGATACAGGGATAGCTCTGCATCCGTACAACATCGTCACTAGTGGAGAGACTTTTCATCTGTATCTCAGCCGCCTCCTACACAGATCAGCGTCTGATTTTATTGAATCATTGTAAGGGTTTTAATTGGTATTTTAGAATAAACTTTGCTGCTTGATTTTAGATACGTGGCCGTCCTTTCGGTTTTTGTTTGTTTTCGTTGTACAGACATCGTACCTGGTTACATTTGATCCGACAAGGAAACATTGCGGCACAGCTGAGAGTTTTCCTGCGGTTTTGAAAAACCAATCAGATTCTAGCTATCATTTATTTAGTACATTCTACAAAATGACAGCTAGAATCTGATTGGTTGCTATAGGCAACATCTCCACTTCAAACCCGCTGGAAAACTCTTAGCTTGATACATTTACCCCATTGTCTTTTAAGAGTTCGTCTACAGATCAGCATAATAACATTTTGAAAAACGTGCGCAGCTTTTAATCAGATTATTATTGATGGTGTTTAACTTACTACACTATGAGCGACAGTTTTTTCTTCATTTTAATTTAAGAGCCTCATGTTTATTTCAGCTAATATATTATATAGTAAGATTGCACAAATGTTTCTTATGTTTAGTATGTATTTAGTGCTTGAAGTGTGCTCTTGTATTACGTAAAGTCAGTTACGGCAGTGAGGCACCGTTTCAAGGAATGAAAAGCATTGTGTTTCTGAGTTGTACTAGGAAAAACATTATTGCAAGAGGTGTTAGATTAAGTACCTATTACTGAATATGACTGCATCAGCCATGTTCTGACAAAAAAAATAATAAGAATGGAAATATGCGAGTGACGTCTTCAATCACTCTACAGACGCTCACGCTCTCTTATTTAGCTGCTGATGGAATTTGGAAACTGTATTTGATTTCTACCAGGAGCATAAAACATTTCTGAAAGATTATATATACAATGGAATTAAATATAGGAATTGCAACATGATCTATTATATAAAATAAATGAACAAGTGGGTCTCGTTCCTTGCGGCTCCGAAGCTTTCCGTCAAATTTTATAAGCAATAAATACATGTGGATTCTGTTTCATTAGTGTGATTTGTTCTTGGAGCAAAAAGCACAGGTTTGTCTTAGTGATATCAATATTGCCTTGGAGAAACGGTTATCGGTAGGTTCTAACAATTGTGATGACATCAGTAGTTATTTTAAAACCCTAGGTATGGAAAAGTTGGAATAACTAACCCGAACACAATGGGCCTGATTCATTAAGGAGCGTTAGTCCATTTTTTTGACGCATTTCGCACTACGCATGTTTGAAACCTAGATTAGCGCCAGAGTACGCAATTCATGTTCACATGTAAATTATTTAATGCATAAATGATTTCACGCAGAGAAAGTTACTGCACAATGTTGTGTGTGTCTGTCTCAATACTCAAGTGCCGAAGTGTTGATTGTTATATTATATGACTAATACAAAGAGGGTGATACTGTCATGCAATAGCCCAAAAAACCTTGGAAGTGCTGGGTATGTTAGCATTTCTTGGCGGCCATTGTAAGAAATCTGCAAAATCACAAAATAAACAAGTTACAAATACAATAACACAACAGCGCTCATGAGTTGCTCAAAAACATGATTGGTCACTCCGTTGATGAAGTTGCATTCATGCCATGAAACGCGTAAGGTCAAGATTTAGATCAGTATTTACATCTTCTTGGGAGTTCCGGATACATTGGATACAAGCAATTAGATCTCTGCACAGCACAGATGGTTATTATTGAAAGAGCATTCCTTTGGTACATTCCGGTTACATATCTTTCACTACCATCGTCTGTTACCTCCAGCTGATGGGGATCAGTTCACATTGAGTACTGCTCTGAAGAGATGTGTGGAACCCTGTAAGTGTTGTACAGGAGGAGAACAGTATCAAACGTAAGTGGTTCATTTCCATCAGTGAAACCAAGTTGTATTCTTTACATTAATGAAATGAGTGCAAATGAATAAAATCATTTGAGAAAGTGCAGCCAGGACAATTAAGATCACTGTGTATGTGAGAACAAAAGAAAACAAACAATATATCAATCACTATGTGTTATTATATACATAATTAGGATAATTTTGTGCACAATACAGCTATATTCGGATAAGCTAACCTGCCAACGTCAAGGCATCTCCTGTAGGTGAGTCTCTAGTAAGTACGCCTCAGGGTGTAACATTTAAAACCTTCCTGCGAGTTTATTTCCTGCTAAATGGTGGACCCAAATTACAACACTGGATTTGTGCATGCATACTTCGGCTCGACTTAGACTTTTAAGTTACAAATGTTAGGAACTCCTTCAGTCAGCACGACAAAACCCAGAGTCTGCTCCGAAGTCTGGTGTTCGCTGGAGCCCCTAGTGGTGGGGACAGACTTGGCTGCAGACGAACGGAGGGTCGTGTAATGTGCACTGACTGGGGAGAACCCTGAGGCAGCGAAGTAGAACACAGCAGTGTGAGACTCAAGGAAAAGGTCAAGGGCCGGCAGCAGGCAGCGTCCTTCGGGGAGCCGTGGCTCATAACAACAAATATAATAACACAACAGCGCTCATGAGTTACTTGAAAATATGATTGGTCACTCCTTTGATTAAGTGGCGTTCATGCCATGAAATGCGTAGGGTAAACATTTAAATCAGTATTTACCTCTTCTTGGGAGTTCCGGATACATTGGATACAAGCAATTAGATCTCTGCACGGCACAGATCGTGATCCACACTGGATTTGTGCATGTTTACTTCGGCTCGACTTTGACTTTTAATGGTTATTTGTTTATTAAAGGTTGATTGTGGAGATCAGTATTTCATTCACGGAATAACAACTCTTAAATATTACAGAGAAGATACTATATGATTGACTAAACTATCACCACGGAGAATGTGCTTTTTTAAAAAAGAAAAAAAATCCCTAGACTTCATCTCTGGAAGAAAACAAACAACTATGATGCAGAGTATATACCGACGTGTCTTTGAGCACTGGTGCCGCCAATGAATTTAAGACATAATTTTCATTGGATTATAAATATCTGTCTATGTGGTTGGTTATTACTTTTCTTAACTCTAGTAACAATAGAATCAGAATCTGTTTGATCTTTTTTTTATTATTTTCAAATATCTAGGAGCTCACAAGAAATGTGTTTATATATAAGCAGATATGTATTTATTTTTTTTTTAAATAAATGTGTTTTTTTAAATGTACACACTGACCACCCATTTTTTCTCATGAGCGCTCTTGTGTTAATGATATTTGATGCCATTGGGCACACCATGGGACATTTCTGAAAACTGCTGCAGGCAAAAGTTAGTGTAGGACCCTCTCCTGTCACTGTTGGTGATGCTATTTAGAAATAGCGATGGAAAAACCACCAGCCCATGTAACCATTTCTATGTTCTACATTGAATGTGCGCATCGTAGTGGCTACTCTGCCATACAATCAAACGTTCAGAGAGGGGCTGCATAAGCAATGGCATGATAGATGACCGCGAAATTTCCTTCAAATACAAGTTACAGTTACAATACCCCCCCCCCCCCTCTCCAAAGTCTTCAGTTTCCCCTGGACATTTCAGCATACAGTAAACATAGTTGTTCAGTGGATAATTGTCACTGTCCGGAGACAGGATAGGAGCCCAGTGGCAGGGAGGAAGGCTGACCAGCAGGAGATTAGATGGTAAGAATGGTCAAACATAGCCGGGTTCGGTACACAGAGAGGCGAGGAGGTCCAAAAGTTCAGGGGGAGGCGAAGTGGAGGGCAAGCCGAGGTTGGTATATGAGTAGTTAATGCTTGGCACCAGGAAGAACAACAGGAGCAGGAGCTTGATCACAGGCACGGAGCACAATAATCAGGCACTGGAGACAGGAACTGGCCAGGCTTTTTTAGGAAGTCAAGGGGGGGAGCTAAGGCATGATAGAACATCAGGAGATCACAGGAACTGATCTAGAACACAGAATAAAGGCAAAGAACTGTCCAGCAGCCAGAATAGCTCAGTCAGTAGAGCAGCAGTCTACAGAGGCAGAAGCCCTGGATTCGAATTCTGACAATAACCTTCATGTCTAGTGAAGGCCTAGGTGGCATTGTGGACAAGCCACATAGGTCTACGCTTGGGGTTGCAGAAGAGGATGGGCGTTATTATAACAGACTTTTTTAAAAAATTATTATTATTTATTTAATTCATCACACGTATCTGAGGGTGAAGCAATTAGTGAATTAAACTCCATTCTGTAAGTTACATTACAGAGAGGATTTTCTCCAGTCCAAGAGGGTAATCATTTATAATTCCAATTGTCCATGCTTGTAATGTCCATAAATAATTTGTAATTCCAATTGTTCATGCTTGTAAATATCTTTTGTTCTTCAGGCAGCAAGGGCCCCCATATTTGTAATTCCAAATCCGGAACATGCTTGAATAAAAAAATAAACCCAGTTTACAAACTCAAACTTCTGCTTGCACAGTGTACAAGCAGACTGACGCTCATGAATAGAATCCAGCCGCGAGGTCTATTTATAGTCTAGGGGGATTTCCAACGTTGTTATGGGTATTCTCTCATATAAATGATTATACTATGTGCAAGTAGGGTAATGTGTCTTTTGCGTTTACTGCTAACACTATGAAGCTAAGTTTTACTCTATCATTAGGTGTAAGTATACATACACTGTTGTATTGGAGAAAGTCATTTGGTGACGAAACGCGTTAGCCTGCGGGGCGTTACATTGGGGGAACACTGTGATTTGATTTACATCATTGAAGTGTTTGAGTGTATCCTATTCCTGAGGAGTAATCCTTCCATGTTGGATAAGTTCAATGAACACAGAGCTACAGTGTATGCAGGAAGTGCGGTGCACATTTCTCTTCCACTACAGATAACGCTGCACTCGAACAAGGACAGAGAGTGGAAGTATCATCTGTGATAAAGTCAGACAAAGGTTTCATCGGGCTGACCTCATTTCATCGGAGGGACGGGAGTTCCCCAGTCAGTCACTCATTGCATCTACATGCGACAGATACCGCTTCGGAGTTCAGAGGCTTGAACATCAAAAAGCTGCTGTTCTCCTCCAAGTAAACATAAGAGCATTGTGCTTTTTGCTGTTCTCAGGGAGAGAAGAAATATTTCTTAGTAACCATTTGATATGTGGGTTACTCAAATACACATATATAGTGAGAAACCAACTTTTCATCTATATTGGATGGGCAGTGGGGTGAGCTGGCCCCTCGCCCTCTCTCTGCCCCCTGAGTATATGATATCACCTGTTTGTCACTGTGCTTTTTAGCTTGGTCTAGTAGACTTTATTTTTACGTATGAGATGTATGGACACGATTTTTAAAGAACATTGATCCTCATTTTATGTGATTTCCCCACTGAGGTGTTATTGTATTCTAATCTCTCAGGTGGCAACCAAAATCCTTGTCCACTCACTCATCATTTCTTGTCTCAAGTATTGTAACCTCCTTCTCACTGGTCTTCCTGACTCTCACATTTCTGACCTTCAATCCATACAGAATGTTGCGACTAGGCTCATCTTCCTCTCCCGTCGCACCTTTTCCGATTCTCCTTTTCATTGGCTCCCTATCCGTTTCAGAATTCAGTTCACCCTCCTTACCCTGACTTACAAAGCCTGTACCAATGCTTCTCCCACTTACATCTCTGACCTTGTCTCAAGGTACATACTTACCCGGCTACTCCACTCTGCCTCTGACCTCAATTCACTTCTCATTACCTCCTGCCCCTATTCTTTGGAACTCCCTACCCCATCTGACTCGACTTGCCCCCAACCTTCACTCCTTCAAATGCTCCCTCAAAACTCACCTTTTCAAGCTCGCCTATCCTACCACCCCTTAACCAATATATCCATTACCTCCTCTTCCTTGTCTGTCATCTCCATGTCTCTCCCCACCCTTCCCTCTAGAATGTAAGCTCTCATAGGTAGAGACCTCTCTACCTATTGTCCCACGTCTGTCTACTGTCTGACTCCCTTTTTCGTTCCGTCAATTCTGTTGCTGCACTCTGTGTGAGTCCTCATAGCATTACTCACACTCATCTGTGCTACTTACATATATTACCACATCTAATTGTAACATGCTTTTGTGTCCGGCGCTACGGAATCTGTGGCGCCTTATAAATAAATAATAATAATAAAAATTGATTTGGTTATGTTTATACATTGTATGTTCGGAACCAATAAATAAATATATTTGTATTATCGGGAGCCTTGTATGTCCAGCCTTCAATCTAATTGGATTATTGGTTGATGATATAACTGGACTGGACTTTTACATTCTTTACTATATATTTATACATACTTGTATGCCTGATGTCCTCCTGGAGCAAATGCTATTGCCTTTGAGTTGTAGACATTTTGTGTTACGTACGACTCACCCTTCACATGTATGTACCTTTTATTCTGCAAATGTGTTTTTCTGTGTATATATATATATATATATATATATATACATGTGAACAACATAAAATGTATTATAATCCATTAATATTACAACCTTGTAACAACATGCCCATTTAATTTGATTTATTGATGAACCCCATATAATCTCTCCCCAGCTTTGCGCACATCCCCCTTATGGTCTTCAGTTACTATTTAAAAGAACTACTTTCCAATGACACTGTGATCTTTATTAAAAGCACCATCTCAAGTGTACGTTGTATCTTCTTACAGAGATCTAGTGTTACATTATCTCGACAATATTCTGAAGATGTACACAACCTTAAGCAAAGGAAATCCAGCCAGATGGCACAATAGAACATTGCCAGGCTCATTCTTTCCATTATCCTAAAGATACAAAGTAACATCACTTATCTTCAGGAATATTGTTACACTGAACAAAAAAAAAAAAAGCCTTTCTAAGCCAGACCAGATAATGCAGCCCTCTGGCACTCCGCAAGCGGATCAGTATTCAACTTATCGCAATCAAACCTCATTTTCTAAAACATCACTTTCTGTTACACATTCATCAGTGAAAGATCTTGCTACAAATCTTGATTTATTTTTGCTGCAGATATTCAGTCTTTTGCACAGTTGTGTCCGAACAAGTAAAAAAAAAATTGTTATATTTCCAATATCAAACCGTAACTAGCATACTTATAGGTATTTTTAATCATTGCAAAAAAAAAAAAATAGTTTCTTTAAAAAAACAACCTGGAAGAAAATGGAAGAGCATTTTGTAAAAATCATGGAAACTTTTTATAGCTTTAAATGCACATTTGTGGACTTTAGATGCAATTTCATGAAATTAGACCCTATAGATCATTTTTTTGCTATTGAGTTCATTAAGGTTCATTTAATGACAGCTGCAGTTATCCATAGAATCCAATCAATGAATTGGTAATCGGGGCGGAATTTATAAAGCATCGAATAAGTCTCAGGGATAAGAAAAATCAACAGTGTGGTTCTTTATAAGGATTGTGTTGGGGTGACCAGTGTAACAGTGAAAATGAGCATAGAGTCTAAAAGCCTCTCCCAAGCTTTTGGGGGTCTGGAAAATGAATGATGCGGAACTCTGAGATATCAGTTTTGTGGACTGTTGACCATTATACCTAAACTACGTAAAATATATAAAACACTATTAAAAATAATAAAATCTTATGGTTTTCCATCTGACATCCAGCACAAATACCAACTGTTCTATTTCCACCTAGGGAAGCAAAGTCCTCATTCTCACTCTTCTGTCTTCATCCAATGAAAGGTTTTAAAAATGACACCCTCCTAAAACACCCAATAGCACAGAGCCAGGCTGCATGAAGAAAGTTATGAGCCTCCTAGCTCCCTTTTCCCCTGTCAACCAATCAGAAGTGTGGAAAACATTCCCCTATGCTGCTGATTGGCTGACTGATGCAAACATTCATAGAGGAAGCCAGTGTAGTGCTGACTTCATTCATAAAATTAGTTTCAGCACTGGACAGCGCTAAGTGTATGAAGCTAATTTTATGATTGAAACCAGATGTAAAGTCACAGTTCAATTTCTGCTTTGTAACATCACATGCTTATTGTTTGGCAAATGCACCCATGTGCAGGTTAAGGTAGCAGTGTCTCCTATCTGATAATAGGATCATTATCATCATTTATTTATATAGCGCCACTAATTCCGCAGCGCTGTACAGAAAATATTAACCATTAATTTCAGCCACTGCCAAAGACTAAGGTTAATTTTTTCAACAGCCAGTTAACCTGCTAATATGTTTTTTGAGTGTTTGAGGAAACCGGAGCACCCAGAGGAAACCCACGCAAACACGGTGAGAACATACAAATGCCACACAGATAAGGCCATGGTTGGGAATTGAACTCATGACCCCAGTGCTGTGAGGCAGAAGTGCTAACCACTGAGCCACCATGCTGCCCAAGCAGATTATGCCTCAATTTATAGTTTCATATACACTTTTTACCAGAATGAATGAATTTTTGTGCACACTTAACCAATGCAACACTCAAACGTACAATAGTGACAGGTAATGAAGTCCCAATGTCCCCTCACTCTAAAGATTACTTTGAGTCAGGGAATGAATAAATAGTATTTTAGGGAGAGATGGGTGAGTTGTGTTTTGGTGAAAATTTAGTAGGCTTTTAAAAACAAGGATGTTGGCTCACTCAGAATATAAAAGATCCCTGTGAAAAGATATTAAGAAATGTTATATATATATACATATATAGTGACAAACAAACAAACCATAATTATTACAGATGGTGATATATGAGTAATATGCTCAAATCTATTTGTAGAACAGTCTTCTCTAGCTGCCTGTACTATTTGCTTTAGAAACATGTAATAGGAGTTGCAGTCATAATACATTTTATTTTTAATTAGTGACTTATTTTTCCATAATATTCTCTTATATTTCACTTATATAAGCTTTAGTTACTATAACACTTCAAAATGAATTTAGATGCTTTTCAAAACTGTGTAGAAAGTACATGATAGATGATGCTCGTCTGTCCTCTGTGTCCCCTTACTCTCTCTCCCCCCTTTCACCTCTCCCTGAGTGTCTCCAACTATCCCCCTTGACTCTTCCTTCATCTCTTCCATGTTCTTCTATCTCTCCCTCATTCCCTCCTTGTCACCCAACCAAATTTAGTTGAACCACCTAGTCGAAAAAAGGGAATTTGATAGTTTGAAATATTTTAAATCCATTTTTAACCCCCTTCCCCCAAATTTGAGTCTATACCCCCCCACCTCATTCCTACCTGTGTCTTGTCTATGGTCCTATTCTCCCCTCCTACTGTTTCTAGCAAGGGTTGGGTACTATATAACGACTGTTAAAATCCTGACACTACTTACTCCGACACAATGAAACCGAAAACCTCATTGCTGACTGAGTGGAAAGACTGACAGCTGGAAAGGAAGACTTTACTAAATTGCGGCATCTGAAGATTACGGCTGCGTCCGATGACGTCAGATTGAAGGGACACTCTGTTATCCGAGCTCTTAAGGTAGTAATTTAAGGAAGTGCCGCCTGCACAATGTACATGGCTTATTAAACAACCTTGTACAGGCGGCTCCTCTTTAAATTACTACCTTAAGAAGTCGGATGACAGAGTGTCCCTTCAATCTGACGTCATCGGACGAAGTCTTCCTATCAAGCTATCAGTCTTTCCACTCAGCCGGCAATGAGGTCTTCGGTTTCATCGTGCCGGGGTAAGTAGTGTCGGGATTTCAACTGTCGTAATAGTGAGTACCAATGTTCTAGCAATTGCCAGCTTTATTCTAACTGTACCTTGTGTCTATTATTTGTGCTCTGTGTTCTGTTCTCCCCTCATATTGTGTATTTGCATTACTTTCCTTTCTTGTGTATTGGTTCTGGTCCATCCTCCTCTATCTGGCCATGGCCTCTATCTCTGTCTGTAGTTCACTCACCCCTCCTGCTCTGTCTTTTCATTGTCTGTTTCATCTCTACCTTGTTGTAGCTCACATGTCACCTCCTCACAGCACCTCCTGTTTGTATGTGACATCAGCCTGATTGATGTCAACAAACTGCTCAGTCACCTCTCACCCTTACATGCCACCTCCGCCTTCTAAGACAAGCCATGCCGATAGTTACTCTGCTGGGGGAGCACAGGAACGTCCACACTCCCTTAGAATAGCTGCAACGCATCGTTGTTTCTCTCTGTGTCACAATAAATTCATTTAATTCTTTTTTTGTCTACTTTACAGAAGTGTCAGGCTTCTATCTGGATAACATTCACTTCCATAGAGAAAATACGGCCTCGTTGTTATTCCTGTATGATTTTGAGAATGTATAAGAAAATATATCTTTCTGTTCTTTTGAAATGCTAAAGCTACTGAAATACCTGCTCTGAAGTTTTATCTACCAGGATAAATATTTTGCTGCTATATCCAAAAGAGAAACACTTATGGTGGAAAAAATACATTGGTTCTCACTCAGCAAACTTTTGAATTTGCCGTTGCATGCATGACTATAAATATAATGTTTACTCACTCAGGATGACTTGACATCTCCCACTACTGTGGAGATTAAGTGGTTATAGTTCCCTAGACTGGGTAGGATATGAGCTCAGTCAAAAACTGTTTCATCTTCTTGTTTGTGCCAATCTCAAACCCCCATATTACCGGGGAAGAAGCTGATGTTGTTAAAAAACATGCAGCTCGGGAGATAACAGTTTAGAAGTTTACCGTAGAAAGGTTGAGTCCTTCTGTTCCTGACCCCTGATGAGCCGATTGTGCGATCACTTGCCAACAGCCACAGCTGTAGGGAACGATTTTCTTCTTTAACACCACAGCCTCGGATACACGTTACACAATTTCTCCCATTTACCCACAAAAATCTAAACTAATAATTTAATGATGGGGATAGTTGGAGGAAGGATATTTTTTAAATGTTGGCCTAGAGTGTTCACTCGTTGCTTGGCTTTCCAAGGGTGAAATTGCATGATCCAGCCAAGCAGCAACAAAGCAAAAGACATCAACGGTAGCAATCTCAAGTAGTCAAAACTGCAAGGTAGGAGAGAAGCACGGTCTGCCGACTGTCCTGATACTGACGAGACCGTCACGATTTGGGAGAATGGTCACTCACAGTTCTGACTCCAGGGACAGTTGGGAGATTTGCCCCACTTCATTCTGCTCTACCAACCCTTCTCTTCTAGTAGCTCTTACCCTGCTGCAGTGTCTGGTGGAAGAGTAGTCTAAGTGCAACACTGCCTCATACGCTGCTTCATGATGTGGGCCGTACATACAGTGCCAGTGACATCATCAGTGAGTCACCAGTGACATCATAAGTGAGTCACCAGTGTTCTGCACAGAAGCCCTACCTACATGGAGCGGAATAGGTGTTTGCCACTGTGCAGACCAAACCAGTTATTCCTCCGGACACTGCAGCATGTGAAAAGAAAAAAATTATAGTAAACGGGTATAATAAATACTGTCTGCCCCTTTTTTGTAGCAATACTGAATGTTTTCAATAATTCACAATATTTAACATATACATCACCGTAATATACTTGAAACAATGGAAGAAGTAAAAAATTCATTGGTGGAGTTACAAAATTCTATATATAATAGTATTGTAATATTATATAATATAAAATCATAATAATATTATATGTGGGCAGCACGGTGGCTAAGTGGTTAGCACTTCTGCCTTACAGCCCTGGGGTCATGAGTTAAATTCCCGGCAAAGGGAGGAGTTTGTATGTTCTCCCTGTGTTTGCGTGTGTTTCCTCCGGGTGCTCCGGTTTCCTCTCACACTCCAAAAACATACTGGTAGGTTAATTGGCTGCTATCAAATTGAGCCTAGTCTGTGTGTCCGTCTGTCTGTGTGTGTGTATGTTAGGGAATTTAGACAGTAAGCCCAATGGGGCAGGGACTGATGTGAGTGAGTTCTCTGTACAGCGCTGCGGATTTAGTGGCGCTATATAAATAAATGGTGATGATGATATTATGAGTCAAAAGACAATTGCTGACCCTGGGCCTGATTCATCTTCCAACGCAAGGTGAACGCAACTTGTGGTTACAATAACTGTATGTAACTTGAACGCATGCTAGCGGAGCTCGAGATACATTTCCATCTGGTTATAAGTTAACTCTTGTTATACGTTACTCACTGTATGTAGACAGTAAGGGACAGATTCAATTCCCCCCGCGCACTATTACCGTTACTACGGCCATTTCAACACTGATTTCTTTTTACATTAAACACATAAATCAGGATATTCTTAGTGCATGCTGTATACAAAATGTATTTTTATAGTTTCTCTTACTTGCAAACACATGCTCTGACACGCATACATGTCAGTCATCAGTCGGCATTTACACCTTCCTTGTAGCTGGTGCAAGAGATGTGGCTGAAGTTCAAGTTCAGGGCATCTTGTATGAACGTGTCGTACCTACAAGATGCCCTGAACTTGAATTGGATGCATCTGCATAGACACACCCTCGCCACGCCCTCGCCACGCCCTTACTGTACATTGCCTACATCCGTCTGCCCCTTTCCTCCCCTGTTCCACCCTTAAAATTGTAGGCAGTCATAGGTGTCATTTGCATTCAGGCATGAATTGCACTTACTGGCGTAAGTCCCGCTCTGCCGCATGCGCAGATCTTTTTAACGATACGGCGCGCAAATGAATTTACGTCCGAAGATGAATCAGGCCCCCTGTGTATAAAGTAATAAAATCATCTCATTAATTCCCTAAATATGAGGCTATATATGTCCTTACTGTGACCATCTACTGATAATGTTTTAGAAATCCAATTGTGTTCTTTTTTAGATAACTGTACTACTTGATTACGTCCTTAACAACCGAACTGAACTTGTTTAATTACTTTGAGCCCAAAACATTTTATTTTACTGTTTAAGCAGAAACTGAAAGATGAGGCAACAGCACTTTTTTGCTATTGGCTGCCATCAATACCTATCAGTCTTTCATAATGGTCTCCGTCCTGTTTACCAGGACTGCAGTTACGATTTGCAGATGCATTATTTTGTGAATTTGAGAGGGCTGTAGTTCATTGATCTATTTCAAATATATAATTGTCACCATAAGTAAAATGTATGTTGTAGATTTCCCAATGTATAAAGTCCATTTTAAAGCTTGTATAAGTATATTCCAATCATTTGTTACCACACCTATTGCAGTAACTATTTCAGTTAAAAATAGGCATCTACAAAAAAAGAAAATGATCTAGCTCTATAAGGACAAAATCTATTTTAATAATCTGTAACCACACCTACTGCAGAAATTATTTTCAAGAAAAAAATGGGTATTTATGAATCAGCTATTTAACTCTAGGGGGATAAATTGTATTTTAATAAATTGTAAACACACCTACTGCAGTAACTATTTCAGTAAATAATAGATGTTTATGAGACAAACAGTTATCTGTCTCTATAAGGATAAGGTGTATTCCAAAAATCTGGTGCCACACCTACCACAGTAATTAACTAAAGAGATAAATTAGCACAAAAAACTCATTCACTATTATGCTTTCTATAATACAGCAAATATAATATTCCTTTTCAGGTACAAATGAAAGAGCAAAAAAACATTTTATAAATATGCCCATAAAATCCTCTAATATATGCACAACCAATGAATAAGGCCAATCAGAAACAGCTAGCTAGTGTTAACTCTATTTAAAGATCATCTACAGTGGATGCAGACTTTATTTGGATTAACCAATATTCATGAGATGCGGACTATAAATTGACTAGGAACTAATGACGTTACTGAGACATGAAGCACAAATAGGACAATTCCTCTCATGGGCGACGCTGCACAATCCTGGGAACAGCAAAGGCATTGTTCATACCACACTTGGTCCTTAAGTTCCCTCCACCTTCTCCATTCTCCAGTCGATCGATTGCTTAACATGGCATGGGTCTCTTCCACTCATCATATCAGTCCATGTGCTACAGCACTGAGAGGCTGGTCACTAGACTGTCGGGGGTGGGAAGGGGGAGGGGGCAACAGTACAAGTGCCCCTGGGGGGGGGCAAAGGGAGTGATATGCCTGTGGGCACCAAATGAATTGTTAGGCTGAATATTGATGGACAAATTAGATTCGCACCTCTAAATCTGACTCCTAATTTGCCCCTCTTCACCTACCCCAGTGCATCGTGAACCGACAGCTATGTAATAATTGTCAGGAGTGTTCTGTGCTCTTTCCTGCAATCACTGTGATGCCATCACTGATAGCTTGAGAGGAGTGGGAAAAGGAGAAGTAGAGGGAGTATTATCCTCTCATATCCCTACTCCACTCACCATGTCAGTCACTGTGCTATATATTTGACCCTATGTGTCATTGCGCCATTGTTCTGGAACCCCAAATGTCAGGGTGCCTTTGTTCTGGGACCCCAGGTATCAGTGTGCCATTGATCTGGAACCCCAAGTGTCAGGGTGCCATTATTCTTTGAACCAGGTATCAGTGTGCCATTGTTCTGGGAGCAAGGTATCAGTGTGCCATTGTTCTGGGACCAAGGTATCAGTGTGCCATTGTTCTGGAACCCCAAGTGTCAGGGTGCCATTGTTATTTGACCCCAGGTATCAGTGTGCCATTGTTCTTCGACCAAGGTATCAGTGTGCCATTGTTCTGGAACCCCAAGTGTCAGGGTTCCATTGTTATTTAAACCCAGGTATCAGTGTGCCATTGTTCTTCGACCAAGGTATCAGTGTGCCATTGTTCTGGAACCCAAAGTGTCAGGGTGCCATTGTTCTGGGACCAAGGTATCAGTGTGCCATTGTTCTGGGAGTCCAGGTATCAGTGTGCCATTGTTCTGGAACCCCAAGTGTCAGGGTGCCATTGTTCTTTGACCCCATGTGTCAGTGTTCCCAATAGAATTTACAACATATCTGGCAACAGAAAACTCCAAAAAACTGGTTTTGGGATCCCATTTAGTGTTTTAACCAACAGGTTGTATATCTCCAGCATAGGTGACTGTTACACTTTGAGGGATAATAATCAGGATGAATTTTAGAGAGAATTCATGCTCGGCCCCATTGCTTTCCACTGTACCATACCTAGAGGATTATTGTATGTGATAAACACAGACTTGAAAATAAATCACTTTAGGCATAGAATCTGTGTCCTCCATCAAGTCGCAGTTATGATGTTCAAATTACTTGTAATCATCATTTAAAGAGTCTCAAATATTGGTTTAAAATAGCTATTGCTGGAACATTTTACAATAAGATCTATTAGTAGATATAAGAAAATTAACACTCACACATGATAAAAAAGAGAGCGTACCTGCCATGCAGATCTTAAAAATAATAATATAAATTGCAAAATCTAAGCGAAGCCATAATGCAATGTGCAGTTCTTATTACACACATATCTTTCTAGAGAAAATCCAGCTCTAGACTGTTCTCCGCTCTCTCTGTCTGGTGCAAATTAATCGTTGGTGAGGGCTGTCCTTTGGGCCGATAAACCTATGACAATTTAAATTGTATATAATATCTGTGTTGTGCAGTGGGTGATACATAGCCAAGGCAGACATCTTGCTGCCTGGATGGATAACTCTTGATGAATATCTTGTATCTGTCCAACATTTCAAGAACGAAAATAGCTACTGTGAAACAAAGATCTTAGGGGTATCAAGCACTGTACACTTGTTATAGTCTATAACACATAAAACACACTAGCCTATACACTAGTAGACACTAATACATGTCTATTCATGACATGTACATTAAATAGAATCAATTTTGAAATTGATGACATTAGAGATTTTTAGTAGGAATCCTCATATGTTTGTGTCTCTTCCTCTAATTGGTTCTGTCACACATGTAAAATGACTTTGATGAGGACGATACTCACTGTTTAACTATTAGCTAATTTTGAAAATGTATGCTGTTGAGCTAAGGGCTTTGGAAATCAAAAAGGCAAAATATTAACTTAGGGTACAGAGTGCATAGGCAAACCGAGGGGGGTTCCTAGTCCCTGGAAACCCCCTCCAAGCCTGGGGCACTGTATAATTGAGGTGGCTGGATCCTGCCCCCGCTTCACACGTCTCTGCTTGAAAAGGGAGAGCTGCGTGCACCTAACAGTAGTGCAAGCAGCATTGCCTATGTATATTATGGGGATAGGAAGAGTAGGAGAGCAGCCAAGCACTGTCTAAAATTATAGCTACGTCCCCCATGCATGCTGGTCATGCCCACTGGCGGCGTGGTGTGGAAACCCCCCTCTACAAATCCTGCGTTTGCCCTTGGAGTGGGAGTATAAACAAGAAAAAATATTCAATGCAATTGAAAACTTTGCATTTTAATGAAAATTAAATTTTATGACTATATAATATTATATAACATATTTAAAAAAACACTTGATGATATTTTTACTGGCGTGGTGTAAGATGTTTGTGTGCACTTTGCATTAACAGTCTCCAGGTGACAGTATTGAGAACACTCTGTATAAAGACCACACAGAGAGCTGTTGACTATACATCAAGCAGGACCATGCACTGCTCCCTAATCACTTCATCATTTCTACCTTCATGATATAAATGGAATGTGTTATATCTGCTCGCAAATTGAAAACCACCGCTGACTTTAATCTAATTGAACCCAGCAAGCGGCCAATTAAAATTATGCATTTTTTTTTTCTTATAGAATATATTGACATTTTCCATTATATAAAAATAAACCTTAGGTTTTAGGTTAAAAAACCAAAGATTGGGGTAATGGCCACTAAGGTCATAATCGAGTGATGTAGCATTTGGATAGGCTGCAGTAGTGACACAGAAACACAACATATGCTCTTCACGATACTAATATTTAAATATGGATATTATAATAGTTTTGTTAACCTTTTCCTTGAGTTGCAAGCATTACAGGCATTTCATTGGGATTAAAGGACCCCTTCATTTCAATTATAGTTGACTTTTAAAATGAGCTACTAAATACCATTTACAAATACATACGTGTAACAGTTTTGGGAGTTGAAGATAACTGAGATGCAGTTGTGATTGTGGAGGGCAATATTTTCTGCCGTGCAAAAGACTTCCTGTCAGTGATGCCAGTGGAGGAAACTGATGCAACTGATTGATTGATTGAGCAACTTCCACTTCTGTATTTGAGAGGCATGTTGGTGTCAGTATACACGACAGTAACCTCTGCGCACTAACTCTATCTAATATATATCCAATTGGCGTGCAGCTACAATAGGAGCTCCCACCCTGCTAAGAACACTAAGTAAACGATATAATGCCAACTAGTGCAGTGATCACATTAGTTCAATAATACCTTAAAACAATGTTCAAATGGTTACACACATAAATACTTCAGAGTCCCACACTGTTCTGTGATTGTTCGTAACTTCTGTTATATGGTTACACTTTCGAAAACTCCGTCGGTGTTAATCCCGTTCCATATATGTATAAAGAAAGACACAATCAGTTTTCATAATGGTAAATGGAAATAGTGCATTCCGTTACTCACATATGGGTTGGTAGATTCAGATTCCACTCGATGTCACATCACGGATGCCGCCACGGAATATATCTGGTCTTTTCAACCTTCCAAATTAACTCCGATAACAAAGTGCCCCAAAAGTTATTTCAATGTGGAGCCGAGTGGTCTCCACGTTGTTCCGACACCTTCCGCCTCACAAATTCAGCCCTGAATTGATTGAGCAACTTCCACTTCTGTATTTGAGAGGCATGTTGGTGTCAGTAGCTGAGGGGGAGTGCTGGCGCTGTATTGCTATTTGGAGGTTTCTGGGGCACCTCTTGGTAAGTTAGCTCTCAATTTAAAAACACATATATGTATGGCCCAAATATATGGGACTCTCACTGTTTACAGTTAGGACCGTCCTATTAGCAAAAGCACTGTGGAGTGGCGGGTGGCTTAACATACATTTGCAATTGTGTGCAACTGAGACTTTTGCATTTTTATGTACAAGTAGAAATGGCAGCTCCTTTGCTGGCTATAGCAGTGTGCTGGGGGATTTTTCTGTGTGTTTGTTCCTTTTAGGATAACCCCACCCTTTCAAGCACCTGCTATGAGCCTATACATTGATTGAGCAACTTCCACTTCTGTATTGCCTATAGCAACCAATCAGATTCTAGCTGTCATTTTGTAGAATGTTCTACATAAATGATAACTAAAATCTGATTGGTTGCTATAGGCAACATCTCCACTTTTCAAACGCGCCGGAAACTCACAGCTTGATACATTTACTCCTTTGTCTGTTCAGTACATTTCGTCATGACCATGTACAAAATTGAGTTACAACTAATTTGCCCACATGGTACTCATCAGCTGTGTTTTTCAATTCTATGTTCTAAGTTTCAAGCAGAGCCAGCCCAAGGTACAGACTGACTGGGCAACAGAATGGGATGCCACATTGTGTCACCAAAAGGCTTCCAGTTCCGTAACCTAATAAATGCTAGAATAAGCTAAGTAACCATGAAATGCAACTTAAATTGTACACTTACTAAATATGAACAGATGTTTTAAATTAGCTCTTTGCATTCTGTAACATCAGCTGTCCCTTGTCTGTCTGGGCGCATGAAGACTCGTCTGCAAGTTATATCAGTCTGGGGCAGTATTGGTTACAGTTAACAAAAGCAAATTCCATAAGCAAGGATTGGTTAACGTGAACATTCGCAGAGTAGCGAAGTCTCCGCTATCCCATGACTGATTTTAAAGTGTTCTGAATATGGGGATTTTTCCATGCAAGCAATTTCATTTGTATCAATTTGATTTTTTTGCATTAGGAATGTACCTCCTGCTGTAAATAAGAACTAGGATGTATGAGCCATTTTATACAGAGTTACCTGTGACATCACGGTTCTCTTGCATCGGTTTTACTGAAGCTTCACATCACTACTCTGTGCTATATAACTCTCAGTCTGTGGCTTCCTGCTGCCTCCATTCCCCTCCACACATCATGTCACTGCCCCTGTCACATGCAGCCCTGTCCTCACTAACACATCACTCATCTCCTTACATACTCTGTGCTGCTGGGTGACCCTGCTCCTTCCACTATATAACTCTCAGTCTGTGGCTTCCTGCTGCCTCCATTCCCCTCCACACATCATGTCACTGCCCCTGTCACATGCAGCCCTGATCTCATTAACACATCACTCATCTCCTGATATACTCTGTGCTGCTGGTGACCCTGTTCCTTCCACAATATAACTCTCAGTCTGTGTCTTCCTGCTTCCTCCATTCCCCTCCTTACATCATGTCACTGCCCCAGTCACATGCAGTACTGTCCTCACTAAAACATCACTCATCTCCTGATATACTCTGTGCTGCTGGGGACCCTGCTCCTTCCACTATATAACTCTCAGTCTGTGTCTTCCTGCTTCCTCCATTCCCCTCCTTACATCATGTCACTGCCCCAGTCACATGCAGTACTGTCCTCACTAAAACATCACTCATCTCCTGATATACTCTGTGCTGCTGGGGACCCTGCTCCTTCCACTATATAACTCTCAGTCTGTGGCTTCCTGCTGCCTCCATTCCCCTCCTCACATCATGTCACTGCCCCTGTCACATGCAGCCCTGTCCTCTGTCACTAACATAATAAGACAAAATTATTGACTAAATTGACTTTGCTGTGAACATTTTTAAGATTTGATTGGCTAAAAGACAGGGTACACATGGACGAGCAGGTGATGAAGACTGAATACAAAAAGTTGCATGTACATGAGGCATGTATTTTTTATTTTATTTTTGCATAAACTGGATGCTGATGCTATAAAAATAAATATTCTTTGATGTCAGTCATCACCACAACCATATTACCTCATTTGCATTCATGTCAAACTTTTAAATCCAATTTTAGTAAATAACTATTCAAAGTTATATTTACAAAATAAACCTTGCAAAACATATACCATAACAAATTGAATCATGCATTTCCGAGTCTAGGACAAATGCCCTTTTTGACTGCTATACAATTAACCTATGATACACGGAAGATTTCTCATGATAAATATTTTCATATATCTCAATCTTTATCTAACCAAAGTATGTGTTTTACAGAACACAAACCTGTTCCAAATATAGTCCTCCCTTAGACGTCAATTCCTTATGATCTAATTACAGAAAAGAATGATGTTTAAAGCAAATTTGCAGTATCTTTTTTAAAAGGTGTTAAATCATTCTCATTAATCATATTGAGACGGCAGGGTTCCCGGACTCAGCTTTCAATCAGTCTCAACACTCCTGGAGACTCTTGTACTATATGGGCAGAATACTGAATGTACACTCAGTCAGACTGTAAATTAGCTGTAAATCAATTACACCAGACAATAATGTGTAAACACAATACGCAACGTCTGCAACGGATCGCTACATCTTATAAATAAATGATGCCAGTGTTTTGTATATTGCCTGTGTTTAGAAATTAAATTGACCTTTATTACCTGTATTCCTGGGACACAAGGGATATACCTGGGTGGTCCCTGAGATCCTGAGGTACTCTGCAGTGATTGGCTGCTGGGGCAGTTACATCTACTTGCAGTCTCAGTCTCTAGGACTGATGGGAAAGACACATATAAACACCGATCAGCCACAACAATAAAACCAGTTCTTGAAGTTGATGTGTTGGAAGCAGGAAAAATGGGCAAGTGTAAGAATCTGAGCGACTTTGACAAGGGCCAAATTGTGACAGCTAGACGACTGGGTCAGAGCATCTCCAAATGGCAGGTGGGGTGTTCCTTTTATGCAGTGGTTAGCACCTACCAAAAGTGGTGCAAGGAAGGACAACCGGGGTGCTGGAGACAGGGTCATGCCACCCAAGGTTCATTGATGCACGTGGGGAGCGAAGGCTAGCCTGCCTGGTCCAATGCCACAGAAGAGCTACTGTAGCACAAATTGCAGAGAAATGTAATGCTGGCTATAATAGAAAGGTGTCAGAACACACAGTGCATTGCAGCTTGCTGCGAATATGGCTACGTAGCTGCAGACCAGTCCTAGTGCTCATGCTAACCTCTGTCCACTTACGAAAGCGCCTACAATGGGTATGTGAGCTCCAGAACTGGGCTATGGAGCAAAGGAAGAAGGTGGCCTGTTCTGACAATTCACGTTTTCTTTAACTTTATCTGGATGGCCAGGTGTGTGTATGACGTTTACCTGGGGAAGAGATGGCACGAGGATGCATTGTGGCAAAAAGACAAGCCAGCAGAGGCAGTGTGATGCTCTGGGCAATGTTCTACTGGGAATTCTTGGGTTCTGGCATTCATGTGGATGCTACTTTGACACATACCACCTACCTAAACATTTTTGCACACCAAATACACCCGTTCATGGCAACGGTATTCCTGATTGTTCAGGAATGGTTTGAGGAACATGACAAAGGGTTCAAGGTGTTCACATGGCCTCCAAATTCCCCAGATCTCAATCCAATCGAGCATCTGTAGGATGTGCTGGAAAAACAAGTCTGAGCCATGGAGGCCCCACCTTGCAACTTACAGGACTTAAAGAATCTGCTGTCAGATACTACAGGACACCTTCAGAGGTCTTGTGAAGTCAATGCCTCGACGGGTCAGAGCTGTTTTGGTGGCACAATGGGGTCCTACGCAATATTAGGCAAGTGTTTTAATGTTATGTCTGAATGGAGTGTAATTTAATAATGAAATTTTAGCCAGCATATTCTCCATGATTCTTTGTGAACTTACGAAACCCACGGTGGCTCATGCTACACGTGTATGTGCTTTAAGGGTGAAACATTAATAAGTGGTTTTGGTGAATGTAAGGACACCCTAATAAATGCTTTGTGGTGGCAGAAAAGGTGTATTCATTGTTAAGTGACTAAGGTGATACCAGTCACAACCAGCTGTTCAGATTGCTGTATCTAGGACAGGCTGGGCGTTCGTGAAAATTGGCTTCGTCCATCACTATTCTATTTTCTACAATTCCTTGACGTTGACTTTGTCCATCACTATTCTACTTTCTACAAATCCTTGACGTTGGCTTTGTCCATGACTGTTCTACCGTCTATAATTCCTTGATGTTAGCTTTGTCCATTACTGTTCTACCTTCTACAATCCCTTGACATTGGCTTTGTCCATCACTATTCTACCTTCTACTACAATCCCTTGACATTAGCTTCGTCCATCACTATTCTACCTTCTACAATCCCTTGACATTGGCTTCGTCCATCACTATTCTACCTTCTACTACAATCCCTTGACATTAGCTTCGTCCATCACTATTCTACCTTCTACAATCCCTTGACATTAGCTTCGTCCATCACTATTCTACCTTCTACAATCCCTTGACGTTGCCTTCATCCAGCACTATTCTACCTTCTACAATCCTTTTACTTCAGCTTGTACCTCACTACCAGTCCTCTCAGGACTAGGCGGCTTGGCCGGATGTGGTGTGTCTCTAATAACTACCCCAGACTAGTTGTTCTTTCCAGATAGCAACCAGCACCATGACAGATACTACAGCACCTCCACAATCAGGAGTCCCTCAGTTCTCATGACTGAATGATGAGCTCTGCAAGGTGAGAGACAAGTACCATCATAGACACTAGGTAAAGTCTCATCTTGTAATATTTATATTAGACAAGTATAAGTAAAGTAAAATTACAGGATGTAGGGTTAGATTCCATCTAAATATATTTATCCCACTGTTATAAACACTTAAGTATTGATACTTTGATATGACTAAAAGTCCCATGAATCCCAATGGAACAGAGGAAAGAGAGGTGGGCGTGTATCCAGGAGAGTATTAAATTGGTATGGCTGGCATCATGAGGATGCCATGTAGGCGAGCAATAATAATGGCCCCACAGTTGTAGACAGAACATTCCGAATCAATGATGGGCGACGCTCCAGCCTTAGGGTCACAGATTAGCCTTAATTTCTGTAATGAAAAAACAACCCCAAAACTAGCTCAGCGCCCCCATTGGACTAATCCTAAAATGCTCAAATAGATGATTCAGATCTCCCACTTGCTATAAAATACACCCACATGCCCATAGACCCTGCAATTCCTCAGATCTCACATGAACTACAAAACTCACCCACTTATTCCCACATGTCAATCAGGCCTCCCCACATGTTACCAACATGCCTCTCAGAACTCCCCACATGTTCCCAACATGCCTCTCTGGGGTCACCACATTTTACCAACATGCTAGTCAGACCTCCCCACATGTTCCCAACATGCCTCTCCAAGCTCCGCACTTGTCCCCTACATGCCTCTCAGAACTCCCCACATGTTCCCAACATGCCTCTCTGGGCTCCTCACATGTCACCAACATGCCACTCAAACCTCCCCTCATGCTCCTGGTATGTCTCTCAAACCTCCCCATATGCTACCCAAATTTCTCCTTATGCCTCTCAGATCACTCAGACTTACCCCCCAACATAACAGACAGACCCCCCCACATTACACTCAGTCCTCTCTACGCATCCTAACAGGCCACTTTGACCTCTCACATTTTCCCAAATGCCACTTAGACCTCCCCAAATGCCACTTAGACCTCCCCACTTGCCTTTCAGTCTACTCCACTCTGTTGGACAGAGAAGCATGTTCGATGCACATTTATTAATTTAGAAACTATTCCCTTACAATGCCACGGACATGTCAGCTCTAGATTGTAAATATAATTAGAGTTTATATGTTTGTGTATATTTCATGTCCGGATGCTTTGTATATCACAGGTGCATTTTGCATTCTTAGGAAATGTAAACCTATTCCCACCTCTAAGCTGTAAAGAAATACTAACATGTATCCGTTTCATTATGACGCAATTCATATTACTTGCTATGCGTTGCCTACGAACTGTTTTCCTTTGGTTAAAAACCCCAGACAGAGTGAATATTTCATCTAAAGAATATTGACGTTTCCATCTGTGTTTCAAGAAATGTTCTCCAGCTCAACCGAAAGGATAACGTTTCTCTCGGCAGATGGGATCAGTTGAAATGAAAAAAAAAAAAAATCCCTAAATTAAGACAGTTGTTGTATGACGAGGGTTCCGCATTAACAATGAGGCAGAATGCGTAACAATGTATTCAGTTCATTCCGCGACAACTCCTGTGCTAAACTCATTCCTGTTTTATGCCGTAACAATGATTTTATCTTAGGTTCAGCATCCAAGCTATGTTGAAATGCCTCATTAGTTTCTTTATTAAATTTTAATGCGTAACCTTTTGAGACTGTAGCGCTAGCTCACATCAAAGCCTTGAAGCTGGGTAACTTCAGCGCACTCTCTGATACCGAAAACTAGGCAGCGAGTAACAGCCTCATTATTGGTAGCAAGAAGATTCATGCAGATTATTTAGCAGATGAGGTAGATACATAGTTTATGGAACTGTACAGAACGTCGGAATGAAATCTAGTGACCTTTATCTGCCAATATCAGGTTAGGTCTTTAAGGGTGATTTAACCTTCAGATGACTTGTGTTGGCTTTAATGTACGTCTTGCTGCAACTTTTACTAAACAGATAGCTTTATCTTTCTAAATATTTTTTCTGCTTTTTAGCCATACTTTTATAATAAGGTAAATATCAGGTATAGCTGTTTATCTGTATATCTGTGACATGACATATGAAACAATAGGTACAGCTGTACCCGGAGGCAATAAATTAAAGTCGTCTGCTGTCAACGATTGCCTTGCATAATAGTTCTTGACCACATGATCATTGTCTATGGCATTACAATTGAGCGACATGATTTAAATACTAAAGTGGTGGGCACTTGCCCATTTGCTATTGAAACCTTCCGTGACCTCATCATCTAACATCACAAGTCTCCTGTGCAAAGCATTACTAATAGATCCATGGATCTAGTAGATTTAAGTATAATTACTGTACGGATTACTATTAAATCCAGTTTGAAATAGAATTTGGAGATAAAGGTAATAATAAAACTTTGCCAATTGTCCTACATCGACCTCAAACTTTGACAAAAGCACATTTTTGATATCCAGGGTCAGTACTGGTCCCCGGCACCCCCCTGTCTTGGGTTAGCGCATACACAGTGAAGCTCAGTTTCCATGTGTGGAACAGGTCCCACAGCTCATCCATGCTCCCACACTTGCTTCGATGGCCCCGCTCAGAAAGTGGAACCCCACTCACCGACCTGCCCATGCTGGAAAATAAATTATTTTTTTGGTTCAGGCAGGCTGGCGTCTTGCCCTCTGCCGCTCTTACCAGTCTTATCGCGTTCCCCTGACTCTTGTGATATCCCCACACTTTGAAGAGCAAGTAAATAAAATGTTAGGGTAGTTTTCACTGTTAGCAAAAAATTGACTATGGGAAGAATTCCTTAAAAATGTGTTTTTGGAGGGAGATTTTGTCCATCTCTCATTAATGCCCATAAAACAAAAATACTTTTAATCCAATAATAAATTGCTGGTAAATGAAAGCTCTCTCTCTTCTGAACATATATAGCAATATAAAGTTACCTTATTGAGGCTTAGAAATTAAATCGCTTTTCCCAGTAAAGTCAAAGTAGCACAAACATGCAGTAATGCTGTCCATTAAATTGCAAACTAACCTGCAAATTACATCTGGTCAGGAAGGGTTTCAATTCTCCTTTCCCATAGTAAACAGGAAATCCCACTTAACATGTGAGCAGAGATATTTCTGGCAGATAAATTTTATTATTATTATTATTATTATAGATTTGTAAGGAGCCACAGTGCTCCGCAGTACCGTACAGTAGGGAAAACAGGACATACAGAAACCTCCCTTCTGCTCCATGGGAGGTTCCTGTCCTCCCTGAGCTCGCCTTAGGACACCTGCGTTACGGTTTGACAGGTGTACCAGAGATTGGGACAGTTGTGAGGGGTGAAAGACTGATCGAACCATCTAGTAGCTGGTTCCCTCCAAAGTTTACTGATTTTCAGGAGGCCTGCTGCCGTCAGTATGAGATGGGGGAATGCACATATGGTGGCTTTTGTAGCTTTATGCTTCCAAAACTCATTTCTCTGGAGCTGCGGCAATTGTAGTTTCACAACACCTGGAGGGCTGCAGGTTGGACAGGCCTGCCTTATACCAAGGTTTTATTTTAAGCCCATTATGTTCCAGTTCAACACTGGTGACTCTACTTCTAGAGTTTCCCTTTTCCTCTTCGGACATGGCAAACACTTCAGCTCAGGAAAAAACAAATCTCTCTCTGATACTGTGGTGTGTTAATAACTATGTTAGAGGTAAGGCTCAAGACAACAGGAAGTAGATGTTTTGTGGTTGGGCATAATAGACTTTAGATGAAGTGACATCAATGGACTTTCTTGTATCTATAAATATCCACTAACATGGGAACCCGTAGAGGAGGGGAAGAGAGGATGATGGGCTCTTTGGCAACTGTCCCTAATTTTCAGGATTTTAAGGATTTATCCCTGAACTTGTCTCTATTTTTCAATACTACCAAAGAGAGTTTCATTTATGATGTGTATTAACTGCCGTTTCCATTGTCTGTTATTATCTGAGATTTTACAAGTTAATATGTATTAAAGATGAACAGTTAAATTATAAAAATGACATTATAATGATGGTGAGTGAACACGTGACAACAGGGGTTGTAGTGGATAAAGATCCACATACAAATCCACATATGTGATATGTATAAATGTACCTGCCAATCCAGTTGTTTTATGTATGGTGAAAAGCGCACCAAATAATGCTGCTGACACAGGTTTGCTGCACCACTTTGCTGTAGTTTTATTCCGAGGTGTCAGGATGGTGCAGACAGCAACTCTTGTAGTTTCAGCAATTCAATCCAACAAAAGTATTTACAATTCCACGCGAACCTGCTGCTAGCTAGACAAACAGTCCCCTCACTAGTCACCGGTCACTGGCTGGCATCAGTTGTCCCGCCCACAAGACAGGTCCAGCTAGTTAAGTTTCCTCCCAAGCACTAACTAGCTAAATCACGCCCAGGTGGTCCACATGTGATCCTGTGACCAGAGTTAACCCTGTCTGCAAGCCTGCAGACTCCCAGAGGGACTATTAGTCTCTCCCTTCACGGAATATGGCAAAATGGTCGTTTTGTCCCAACTAGATAGATAGATATATAGATATATAGATAGATAAATATAGATAGATATAATATAATATAGGTGCTCAGTAATAGACACCCTTTTAGATATTTTAATTAAAATAGTAGCTTTAATGGCTTTTCTTGCTTGGTAATGAATTTATACAACATCTAATGTTAACATTCTGTTAATTATGACAAGCAAAAAGGACTACTCTACTCAATCATCACCTGGAAATGCAGGAAAGGATTCTCTGGTCAGAAGTTACATTGTTACTGATGCATAAACGATTTACCTGCAGACACAATTTCACTTTAGAATGTTTGTGCACTTGTGCGCTCTTCACGTAAATGATATTATTATGGAAACTGTATAATAATACAGTTAGCTGTGTTGCTATTTTAGCACTTTTTTTGTGAGAGGTTCAATACACCAGTTAAATATGTATCTTCCAAAGAGTTCAATTGGAAAGTGAACTGCTATATTGCATTTTATAATGGCTGCTGCTACTGCTTATGAAAAGGCTCAAACACATAATAACATTAAAGATTACATCTGTGCTTTACTGTTAACTCAGCAATGCCATTTACACAAATTAACAATTCTCTTTTATGCGTGTGTATCATTTCTACAACCTTTGCGTTATTCCTTTGTGTTATTCCTTCCAGCACTCAGGAATTTATTTTTATGTTATGAAAAACTGAAATATATTCAACGAGTGTGAGAGAACATGTTATTAAAAGCCTGGGATCCAGGAAAAAAGAACTATCGGTAACTTACAGCAACAATGGAACTAAACATTATACATTTTATGTATCACTCTGTATAGTTTCAAAACATCTAAATAACAAAACTACATAGTACAAAGTTTCCGAACATTGCGCTAAAAGCAGAAGGGATCCTTCTGGGAGCAGAGCCACAAAGCTGCAGGATGCTGTTCGTGTTGTTCTGCAGCATTACAATAACAACTTAAACCTTTAGCAGTTTAGCATTAAAGCTGGTGCCACATGAGCTGCTTACAGTCAGCCAATGAAAATTTCAATATTTCCTGGCGGCAGAAAAAAACAGTGTTTGTAAAGCTCTTTATATTATCTAAGCAGTTTTTGGGTAACAATTTAATCACTCTCGTGAAAAGTGCAGAAGTGATAGACGTATAGGAAGCCGTTATTTGCTTCCTCTGTTTTCCTGCTGGTTTAAAATGCTGTCTGCTGTAGTTAGAAGCTGCTAGAGAGTATAATCTGCATGTGTGACACCATCTGGATAAAGATATCTTGGCAAAGGCAAAGGGCAGAATAAAAGCCTGATGTTGTCCACAAAACGACTCCATTGAAGGTTTATAAAGAATGCAGAAGTGGAAGTTGCTCAATCAATTTATAGGTTCAGGGCAGGTGCTTGAAATGGTGGAGTTGTCCAGGTAGGAACAAATACAGAGATAAATCCCCCAGCACACTGCTATAACCAGCAAAGGAGCTGCTTTTTCTACTTGTACATAAAAATGCGGAAATCTCAGTTGCACACATTTGCAAATGTATGGTAAGCCACCCGCCACTTCACGGCGCTTCTGCTAATAGGGTGGTCCTAACTCTAAACAATGAGAGTCCCTATATTTGGGTCATACATATATGTGTTTTTAAATTGAGAGCTAACTTACCAAGAGGTACCCCAAAACCTCCAAATGGCAATACAGCGTCAGCAATCCCCCTCAGCTTCTGACATCAACATGCCTCTGAAAGAAACAATACAGAAGTGGAAGTTGCTCAATCAATTTATAAGCTCACAGCAAGTGCTTGAAAGGGTGGGGTTATCCTGAAAAAGACAAATAATGGTGATTTTTTTTTTTCAAAGTGGAAAGAATGAAAAAAAAACCTTGGTACCCGGAAGTAATCGCATATTTAATAAGGCACCTTGGACCTGATTCATTAAGGATCTTAACTTGAGAAACTTCTTAATTCAGTCTCCTGGACAAAACCATGTTACAATGCAAGGGGTGCAAATTAGTATTCTGTTTTGCACATAAGTTAAATACTGACTGTTTTTTCATGTAACACACAAATATCAACTTTAAATTTCAGTGTACAAATAAGCTATCAAGTATTTGTGTGTTACATGAAAAAACAGGCAGTATTTAACTTATGTGCAAAACAGAATACTAATTTGCACCCCTTCCATTGTAACATGGTTTTGTCCAGGAGACTGAAATAAGAAGTTTCTCAAGTTAAGATCCTTAATGAATCAGGCCCCTTGTTCTTACCACAGATAATAATAAATTAACAAGGATGGGACTGAAATTAATTAGTACAATATTCTTCGTAGCATAAAAGTAAGACTGTTTTCATCTAGTTGATAACTTTGAGTCATTATCACGCTGAGAGAAAATCCCTCAGAGGTGCCAGTGGGAGCCGGAAATTCAGTCTTTGTATAATATATAAAGATTAAAAAAAAGCAAAGTGCAGTTTAAAGTTTGGGGTCTTTCGTGTTCATACCGTTTTTTTTTATAAACTACTCGCCAATGTTTTTCTCCGTTCTATAATTCGATATCAGAAAGAAAGAGCTATCCTTTCAAATTTTACAGCTTTCAGACACTAATGAAGCATTGACACCTCCTGCAGGGAGGACGGAGTTGTGATTCCTGCAATAAATCGCCTCATTAGCATGAGGAGGACACGGAAAACTTTCTGTGTTCTAAAAAATTTTCAAGAGACGTTTGTGTGAATGAAGTGAAAGCAAAACTTAGTCTTACATTGGAGTTATCATCATGATTTAACTGTCCCCTATTCAGTAGTACAATCAACAGCTGATGTCCTTGTTCCAAAGATTCTCTTGAAACACTCACAACAGATTTGGATAAAGCCTCAGGATGACCCATTGACCTTTAGTGTTGAGTTAGCTATGTGAGCTTCTACAGTTTCAGCAGAACTTCCACCCCTGCAGTTGGTGTGGGGCACGGAGGTGAGGTGGGCCACAAAGTCCACCCCACCTCAAAGTCCCTGCTCTCCCCCCTTCCGAGGTATCTGGTCTGTTCTTTTGCTAGAGTGGAATTGCTGGGACATTGTCCAAATTTTGCTGTGAAGTGTGGTGAGCCATGAGTCTCAGGCTTGTTGTTACATACTACCGGCAACACCAATACTGCTTTTGGCAATACCGGACGGGATTGGACATGGGGGAAACACATATTCCTGACAGCATTGGTTCCTGCAGACAAATTGGTCCATCGTGCAAAACAAAAATCTTTCTTTGTAGGCAACCTTCAATACCTTATAAACAATACTAAACACATTCATTAATGCATTACTGTACAGTCATGGCCAAAAGTTTTGAGAAGGACACAAGTATTGGTTTTCACAAAGTTTGCTGCTTCAGTGTTTTTAGATCTTTTTGTCAAATGTTGCTATGGTATACTAAAGTAAAATTACAAGCATTTCATAAGCACGGTGGCCTAGTGGTTAGCACTTCTGCCTCACAGCACTGGGGTCATGAGTTCAATTCCCGACTATGGCCTCATCTGTGTGGAGTTTGTATGTTCTCCCTGTGTTTGTGTGGGTTTCCTCCGGGTGCACTGGTTTCCTCCCAAACTCCAAAAACGTACTGGTAGGTTAATTGACTGCTAACAAATTGACCCAAGTGTGTGTGTGTGTGTTAGGGAATTTAGACTGTAAGCTCCAATGGGGCAGGGACTGATGTGAATGTATTCTCTGTACAGTGCTGTGGAATTAGTGGCGCTATATAAATAAATGGTGATGATGATAAGTGTCAAAGGCTTTTATTGACAATAACATTAAGTTTATGCAAAGAGTCAATATTTGCAGTGTTGACCCTTCATTTTGAAGACCTCTGCAATTCACCCTGACATGCTGACAATCAACTTCTGGGCCACATACTGACTGATGGCCGCCCATTCTTGCCTAATCAATGCTTGGAGTTTGTCAGAAATTGTGGGTTTTTGTTTGTCCATCCGCCTCTTGAGGACTGACCACAAGTTCTCAATGGGATTAAGGTCTGTAGAGTTTCCTGGCCGTGAACCCAAAATTTTGATGTTTTCATTCCCGAGCCACTTAGTTATCACTTTTGCCTTATGGCAAGGTGCTCCATCATGCTGGAAAAGGCATTGTTCATCACCAAACTGTTCTTGGATGGTTGGGTGAAGTTGCTCTTGGAGAATGGTTTGGTACCATTCTTTATTCATGGCTGTATTTTTAGGCAAAATTGTGAGTGCGCCCACTCCCTTGGCTGTATAACAACTGCACACATGAATGGTCTCAGGATGCTTTACTGTTGGCATGACACAGGACTGATGGTAGGGCTCACCTTTCCTTCTCCGGACAAGCGTTTTTCCAGATGCCCCAAACAATCTGAAAGGGGGTTCATCAGAGAAAATGACTTTACCCCAGTCCTCAGCAGTCCTATCCCTGTACCTTTTGCAGAATATCAGTCTGTCCCTGATGTTTTTACCGGAGAGAAGTGGCTTCTTTGCTGGCCTTCTTGACACTAGGCCATCCTCCAAAAGTCTTCGCCTCACTGTGCGTGCAGATGCACTCACACCTGCCTGCTGCCATTCCTGAGCACTTTAGGAGATGTCCTGGCGCTTGTTGGACGTTCTTAGGCACCCTGAAGCCTTTTTCACAACTATTGAACCTCTCTCCTTGAAGTTTTTGATGATCCACTAAATGGCTGATTTAGGTGCAATCTTACTAGCAGCAATATCCTTTCCTGTGAAGCCCTTTTGTGCAAAGCAATGATGACTACACGTGTTTCCTTGCAGTTAACCATGATTAACAGACAGAGGAAGAACAATGATTTCAAACACCACCCTCATGTTAAATCTTCCAATCTGTTATTCTAACTCAATCAGTATGACCGAGTGATCTCCAGTGTTGTCTTCGTCAACATTCTCACCTGTGTTAATGAGAGAATCACTGACCTGATGTCAGCTGGTCTTTTTGTGGCAGGGCTGAAATGCAGTAGAATTGTTGTTTCTTGGATAAAATTCATTGTCATGGCAAAGAGGGAGTTTTAAATTAATTTCAATTCTTCTGATCGCTCTTCATGACATTCTGTAGTACATGGAAATTGCCATCATAAAAACTGAGGCAGCAGACTTTGTGAAAAATAATATTTATGCCGTTCTCAAAACTTTTGTCCATGACTGTAGAATGCTGAAAATGTTTACCTTCTCGGGGCATAAATGATCAATTCATTTTTTTATAAGGAAAGGACTATCATTGAACTCAAAGGGGATGGAACTCATTTTCAAGTCAATGCACAAAAAAAACATTCCACTCATGGAATTCTTATTCTGTACTAAACTTATTTACGTTCTTTTGACTGTTATTTTTGCCAACAATCTATTTTTGTTGAAAGTCTGTCATCATTCTAAATCTCCAGCTAGACCCTGAGGTGCGTACCCTGTTGTAAAGTGACTGGGAGTGGAACAACCTCAGCCAAATAAGTGGAATGACCAGGTAATTGAAATGTTCACAGCAGCACAAAGTATCTGACGAGATTAATGCTCAGTGGTTAGCACTCCTACCCAGTGCTTTTTTTGTAAAAAAAAAGGTGCCGGAACTCACGTCTTATTAATCTTTTATGAAAAAAAAAAAAAATTATATATATATATATATATATATATATATATACACACATAAATTTACTCCCTTCCTTGCCCCTCACACACTTGACAATTGTAAAATAAAAATAATAACTCCTACCTCCTCCTGGTTGGCTGGCAGGGCTGCAGTCCAGATGACTGATGGAGTAAACGCAGGATATCTAGAGGGGAGGCCCCATATGTTAATTTAATAAAACAAACATAACAACTGGACATCACTCACCTGTTACACACTGACATGTCCCCTGCTGCGGCTGCCTACCAACTTTTCTCACATATGGCCGCTAGCTATTCTCACCCCTATTCTGGAACCTGGTTTTTTTGTGGCCCTCTCTTTCCACCTCCCTCCTTTTTCTGTAGCCCTCTTTCTGCTCCCTTTCTTTATTCTGTAGCCCTCTTTCTGCTCCCCCTTTATTCTGTAGCCCTCTTTCTGCTCCCCCTTTATTCTGTAGCCCTCTTTCTGCTCCCCCTCTATTCTGTAGCCTTCTTTCTGCTCCCCCTCTATTCTGTAGCCTTCTTTCTGCTCCCCCTCTATTCTGTAGCCTTCTTTCTGCTCCCCCTCTATTCTGTAGCCTTCTTTCTACTCCCCCTTTATTCTGTAGCCTTCTTTCTGCTCCCCCTCTATTCTGTAGCCTTCTTTCTGCTCCCCCTCTATTCTGTAGCCTTCTTTCTGCTCCCCCTCTATTCTGTAGCCTTCTTTCTACTCCCCCTTTATTCTGTAGCCTTCTTTCTGCTCCCCCTCTATTCTGTAGCCTTCTTTCTACTCCCCCTCTATTCTGTAGCCTTCTTTCTGCTCCCCCTCTATTCTGTAGCCTTCTTTCTACTCCCCCTCTATTCTGTAGCCTTCTTTCTGCTCCCCTTTTATTCTGTAGCCTTCTTTCTGCTCCCCCTCTATTCTGTAGCCTTCTTTCTGCTCCCCCTCTATTCTGTAGCCTTTTTTCTGCTCCCCCTCTATTCTGTAGCCTTCTTTCTGCTCCCCTTTTATTCTGTAGCCTTCTTTCTGCTCCCCTTTTATTCTGTAGCCTTCTTTCTGCTCCCCCTCTATTCTGTAGCCTTCTTTCTGCTCGCCCTTTGTTTTTCTGTAGCCCTCTTCTACTTTCGCCCCTTCCCCCTTTCTGTAGTCAGTATTACTTACCTTCTTTTCACTCTCCTTAGTTTGATCGCTGCTCCTCCCGCTGCCCTGCTTCCGGCCGACGGAAGCAGGACACACACACACACACACACCACACACACACAGATGCGGTGCTGCACTGTAGCAGCACCGCAGAGAAAAAAAAAAGTAAAAAAAAAGTTTCAAAAAAAAGGTGCCGGAACGCCGTTCCCAGCGTTCAATGGGAAAAAAAGCACTGCTCCTACCTCTCAACACTGGGGTCATGAGTTTGATTATAGATTAGGGCTGGGTAGCTCTTGAGATATGTCCTACTGAACATATGGGTGTTAATTCTAAGCATATGTGCTTTTTAGTTTTGTGCATCTTTTCCTATATATGTTCGGGGTACAAATGGTCTAACTATAGATGACTCTATTATATATACTGTATGCTTCCTTCCTAGGACAGGGCTGTTTTCTCAGCAGATCACAATGTTATTGTTGTGGTGGAATATCCTAAAGGGTGAATATTATATAGGGGATAAAGTATTCAGGGCCCACATAAAGGAAACACAGAAGAGGAAGATACTAAGGGCACAAGAACTATTGGGGTGCAAATCTGGTACTGAATGCAATCAGCTTGTCCTGCTTCAGATTGCCAGCAGCAGAACTGTGTCTCAATGTGATGTCTGCAACTTACTATGAACAAGATTTGTTATGGTTTGTAATATTATTGTGACCCCCATTATGGCTGGGGTAGATCATATCTTAATGACCAAGTTCCATGTTTATGAGATGTTACTGTTTTGCCAGGAATCATTTTTTTATTTTATAGTCTACCCAGGCAAAAAGTATGTTGTTTTTTGGAAACTTATAGGGTTTTCTTTCTGTAGCATAGTCATGTAAATATATTTTTAGGTTGCTGTTGAAGTTTCTGAGAGGCCTTGGATGGGGATAGGTTGTAGGTGGTGATTAGTGATAGGTTGTGGATGGGGATAGGTTGTAGGTGGTGATTAGTGATAGGCTGTGGATGGGGATAGGTTGTAGGTGGTGATTAGTGATAGGTTGTGGATGGGAATAGGTTGTAGGTGGGGATTAGTGAGAGGCTGTGGATGAGGATAGCTTGTAGGTGGGGATTAGTGAGAGGCTGTGGATGAGGATAGGTTGTTGGTGGTGATTAGTGATAGGCTGTGGATGAGGATATGTTGTAGGTGGTGATTAGTGATAGGCTGTGGATGAGGATAGGTTGTAGGTGAGGGTTAGTGATAGGCTGTGGATGGGAATAGGTTGTAGGTGAGGGTTAGTGATAGGCTGTGGAAGGGGATACGTTGTAGGTGGGGATTAGTGATAGCCTGTGGATGAGGATATGTTGTAGGTGGTGATTAGTGATAGGCTGTGGATGAGGATAGGTTGTAGGTGAGGGTTAGTGATAGGCTGTGGATGGGGATATGTTGTAGGTGGGGATTAGTGATAGGCTGTGGATGGGGATATGTTGTAGGTGAGGATTAGTGATAGGCTGTGGATGAGGATAGGTTGTTGGTGGGAATTAGTGATGGCCTGTGGGTGAGGATAGGTTGTAGGTGGGGATTAGTGATAGGCTGTGGATAGGAATATGTTGTAGGTGGCGATTAATGATAGGCTGTGGATGAGGATAGGTTGTAGTTGAGGGTTAGTGATAGGCTGTGGGTGAGGATAGGTTCTGTTGAAGTTAGTGATAGGCTGTGGATGGGGATATGTTGTAGGTGGCGATTAATGATAGACTGTGGATGAGGATAGTTGTAGTTGGGGATTAGTTATAGCCTGTGGGTGAGGATAGGTTGTAGTTGGGGATTAGTGATAGGCTGTGGATGAGGATAGGTTGTAGTTGGGGATTGGTGATAGGCTGTGTATGGGGATATGTTGTAGGTGGGGATTAGTGATAGGCTGTGGATGAGGATAGGTTGTAGGTGAGGGTTAGTGATAGGCTGTGGATGGGGATATGTTGTAGGTGGGGATTAGTGATAGGCTGTGGATGGGGATATGTTGTAGGTGAGGATTAGTGATAGGCTGTGGATGAGGATAGGTTGTAGGTGGGGATTAGTGATGGCCTGTGGGTGAGGATAGGTTGTAGGTGGGGATTAGTGATAGGCTGTGGATAGGAATATGTTGTAGGTGGCGATTAATGATAGGCTGTGGATGAGGATAGGTTGTAGTTGAGGGTTAGTAATAGGCTGTGGGTGAGGATAGGTTCTGTTGAAGTTAGTGATAGGCTGTGGATGGGGATATGTTGTAGGTGGCGATTAATGATAGACTGTGGATGAGGATAGGTTGTAGTTGGGGATTAGTGATAGGCTGTGGATGGGGATATGTTGTAGGTGGCGATTGGTGATAGGCTGTGGATGAGGATAGGTTGTAGTTGGGGATTGGTGATAGGCTGTGTATGGGGATATGTTGTAGGTGGGGATTAGTGATAGGCTGTGGATCAGGATAGGTTGTAGGTGGGGATTAGTGATAGGCTGTGGATCAGGATAGGTTGTAGGTGGGGATTAGTGATAGGCTGTGGATCAGGATAGGTTGTAGGTGGAGGTTAGTGATAGGCTGTGTATGGAGATAGGTTACAGTTGGGGGGGTATTTTTAGGCTCTGTGGGAGACTATTATTAGGCTGTGCTGGCTGTGGCGCAGAGAAATCATTTGCAGGTATGATGGAACTGTCCTTGAACCTCTTTTCTGTCTTTTTTCCCAGCACTTCTTTATTTGAATTAAATATTTGTATTATTTACAATTTTAGTACCGATCCTGTAGAATACACTGGAACAATTAGCAGGTAACAAAAAATCTATTGTTGAAAAGCACATAGATCTGATTAAATGCTGCTGGGAATTACATGAAACTGTGCCTTGAAAATAGGACATTTTATCAAACATCTTAATTATAGCCTCAGGAACGTTTCAGGAACATGATGGTAAATCTTCTTTACTTTGTGATCATCAAAATCTGCTTTATTTTATTCATTTTTCCTGACTTTACAGACAATAACATTTATCATCACACTGTACATTTGTGTAGCAAAGCAATATCTCAAGACACCCGTAGAACAACACTTGGGGGCCTCAGATTAAACTGAACATTATTACATATCTGACATGTCCAGCCTTCATTTGTAGAAAAGGACAACGCTGGTCTAGTAATATTATCTTTTTATCAGTGTAAAATGCCTTATACAACATCTATCTATCTATCTATCTATCTATCTATCTATCTATCTATCTATCTATCTCATATCTATCTATCTATCTATCTATCTATCTATCTATCACATATCTATCTATCTATCTATCTATCACATATCTATCTATCTATCTATCTATCTATCTATCACATATCTATCTATCTATCTATTTATCTATCTATCTATCTATCTATCACATATCTATCTATCTATCTATCTATCTATCTATCTATCACATATCTATCTATCTATCTATCTATCTATCTATCTATCTATCTGTCTTTCTATCTAACTCATATCTATCTATCTATCTATAGATATCATTTGCATGACTCATATTTAATTACATGAAAATCATTAAACTCCATAGCTATAGAAAATTGTGCTATTATCTATTTAGTTATCTATAGATATCTATTATCTATTTAGTTTGAGAACACATTGTGTATTTATAAGTTATATACAATATTTTAGAACCTTCAAAATTACATTGTGTCCTTGTTGAACAATATTTTTACAAATAAGAGAACAAAACACCAACTTCACCATTCCAGCTCCGGCCTTGGCGAAAGGCTCGATAATTGAAATCAACAAATAACGTGGCTAAGCCAAGTTTCTATACCTCCACATTCCTCTTACATACTGAGCCTGTCATTTTGTGCAATTAATTTGCCCTTGGTTCTATTTTTTTGCTAAAATAGCTTGTGGATAAAAATCAGCCTTTAACTTTAACTTTAAGACCTTGTTATATGAGAGATAATTGATATTTTGGGGAAAAACAACACAAATGTCAAAAGCATGCAGTCCATTAGTATTTCATGTTGATTGAGAGGTTAAAAGTGCCAACTGTGTATTAATGCTGCTGGGTGTTTTGCTGCTGGATTAAAATCCTGTTTTGACCTTGAATAAGATACAGGTTTTTTTTTTTAATTTTGAGTAGAAAAATGCCAATTTGTTTGCTTTGTGAGTTGGCTTTATGTCTCTGTGGGCTCGCAGGATTGATTTCTCAAGCTGAAATGAATAATCCACTATGTTAAACCATATTTATATATCCATATTTAACTACATTAAAACCATATTGAGCTGCGGGGAGGAGAGACAAATGTAAAATGTGTGGTGGACAGGTTTGAGAGGGGGCAATATTTAGAGAAGTATGGGGGAAAAAAGAGCCATCAACCTATTTAGGAATATAACATGCACCACAACGTTTTTAGGTGAAAATAATAACTTAATAAAACTTATTTATACCTTTTCCTGTGTCTGGACAAATTGTAGCCGTTGCTAACAAGAGACGCTGCTATGTATATGGACCTAGTACTTTCAGCGCAGGGGAAGATTGGAGGGATATTAATCGTGCAGATGAGATGGAATCCTATTGAATGCTACATTACTAATTAATTAGTATTAGCTGCATTTTGGGATCACATATAAACCATAAGAAGCCAGAAAAGACTTTGCTCATTCTTTAGGTCAGAAATGCACAAAAAAATACATATTATAGTCTGTTTTGGCCTCTAAATTTATTATAACATATTATTAGGTGTTTTTGTGCTATTTGTAGCTTGCACAACAAGATTTTTTTAATGGAATTCAGTGGTGGAACTACTGTGGTTGCACGGGGTGGGGTGCAGCCCTCCTTCCATCAGGCCCCCCACTGCAGTCCCTGAGGTTCTCTGATGGTGCACCATTGCACCCCTGCTAAATTATATCCAAAAGTATACCAAGATGCATGCACACGCCTCAGTCCCTCTTTCACCATTTGAGAATTTACATATATTTTTAATTATCTGAACCAAAATTAAAATTATATTTGGATAATAGTCCCCTGTGAGTTTTCTATTTGTATGTCGTACATTGATCATGTTTCGTTTGCCCCCCGAGCAGGAGAAAGAATTTCCTGTTTGGCAAATAACAAGCATTGTGAAGACCCACCAGATTGCAGGACAGGAAGAGAGTGGCTAAGCAAGGTTTGACATTTGCCTTACATCGTTCCACCCAAAACATTTATTTCACAATGGAGATAACCTTTAAGAGTAGCATTTACACAAAAATAGATCAGAGACTTTTTAAGCCAACTGAAACTTATTCCAGTCTCTGTAACTGTATAAATTTACAGACTAAATTTTTTCTTTTTTGTGCTTAAAACAGATTGCTCGGATACACTACCAGCTGACCAGGACAGAAATGATTTATTTCTGCCTGCTGTAACCCAGCAGAGTTATTGATTTGACAGGTAGCAAACGCTGAGTTGTTTTGCAGCGACCCACTGAGGGTTACTCACCTGATTTACAATTCACAATCTAGAA